>NW_022103951.1:17885008-17937868 GCF_000313985.2 Echinops telfairi
TAAGAACCCCCAATAAAAGTATTTAATTTTTTTTAAAGGGAGAAAAAAAACCCACATGCATTCTTTATAGAGCAAATATAACTAGAAAAGAGCTTCATCGGCCTGATAATGAATTCTACAAAAAAACCTACCACTAACTAACCCAAAAGTGAAGGATTTAATGCTTTCTACTTAAAATCAGACATAAAATAGGGATATGCATTCTCAACATATCTAGTCCTGAAGTTTCTAACCAGGGATCCAGTTAAAGAAAAACAATAAAGACATCTCCATAGGACAGGAAAAAGTAAAATTGTCTATATTCACTAATGACGTAATTACCTGTATAAAAAAAATCCAGTGAATCTACTAAAAAGTTTCTAAATCTTATAAGTGAATTTATCGGCATTATGGAACACAATATCGATACATTTTAAAAAATTGTTTCTAGTGTTAAACAATGGGAAAGTGGTATTTAAAATAGCATATATAGTAGTATAAAATAATAAAATGAGGAAGGCTAAAATGGACAAAATATGTACTGTGAAAGCTATAAAACAGTGCTGAGAAATACTAAATAGTTACCCAGGTAAATGAGTAGCTGTGCCTTGTTCGTGGTTAAGATGGTACATCTTCCTGAATTGATCTGCAAACTCAATGCAATCAAAATCCCAAGAAGCTTTTCAAAATGAAAATTGAAAAGCTGATTCTCACATCCATATGGAAATGCAAAGAACCTAGAATAATCAAAACAGCTCTGGGAAAGCAGAGCAAAAGTGGAGGGTTAGCACTACATAATCTTAGAATTATTGCAAAGCTAATGTAATCAATACAGATTGGTACTGACATTAATATAGGCAAATATATCAATTGGTAGAACAGAATAGGGAATCCACTAGTAGATCCACACATGTATAGACAATTCAATTTTAACATAGGTGTATAGACAATATAAATAGGGAAAGTATAATCTTCTCAACAAATGATACTGAGACAACTGGATGTCCACACATTGAAAACACACACACAAAAATACTTCCACCCATGCCTCACACCACATACAAAGTTAATTCAAAACAGATCAAAAATCAAAAGTAAAACCTAAAATTAGAAAACTTCTATAAGAACACAGAAGTGGTTGGACAAATATTGCTTAGCTTGATTTTTGTAAAGTTGTGGCCAACCACTGGTGAGCTTTTCACATAAAATGGGCATTCTCTTATCTTGGGTTCAGTGTTCATAATGGCAAAAGAGGAGAGTTTCTGAATTTCTTTCAGAATATAAGATTATTTTTTCACCCAAGCCATAGACGTTGCTCCTTCCCTTAAGGAAAAATACAAAGTTGATATGCATTTCAGACTTGACACTTATACTTGGTGAGAATTTCTAGAGATGATAGTAGGTGGGGGTACATGAAGGACAGCATAGGTTCTGATATCAGATCTAGGTAAGAAGAATTTCTCACACTCATGACAGATTTCTCTGCTCTAGAGTGACCAACATGTCATAATTTTCCCAGGATTGTTCCCATTAACAGCGAAAGTCCTACATCTTGGGAAGCTCCCCAGTCCTAAGCACATGGGAATGGTTGGCCACACTAACCTACGTCCACTTTCAAAATAAAAGGAAGAGGCACTGTTGTTAACACTGATACTCTTGGCTGGTGAATAATACTTCCCAGCTTAGGTCCAATGAGCCCTGATACCATAACTATGCCCTTGGATGCTAGCTGAAAAGTTAGCAGTTCTAAATGACCAGTGACTGCAGGAGAGAAGCCCTGGCCCTCTGCTCCTGTAGAAAGTATGGCCTAGGAAACCAGGAGCCTGGTGGCACAGTGCTCACAGCCATCTTGGAAAACCCACAGGGGTAGCTCAGAATCAGCAGGGAGAGGAAACCCTGTGGGGCAGTTCTCCTTTGTCCTGTGGCTTGTTGTCATGGGTCTAAATCCACTCAGCTGGCATACAACAATAGTCACGTTTCAAAGGCAGTGAACAACAGAATGTCTTCAGTTGTGGTTGCACTATTTCAATCATTTAAGCCCTGCATTGATAGATATATAACAGATTTACTCAGTCATTGATGTATCCGAATATGCTCTTCTTTTTTTTTCTTTTATTTTTAAACATTTTATTAGGGGCTCATACAACTGTTATCCCAATCCATACACACATCAATTGTGTAAAGCGTATTTGTACATCATTTCTCAAAACATTTTCTCTCCATTTAAACCCCCGACATTAGGTCCTCATTTTTCCCCTCCCTCCCCGCTCCCCCCTCCCACATGAGCCCTTGATAGTTTATAAATGGGTATTTTGTCATATCTTGCCCTGTCCGACTTCTCCCTTCATCCACTTTTCGGTTGTCTGTCCCCCAGGGAGGAGGTCACACACAGTTCCATGTAATCGGTTCCCTCTTTCCTCGAATATGCTCTTCTTAAGCTTGGAACAGATCACAAAACACTGTCTATTTCCCAAAAGTAATGAACACATGGACGCAACCATGTTTTCAACAGTTGACATATATGGCGCATACGTATAGGTACATTTTGTTCATTTCCTTGAATTTGCTTTTATTCAATTTCTAACTCCTTGAAGTTGCCCTAAGTGAAGAAATCAAATTAACAGTAAGCTAAACCATGCATGCACCCTTGCTTTGTTTTAACTTCAGATATGTAGGTGTGAGTGTGTGTCTGTGTGTGCATGCACGCACGTAAGAGAGAGGGTGTATATCCATATATTTGTATTTTATGGTACATCTTGCAAATCAGTAAATCATAAGGGGAAAACATAGAAAAGTGGTGGTTTATTCCTTAAAGCAAATTCAATCCAACTGAATTACTATTTTCGTTCACAATGTGACAAAGCCAATTGGGAATTTCCAGATGCGGGAGAGGTAAAGATGCCAACTTTATGAAACTGTAAGCCAAAGCAGAATCACAGTCTAAAATGGAAATAGGATTGAGGAAAAGGCTGATTTTGTTTGGCATGTACTGTAAAATTCTAATTTTATGTAGGTTAAAAAAAATGAAACTCCCACCCTTGAAGCCATAGAAGGAAAGACAAGGCCACACTGAGCAGAGTATTGATACTTAGGTTAATTGTTGATAAGATTATGAGGCCTTATTACTAATGGCATTGGAAGTTTTGATAAATGAAATAAAATGATTTGGGTAGAGAGCATCACAAGGAAGACACGATTTGATCTTGGGACACCAATTTCTGTATATACTTTCCAGAAGTCTTTGGGGAACCTTATTTCTAGAAAAGATGGGAAGTAACAGCATTTCCATAACTCAAAGACAGCCAGTTTTCTTCACTGGTTCAAGTTTGATCACTCCGAAGAAGATGACCTTCCTATCTGTTCACAACCCATAGATCAAACCATAGGGAAGCCATATTGTCACGGCAGAGGGGAAGGACGAGTATGGAAAAAAGGCCATCGCCTCTGTGAGCTCGGATGCAAACAATTTCCCTTTGGAGGATGACCTAAATTCCGTGCATGCCCACACTATGATCTATAGGATTTCAAGTGCTTTGATACATGTTAGAAAGGTCATGGGATTAGGAGGCAGGCCGACTTGGATTCAAATACCAGCACAACTTACCAGCTGTTTGAATTTGAAAAACAAATTCTCTGGAGCAGTGGTTCTCCACCTTCCTCATGCCGCGACCCTTTCATACAGTTCCTCATGTGGTGGTGACCCCCCCAACCATCAAATGATTTTTGGTACTACTTCATCACTGTCATTTTGCTACTGTGATGAATCAGGTGACCCCTGTGAAAGGGTCGTTCGACCCTCAAAGGGGTCATGACCCACAGGTTGAGAACCGCTGCTCTAGACTGAACTTTTCTCATCCACAGAATGAGTTACTACTGAGTGTCTTTGGGTGCATAATGGTTATAGGTAACACGTCCTGTATGCTTCGTGTGCACCAGGCAAGGAACTGTGCTAAGTGCACTGCACAATCACGTTCAAGCATCACAACCACTTGTTGAGATAAGGACTCTTCTTTGTCTCAGCTTACAGAAGAGGAAATTGAGGCTGATCGAGGCAAGTAACTCACTTAAGGACATCAGTTGTAACATCTACGCTACAGGAATGTAAGATATTAATAGTCAGAGAAGCAGTATACAGAAGGGGAGAGTGAGAATATAGAAACTGTATTTTCTGTTTAAATTTTCTGAAACTCTGCGACTTATTTTAAAATAAGCTTATTTAGAAAATACATAACAGTAAAAAGAAATTAGCAAAGTGCAAAAGACTGGGCAAGTCTATAAGGATTGATAGGAGGAATAACCAAAATAACATTAAATAAAGGAAGCAAAAACCAAAGTTAACAGCAAAATATGCATTCTGCTTCCTTAAGGCTAATAAGTAGAGGGGAGAAGTAATACCTCTCTATTACTCTTAATCACTAATTTAACAGTGTATAAATATATGGATATTTCAGTAGAAGTAGGTAAATGTTCAAATCAGACATTGAAACATTTAGATCTAGAATTGGCAGAAGTATATAATTTATTATTCCTTCCCCAGGCTCATATAAAATTGTCTTTTTCCTTATTGGATTTGCTGCCATACTGAAATCACTAAACCAGAATAGCAAGTCCATGTTTCAATACCTACCACTGTGGCCAGATATCTCAATGGGGACCCAAACAGCGTTAGCATGTAACAAACATGAGAAAATAGAAAACAGATTCCAGTAGGCTCTGGAGGTATATCGTTCTCCCAACTGCCCTCTTAGAAAGGAGTGCCTTTTTCAATATAATTCACTTTGTGAAAAATGTACCACATTTCCCCTTAAACAATCTCCCCACCCATACACACACACACACACACACACACACATAACCACCTTGGGAAATATTACTCTTGTCCCTGCTTTACAAAGCAGAGAAAGGAAATTCAAGAAGATGGTGATTTACTAAATTTATAAAGAGGCACTGGAACTCTTTGAGTATGTGGATATTCTCAGCTATGAACTTTCTCTAGTTAAGCTCCATGTGAAATCTGCCTCCGTCTTTTCATTGCTTGGCCCAGAGGAGAGAAGAGCCTATGGTCTGTACCGTAGCTTCCTATGTCACTGGGAGACTCAGAAGACAAAGAAGGAGCTATGAGCCCCTTACCTCCCTTCACGGAATCTCAAATAAGCACGAGTATGTAGCATAAGTGGACAAAATGGTGCAGCTGGCGAAGCCAGAGAATTGTAGGTGAGTCAAACTTAAAACCACGAAATGAAATACAATATAAGGCAGAATAGCACAGGTTACGCTGCACTAACAAACAACCCCCAAATCGGAATCACTTAACAAAATGAAGGTAAAATACTACTACTCATGGTGCCTTGCATATAGCAAATGTCTGTGAAGGGTATTACTTTGTCATCCAACCTCTGGGATCCAGAGCTCTAATGACACAGAGGTTGACCATTAAGCTGCCAAGTGAAAAGTTGGTGACCCACCCCCACCTGTTGCTCTGCAGGAGAAAGATGTGACAGTCTGCTTCTGTGAGAATTACACTGCCGGAACCCCAGCGGGGCAGTTCCACTCTGCCCTGTAAGGTCGCTATGAGCGGGAATCAGTCTAGCAGCACACCACAATCACCACCACATCTGAGATGCGGGCTAATAGAGGCACGAACTTGGGAATTTCCCCAGTTTTGGCAGCAGTGAGAAGAGAGTGCTGGAAAATCTCACAGAGGCACTAAAATTCTCAGCTAGAAAAGTATACAAGCTACTTTGGCCTTGCTGCCTACTGGTCACATGGTTCTGTCTACCAGCAAGGGGTTTGGTGAATTATGTGTCCTCCCACAGTTCCAGGAGGAGAGGAGTCCTTAATATGGGTGAGCAGAACTAGTTTCTACCACCAGATTGACAGCAAATGCACGCAAGGAAAACTGAGCTCGGATCTGATGAACTAGCAGTCCTGGTGATACCATCAGCTGGGAGCAGTCTCCAAAATCACCCCAACATTTGAGTCTCAGGTGAAGATTTTGACTGAGAGAAGTCTTTTCTATTGAACTTTAAGATCCCTAGAGCATTCGTACAAGATCTAGGGGCTGACATAGGGTTCCACTGACTTCTCAGACTCTGTCCAAGTCCAAGTTACAAGTTATCCAGTAAAAGAAATACCTAAAGGAATCAGACTTTATATATATAGAGAGAGAGTTTCCAAGACAGAAGGTGTGACTTCAGGATATTTAGCACAGTATGCGCTTGACTCCATTATTGGTCAAACAAAGGTGACCAATTCTAAACCTTGTGCTTAAAATGCAAGAAGATGTTGCTTCCAAGAATAATGATGAGCATTAGGGAGAGGGAATAATCCGAATTCCAAAGTTGTGCATTATGTTATTTTAAATGTCCAATTTTCAACCCAAAATTGCAAGCAAAGAAAAAAATCAACTCATACACTAAAAGAAGAAAGACAGTAGTCAATAGAAGCTGTTGCTGAGGAAGCCTGGACATTGGCCTTACTAGGCAGGCATTAAAATCAGAATAGGCAGTCCCTGGGTTATGAATATTTGACTTCTATATAGCACGTAGTTATCAACCAACCCTCATGAAGCCTATTGGGTCAAAAATTTGAAGTACGGGTGCTACCTTGAAACATGCATTAACATTATTATTACTCAGCTGTTATGGTAAAGATGTTTTGTTATACCTAGAAGTGTTTCTTTCTTTTGAAAAAAAAAAAACATGACTTAAAACATACTCCAAGAACTGAGTTTGTCATCCAGGAACAGTTGGTGCTCGAAAGATGGTCAAAAAACTAAAGAAAAACATATCTAAAGAACTAAAAAAAGTATGAGATAAATGTCTGACCAAAGACAGAATATTAAGAAAGATAGAGAAATTATAATAAAGGACCAAATAGAAATTCTGGTATTGAAAAGTATAATAATTGAAATGTACAATTAATTAGAAGAAAATAGCAGATTTGAGGGAAGAAACAACCTGAGGTGAAAATAACAGACATTAAATTTTATTCATAAATTTCCATAGAACTGAATATTCAGGAGCCTCAGAAGGCTCCAGGCAGCTACAATTCCCTTACCACCTTCCTCAATCTATATAAGCATAAGTCTAGGAGTGTATTCAAGAATCATTAAAGAACACCTAACTAACTCTAGTGATGGGGAAGATTCTAGAGCATCATTCTTAGCCACTTGGGTAGCATCTTATTCCATAGTTGGCTGTTTGCCTACACAGTTGACTTAATGGTTTTTCCCTGTATTTCCAGGGCAAGACAATTGCTACAGAGAGATTTCAAGGTGGAGACCAAGGAGCATGCACTGTAGGTGTGGTCAAGATGTATAGGTTTACCATGAGTGGAATAGATACTATGGAAGGTACCTGGACTTGATCTATCATCCCACCTATAAGAGCTGCTCACTGGACTTGAGGCCACTGGCAACAAAAGGCTGTGTGGTATACCACCAAAAGCAGTATTTATTTTTATTACTATTAAATCATCGTATCGGGGGCTCATACAACTCTCATCACAATCCATACATCCATCCATTGTGTCAAGCACATTTGTACATTTCTTGCCATCATCATTTTCAAAACATTTTCTTTCTACTTGAGCTCTTGGTATCAGCTCATAATAAATAAAAAATTATTAATTTTTTCATGTGTTAAATTGATTGCTATCTCCCTTCACTCACTTTTATGTTGTCCATCCCATGTGATTGGATTCCCCTTTCTCCCCCCACCACCTTCCTCTTCCCCTCCTGGTATTGCTATTCTCCTTATTGGTCCTGAGGGGTTTATCTGTCCTGGATTCCCTGTGTTGCAAGCTCTTACATGTACCAGTGTACATGCTCTGGTCTAGCCGAATTTGTAAAGTAGAATTGGGATCATGATAGTGTGGGGTAGGAAGCATTAAAGAACTAGAGGAAAGCTGTAGGCTTCGTCAGTGCTATACTGCACCCTGACTGGCTCGTCTCTTCCTTGTGACTCTTCTGTAAGGGGATGTCCAATTGTCTACAGATGGGATTTGGGTCTCCACTCCACCCTCCCCCTCATTCACATCGATATGATTTTTTTGTTTTGGGTCTTTGCTACCTGATTCCTGATCCCATCGACACCTTATGATCACACAGGGTGGTGTGCTTCTTCCATGTGGGTTTTGTTGCTTCTCAGCTAGATGGCCGCTTGTTTATCTTCAAGCCTTTATGACCCCAGATGCCATATCTTTCTTTGTTTAAAATCATTTTATTGAGGGTTCATACAACTCTTATCACAATCCATACATACATCAATTGTGGCAAACACATTTGCACATTTCTTGCCATTATCATTTTCAAAACATTTTCTTGAGCCCTTGGTATCAGCTCCTCATTTTTTCCCTCCCTCCCCAACCCTCCCAACCTCATGAACCCTTGATAATTTATAAAGTATTATTTTTTTATGTCTTACACTGACCAATGTCCCCTTTCACTCACTTTTCTGTTATTTGTCCCTCCCGGGAGGGGGTTATATGTAGATCATTGTGATCAGTTCCGCCTTTCTCCCCCATACCTTCCCCTTAACCTCCTGGTATCACTACTTTCAATATCAGTCCTGAGGGGTTTATCTGTCCTGGATTCCCTGTGTTTCCAGCTCTTATCTGTACCAGTGTATATGCTCTGATCTAGCCAAATTTGTAAAGTAGAATTGGGGTCATGATAGTGGGGGTAGGGAGGAAGCATTAACAAACTAGAGGAAAGTTGTATGTCTCATCGGTGCTATACTGCACCCTGACTGGGTTGTCTCTTCCTTGTGACCCTTCTGTAAGGGGTTGTCCAATTGTCTACAGATGGGCTTTGTGTCTGCACTCCGCACCCCCCTCATTCACAATGATATGATTTTTTGTTCTCAGTCATTGATGCCCGATACCTGATCTCTTCGACACCTCATGATCACACAGGCTGGTGTGCTTCTTCCATGTGGACTTTTTTGCTTCTCGGCTAAATGGCCACTTGTTTATCTTCAAGCCTTTAAGACCCCACACGCTATACCTTTTGATAGCCAGGCACCATCAGCTTTCTTCACCACATTTACTTATGTACCCATTTTGTCTTCAGCGATCGTGTCGGGAAGGTGAACATCACAGAATGCAAAGGCAGTATTTGAAATGCATCATTCACACATGAGTACTATATAAGAAGAAGGTTCAGCTCAAGGGGCCTCTGAAAAATATATGTATCCATGAGTCTTGGAACATAGTGCCTGAGTTTGTACATACGCAGGACACCTGTGGAGGAGCTGAAAGAGTCAACAGAGAGGGTTTCAATGACACTTCTTATATCAAAGATATCTGTCCCAGGCATCATCACCTTGTTTATTCTCCCCTGAGTGAGTACATTGGCCATGTATAATTGTTTTTTTCTTTTTCTTTTCATATCTTAAAAATACATGCAATGATTCTGAGGAATGTTGGACTTATTCTCTTCTGTGTCTCAAATAACATCTAGAAAATGAACTGGTTTTACCAAATGATTTCCATTAAGTTCTTCATTAACTCTCTTCAACATAATAGCCAATAATTTATACTACTATTGTTTTAATTTTGTCCTCAAAAATATATATTCACCCTAACACCTCCCTCCTCCCGACCAGTAACTGCAAATGGCTTTATTTGGAAATCAAATATTTGAAACTGTTATCGTTTAAGTTAACATAAAGCCATACTGGATTAGGGTGGCTTCTAATGCACTATGAGTGGTGTTCTAACATAAAACAGAAAAAAGACACAATGACACAGACAACGAGGGGAGCCAGCCAAGGGAAAAAGGAGGCAGAGATTGGAGCAAAAGATCTACAAGCCAAAGCTGGGAGAAACAAGAAAGGATCGTCTCTAGAGCCTTCAGGGAAAGCACGGCTCTGCCCAAACCCCGAATTTGAACTCTTAAACTCCATCACTGTGAGCCAATTAGTTTCTGTAATTTTAAGTTACATAGTTTGCAGTACTTTGTGATGGACGCCCTAGGAAATACACAAACCACTAAGTATTCTAAGTGTTGCTAGTAGCTGCCAAGTTGACTCTAAATCATGGTGGCTTTATGTATAACAGAAAGAAGTGTTGCCTGGTCCTGCCCCATCTTCATGATCACTGCTGTATTTTAGTCAATGGGTTTAAGTATTGTGTCAATTCATCCAAGAAAGGATTTCCCTCATTTTTCTGACCCTCTAGTTTACCAACCATAATATCTTTTTTGAGAGGTTGGTATTTCCTAAATTGAAATCGCTACTGCTTGTCTGTCTGTTTGTTGTACCATGGTGACTGGGGTGTTGCTGTGATGCTGGAAGCTATGTTAATTGGCATTTTCAATACCAGGAAGGTCATCTAAAGTAAATGGGTTTCAGCAAAACTTCCAGTCTAAGAACAGATTACTAAGAAGGAATAGGCTGTCTACTTCTGAGTGATTAGCCACTGCACCAAAACAGTGTCAGATGCTGAAAACGTCATGAATAGTAGCAGTGTGTTGTTAGAGATAGTGCCAGAAGATAAACTCCTCAGGTAGAAAGGCAACATATGACTGAGGGAGAGCTGCCTTCTCAACATAGAGTTGCCTGTAATGACGTGGATGGATTAAAGTCTGCAGGAGTGAAGCGTCAGGACCTTCATTTGCTGATGGGGCATGGCTCAAAATGAGAAGAAACCTCTGCAAACAACTATTAATAATTAGAATGTGGAGTACGCAAAGTCTGAATCTAGGAAAATTGGAAGTTGTAAAAATGGAACACATAAAGATTGACATTCTAGGTGTTAGTGAGCTAAAATGGGCTGGTAGTAGTCATTTTGAATCAGAAAATCCTATGGTTTACTATGCTGGGGATGATAGATTCAGGATGAATGGTGTCACATTCATCGTCAAAAAAAGACATTTCAAGATCCATTTTCAAGTACACTGCTGTCTGTGACAGGATAATATAAATCTGCATACAAAGAATCCAGTTAATACAACCTTTTTCAAATGTATGCACCTACCACTAAAGTTAGTGATATATAAATTGAAAAACTGTACAAATTGACCAAATATGCAATCAAGATGCACAGAAAATTATTGGCAATTGGAATGCAAACGTTAGAAACAAAGAGGAAGGAACAGTAAGTTGAAAATATGGTGAAAGAAACAAAATTGGAGATCCTGTGATAGAATTTTGCAAGACCAATGACTTCTTCAAAAATACATTTTTCAACAACGCAAATGGCAACTATACACATGAATTTCTCCACATGCAATACACAGAAATCAAATTGACTACATCTGTGGGAAAAGAAGATGGAGCTCAATATCAGTAGCCAAAATGAGGCCAGGGGCTAACTGTGAAATAGACCATCAATTGCTCATATGTAAGTTCAAGTTGAAGTTGAAATAAATTTTAAAAAGTTAACAAGAGCCAAAATATAACCTTAAGTATATCCTACCTGAATTTTGAGAAGATATCCAGAACAAATCTGGCACATTGAACACTAATGACAAAACACCTGATGTGCTATGAAAAGCAAGGCTGCCTAACCTAATCCATGGTATTTTCAATAGTGTCATATGCATGCAAAAGTAAGACATTTCATAAGGAAGGCCAAAGAAGAATTTTTGTATTTTCTTTATAGTGCTAGCAAAAAATATTGAAAGTATCATGGACTGCCAAAAGAGCTAACAAACCTGTCTGGAAAGAAATACAGCCAGGATGCTCCTTAGAGGCAGGGATGATGAGACTTCATCTCCTGTGTTTGAACATGTTATCTAGAGTGGCCAGTCTCGGGAGAAAGATATTGTGCTTGGTAAAATAGAAGGGCAGCGAAAAAGAGGGAGTCCTTTGAAAAGATGGATTGACACAGTGGCTGCAACAATTGGCTTGAGGACACGAGCAATTGTGAGGCTGGTGCAGGACCAGGCAGTGTTTCATTCTGTTGCACAAAGGTCAATATGAATAGAAGCCAAGTTCAAATCTCACCATCCTCGCTTCTAAGAATCATTCAGGTTCTTTACCAATGGTCCTGTTTGGTTCTTATGAACATCTTGGTCCCATTTAAGATGAAGAGGTACACGAGGCTAAGAAAGATCAAGACACATGCTCAAGGTTCCCCAGTTGGTGTATGGCAGACTGTGAACTGTGAATCAAGCATCCTATGTGAAAAGCATGCCCTCTCTCTTTTCCTCTCTTTTCTCTAAAGCATGTTATTTCATACTTAGTCTAGTTCCTATATATGTTATCCAAAATATTTTCCAAAGGGGCATTTTAATCTCATAATATTTCATGCTTTCTGAGATTATTATAGTTGTGAGTAAGAAAGAACATTCTGTGAATGCTTCCTAAGAGCTGCAGTAGTGACTGGCGGTGGCAGAGTGGAAAGTGCTGCAAGGTTTTCCTCCCTGGACGGCCTGGAGCATATGTCTGCATTGGTGAGGATTGGCAGGGTGCATGGTACTGACAAGAGCCACCGAAGATGTGTCCTCCACGTGCACTGACGTGTAGTGAAGTGAGAATGCATTGTAGAGGTTTTGCTTCCCTAATTTTTCATAATGTTTTAAATGTTCATCCAGTGATGTTTGGGTTTAAAATTTATTCCTATTGATAGTGCTAGGGAGTGACCAGGTTTGTCCTGTCAAATGTTTATGTCAAAGAATTTGTAGCCATGTTTATGATCTTGAGAAAAGCAGCCCAGGGAAAGTGCCCATTTCTTGGGTTTTTAAATCCACAAGCATCTACCATTATGTGGAACCAGCGCTTATTTACACAAAAGATTGCTTTCCAACCTTATGTCCACTCAGAATACTTGAAATGCTGCAATGCACTCTTTTATCATGTGATCATGTGTTTTGGGTTACCCTTGTCATAAACTGTAGCTGTAGGAACAAACTGTGTACCCAGTCCACTTTAATCATTATAAAATCTTCCACATGGAAAATAAATTAAACCATCCTATTATGGTGCATGTTTATTGTGACGACAAATGAGGGGATGCTTGGATTTCTGTGGTTTGGGCTCAGGGCATTGGGCTTAGGAAGCTCCCTGGGAAGTCATCTTCTCAAGAGGAAATCCACAAAGACTTCAGTACTGAGTGGTTGAAGTGGAAGTAGAGGAGGTCTCTGCTGAAGAAAGAGGCAGTCAAAGTGATCGTGAGGCTCCATCCATCCCCTTTCCCCTCACCCTGATCAAATCTGTGAGGTCCCCTCTGACCTCCCCTACCCAGGTAGGGGTTGGCTTGTCATTGACCCTTGAAATGGTTAGAACTGGAATGTTTGTCTTAAAATAGATTTGGAACTCATAGATGCCCTGAAACTTAAATCCAGAATCTACCTTCAGGGTAGATTTGGTAAAAATAAGAAAGGGATAGAAAAAGTTTTCCAGGAGACAAATAATTAAGTCCAAATGTAGATCTTTCATGGATCATCTAAGCCACTTTAATGGACCTAGTATGGGCCCTGAAGTAGTATTTGTTTAGTAACTCAAGAGCCTTCGAACCTATCTCCTTTCCCACAGTATGAGAAAGGCAGATTTCTAGGAAAACTTGTTCTTTCATGTCTTGTCAATAAGCATATGCACATGCACACACACGCACACCCCCATCACCACCACCAAAGCGCAAATGCCTGGAGCGGGAATTTTGTAAGAAAACTTCCAAGAAGATAGCTATCTCCTTAGAAATGTCGAGTACCATGATCTGAACACAGTCACACATACAAGTGGCCTTCAAAAAGCTTGTGAGGTTGGGGGGCGGGAAATGCAATTAAAAGAGAAAAAGAAGAAATACGAACTTATTTCTCAACATAAGTTCCATCAAGGTCAAGACACTTCTGTATATATTACACCAGTCCTAAAGTCCATCTCCCATGGTGCTGGAATTTTAACCATGTCAATGCAGTCTTTTGTACATTATTAACTGAAGAAAAATGAGTGTCCTTTGAAGGATTTTTTGAAAGATTGGGAAACAAAAAGAGTTGAAATGAACAAATTTGAGATGCTAAGGTGAATGCCTACTGATTTTGATGGATACGCCCATAAGATGTCCTTGTTTGGTGAGAAGAATGAACAAGAGCACTGTCATGGTGGAGGACTCTGATGGAACTTTCCTGTTATCCTGTTAAAGTTTTGGCTAACTTGATCAAAAAACACGCTCATAATATTCTTTGGTCCTCCAGAAAGTCACTGAGCACAGTGTCTTGAGAATCCCCCTCAAAAATGTTTGCATGACCTTTACTCTGGACTGTTCTACCCTCACTTTGATTGAACCACTTCTACCTCTTAGTAGCTATTATTCTGATTGTGCTTTGGCTTCAGGATCATACTGGTAAAATCATGTTTCATCTCCTGCTACAATTATTCCAAGAAATGCTGTAGAATCTTGACGTGACTTGTTTAAAATTTCCATTGAAAGTATTATTCTTGTCTGCTGCTGATTTGATGGTAACAATGTTGTAACCCATCAATCAGAAAGTTAGATCAGCTTTAAACTTTCAGTCAGAATTGTATAAGTTGAAACAATTGAGATGTCTATGGTGTTAGCTATTATTTCTGCTATTAATCATTGGTCCTCTTCAGTGAGGGCATACACAAGATTGCTTCCTCAAAAATTGATGTGCAAGGTCTGTGTGACAGTTAAGTTTATTGTGCTCACCTGGCCAATAGGAACAAGTGGGAATAATGAAGCCGTAGTGTGATTGGAGGCCAAAGAGATAAATGGCTCTGCAGGGCCTGCCACCATCTCTATTGCTCTCTGGTGATTGGACCAACGTGCTGCTGCTTTAGCTGTCAGCTACACTCCCTGTGGGCCAAGCCAACCCATGGCTTGTGTCATTAGAGCTTGAGGCTCCTTCAATACCTGCTTTATCATGCTGCTGGTGTGTTTATTGCCTGAGTTTGAGGCTAGTAGATCCTGTCACCTTGCATTGCTTGACTTCGATATTCCATCCAGGCCTGTTTCACTAAGCTCCTAAGCTACTGACGATTGCTGACTCACCCTGCTATTTAATGCCTCTGAGCACACTCTGCCTGCATTGCCCAAGGGAGGACTCTGTTGTCTGCTTCCTAGACCTTGGACCTGACCGCCCATTCGAGGTGAAGGGCTTCCAGTATATTAACTATTCCACAAAAGTGAGTAAACTTGAGCCCTCTGTACTGCTGTGTTGACTAATTAGCTGTTATATTCTTTCTCGCTGTATAAACATATATATATAAAATCATAAGTGCCTGGTTTTGTTTCTCTAGAGGACCCTGCCTAACACAGTCTGCCACTGTGTGCTTCATCTTCAATATTGTTTTGTATCATCTTAAAATGAGTTATCAATTTATAAACGGCTAATTTCGCTGGGGGGTGGGGGGGCATTGTTCTCATAAGCTTTTTGGAATCATCACGGATTTCACTATTCTTCCACACAAGATTCACCATAGACTTGAAGTTTGTTCTTGTTTCAATTGTAATAGAATTCATGTTGCTCTGATAGGCTGGGTTCTCTAGAAAAGCAAAACCAGTGAAGCTTATATATGAATATGTAAACCCAACCACCACCAACAAACCCACTGCTATAGAGTCAATTCCAACGTATAGAAACCCTATTGGGCAGAGTGGAACTTTCTCTGTGGGCTACTCCAGACTGTAACTCTTTAGAGAGTAGAAAGGCTAATCAAAGATGTGTCACTGGTGATTTTGACATTCTGACCTTGTGGTGAGCAGCCAGCCCAATGCATAACCCACCATGAGACTAGGACTCCTTTATATGTATATATACAGAGAGAGGTTTATATCAATGAAAAGACTCAAACAACTTGGTAGGCAAGTTCCATGTCCATGGGTCAGATGTCAGGTAGGAGACTTCTCTTGACTCCAGTAGTTTCCAGGGGCTGATGAACTCAAGATCACTAGGTCAGACAGCAGGTTTCTGGCTCCAGAAACATATTAATCAAAGATTGGAAGGTAAGATGACAGGCCACTAATGACGACCAGGCAATACAGCACACTCAAGTCCAAGGAAACAGAACTCAGATGACAAGCCAGATGTAGAATCCAGAGCCAAGAAGAAGCAAATAAATTTTCACACAGCATCTATATATAATAGCAGCAAGTTATGGTCAGAGGAAACTTCCTTTCAATTGAATGGCTGGTCAGAGCAGACCTCATCATGAAGATGATAACTTTATGTTAGATGTCATCACTGGGGATTTCCAAGTCTTTACTGCCAAATCACTGAGAATTCTGGCCAAGTTGACATACAACAATAGGAACAAATGGGATTAATGAAGTCGCACAGAGTCTTTTCTCAAACTACTGGCTTATCCTTCTTAGTGCCTAAAAGTAGATTGTGTTCAGACAAGTTATAGCAAGTTAGTAGGAGTTTATTGTGGTGCACATTTTTGGAATTCATGCTTCTTCATAATTCATATTTTTATGAACTTAAAAAGTCTTTGTGCGCTTGTATCAATGCCTCTGATGTAGGATTACACTTCAAAGTATGGACTGGTGAAGATATAGATGGAAATTCAAAGTAAAATTGCTCAAATCTCTTAAATCTCTGATTACTGGCTGAATTTTATGTAACATTACCTTGCTTGTGTTTCTGGGATGGGTTAATATTTTGTTAGAATGGTTATTACTTTGATAAATTTTAGTTATAGGGCATGAAAGCCTTGCGGCACCTTGGAATTTCTAGTCCCTTTTCTCAGAGGCATGATTCTTTTATGTTGTTATGCACTCTAAAATATCCTCAATCTTATGACCAAGAAATCCTTAAAGATTACTGATTGCTTAACAAAATATTGGTAACCTAGGCAATTGATAGGGAATGGGACAGTATCTGAAGACTTCCTGCATTTAATACCTGCACTAAAAGACAAACAAAACTACAAATCGTTTCATGAGTGCCATTTAGAATAACACACACACACACACACACACACACACACACTTTGAACTATATTTAACACTTTTAGTTCTAAATATGCCTATTGACAACTACTTAAAAAACCTTTTTTAATGTGCTTAAGTGAAATATTATAGAATTAATTAGTTTTCCATTCATTGATTCATACATATTTTGTTTCATGACATTGATTGCAATCCCCACAATGTACTAGTTCTCTTCTCACTTCCTCCAAGTATTTCCCATTTCCATTCCTCCTTCTTGCCTACCTCTTCATGCCTTCTGAGCTATACACCTGGGCAAATGCTGCTCATTTGATGTCCTGTGGTTCGCTGTTCTAAAGAATGCATCTCCTCTGGTGTTCCTGTTCTCCTTCTAGGCCTGTTATGTGGCTTAAAGTTGCTAGATAGGGGTGAGTTCTTTTACGAGCCTAAAGGATATCTAAGAGCCATCATCTCCAAGGTTCTACTAGCTTTTCTTTTTTCAGTTTTATATCCATTTTAATTCGCACATCAATTATATCAAGCAAACATGTTCATAGGTTGCCACCATCATTTTCAAAACATTATCTTTCTGCTTTAGCCCTTATCAATTTTCCCCTCCCTTCCCACTCTACCCAACTCATCCTCATGAACCCTTGACAAATTTTATATAATATATATAGACATATATATTTCATATCATACACTGTCCACTGTATCCCTTCATCCACATTTCTGTTATTCATCCCCCTGGCTAAATCATCCCTTCTGTGTGACCCTTCTGTTAGGGGAGGTCAAATTGTCTACAGATGGACTTTGGGTCTCCACTCCGACCCCTCTCCTTCACATCAATGTAATTGTTTGCTTTTGACCTTCTGATAACCTAATCTGTCAAAAAGGTTGGTGTACTTCTTCCATCTGGACTTTGTTGCTTCCAGATTAGATGGCTGCTTGTTTAACTTCAAGCCCTTAAGACCCCATGTGCTATATCTTTTAATAGCCTGGCACCATCAACTTTCTTTACCACCTTTGATTATGCAACCATTCTGTCTTCAGCAATCGTGTTGGGAAGGTGAATCAAGGAGTGCCAGGTTATTAGAACAAAGTGTTCTTGTGTTGAGGGAAGACTTAAGTAGAGGCCCAAAGTCCATCTGCTACCTTAATAATTTAACATGAAATATTGTACATATATCCTATCTTTATATATTAATATATTTACATATGTACATGCCTATATTTATACATCAATTTATGGGTCCCACCAGTCTTTATCAGACAAGTAAGTATGGCATTTTTTATGATTTTGAGTTTTATTCAAAAATTTTCTCCCACTCCCATCCAGGCCCTCCTAATGTGGTTTCTTTCAGAGCTTCTTTTCAGAAGTATGAGCTAACCAGGCACCATATCAGTGCTTAGGGATCAGGAAGGCTGGGGTTTACATGATCCATTAGTTCTTTGGACTAATTGTTTCCATGAGTATTTTATTCTAGTGACATCCTCTTTTATATAGTAATTTACCCAATGTTAAAATCAGGCAAGCGTCAAAATATCCCAAAGGCATTTGATAAAATCTAGAAAGCCCTAAAGAAACCATGGATGTCACCACACATGCACACACTCATACAAACCTCGTCGCTGAATGAGCAGTGTGTAGACACCTAGAATGGGATTTTTGAGGGGTGAGATGGCAATGCAATCACGGCCAGCACCCTGCATAAACTGGAGGCACAGGAAGATCATGCTTGGTAAAGTAGAGGGCTGGTGAAAAAGAGGAAGACCCTCTACAAGATGGATTGACACAATGGATGCAACGATGGGCTCAAGAATAAGAATAATTGTGCGGATGGTGCAGGGCTGGGCAGTGTTCTGTTGTGTTGCAAAAAGAGGGCCACTATGAGTCAGAACTAAGTGCACAGCACCTAGCAACAACAACACTTGGACACTTTCGACCTAGTTTCAATCCAGCCCTTGATGGTCAAGGATTTCAGTTTTCAATATGAATTTCAACTCAATACAAAGAAAATAAAAATCCTCACTACCAGACCAATAGGTAACCTCATGATAAACAGAGAAAATAGGGAAGTTGTCAGATCATTCAACCATGATATCCTTTTCCAGGGACTAGACCTCCTGCGGACATGTCCAAAGGATGTGAGAGAAAGTCCCTTCTAAAGAGCATTCTGGCTGTACTTCCTCTGATACAGATTTGTTTGTTCTTTTGGCAGTTTATGATACTTTTAATATTCTTATCTAGCACTACAATTCTATGAATCAGTTCATCTTCAGTCTGCTTTCGTCAATGTCCAACTTTCATATGCATATGAGGCCATTGAAAATGCCATGGTTGGGTCAGAGGCACCTTAGTCCTCAAAACAACATCCTTACTTTTCAATAGTCTAAAGAGGTCTTATGTAGCAGATTTACCTAAGGCAATACATCTTTCGATATCTTGACTACTGCTCCCATGAGCACTGATTGTAGATCCAAGCAAGATTAAATCCTTGACAACTTCAACCTTTACTCCACTGATCTTGACAGTACCTATTGATCCAGCTGTGAAGATTTGGGTTTTCTTTACATTGAGTTGTAATCCATATTGAAGGCAACAATCCTTGGTTTTCATCAACAAGTGCTTCAAGTCCTCCTCACGGTCAGCTAAGCAAGATTGTGTCATCTGCATATCGCAGGTTGTTAATAAGTCTTCCTCTGATCCTAATGTCACAGTCTTCTTCATATAAACCAGATTACTTAATTACTTTTCAGCTTACATATGGAATCAGTATGGTGAAAGATACAACCTTGTCACATACCTTTCCTGATTTTAAAACATTCAGTATTCCTTTGTTTCCTTCACACAACTAACTGCCTCTTGATCCATGTACAAGTTCCTCATGAGCACAATCAAGTGTCCTTTAACCCCCATTCTTCTCAAACTTATTCATAGTTTCTTATGAACCACTCAGTTGAATTCTTTGGCATAGTCAGTAAAACACAAGTAAACATCTTTCTAGGATACTCTGCTTTGAGCCAAGATCATCTGACATAAGCAATGATATCCCTTGTTCCCTATATTCTGCTGAATCTGACCTTATTCTGGCAGCTCCGTGTCAATGTTCTGCTACAACTGTTGTTGGGTTATCTTCAGCAAATTTTTACTTGCATGTGATATCAATGATATTGTTCTACAGTTTGAGCCTTCTGATGGGTCACCTTTCTTTGGAATGAGTACAAATTAATTTTGTTGCTACTTCATCACTGTCATTGCTACTGTTATGAATCGGGCGACCTCTGTGACAGGGTTGTTCGACCCCCAAAGGGGTCACAACCCACAGGTTGAGAACTGATGACCTAGGGATTCCAGACATTTACGGTGCCAAAGAAGTACAGGCCGGCCTGCTTCCACCTCCCCAGTTACCTTCTCAGTTGCTGAAATGGATAGTCACATGTGATGGCTGGCTTGTCATCTGGGGAGGGATTCCTAGCTTTCACCACAGAAACCAAAAATTTCTTCCAGTTCCTATCTTGTACACAGCCAAACCAAAAAGTTGTTAAATAAAAATTATATGAAGAGTGAAAATATGGCTTTCCTATGAATTAATTTGGAGGATAAGAGAATGTAAACTAAGAAGTGACTTCATGAAGCTTCCCAAATCCTAAAGTGACATGTGAAACCTAGATGGTTATAATTCTTAGCATTTAACTATTTCTTTTTCTGAATTTAGAAAATATAATGTCTAGAAAAGTGCTATGTAATAAAGAAAGGATTATTTTTTAGTATCTTCTCTATATCAGCAGTTGTTATGGATTGATTTGTGCATATACACACCCCATCAAATATGTGTCAACTAGGCTAAACCATGATTCTCGGTATTATGTAATTATCCTTGTTGTTTTTTTATATGATGTACTTATGTGTTCTAAATTCTAACCCCTATGATACTAATGAGGTAGGATTAGAGACAGTTATATTAATGAGGCAAGATACAATCTACAGGACCAGGTTGTATCTTGCGTCAATCCCTTTTGAGATATAAAAGAGTTTAAAGTAGCCAGCAAAGATAGATGTACCTGACTACCACCATGAAAGAGGAGGCAGGAATATGGCACCTACTTTGGACCTGGGGTCCCAGAGTCTCCTGGACCCAGGGGAAGATTAATGCCAAGACTCGTGGACATCTTTAAGGAATGTCGATTTCACAGATTTTGAAAGAAGACCAGGACCTTCCTCCAAAGTTGATAGGGAAAGAAAGCCTTCCCCTTGAGCCAGCTCGCTGAATTCCCACTTGTCCTCCAAAACTGTGAGAGAACAAATTCCTGTTTGTTAAAGCCCATCGACTGTGGTATTTTGTTACAACAGCACTTGATAACCAAGACAAAAGTTTTATCTGTATGAGTTATTTAAAATTCAAATATTAAAACCCTTGCAGTGGCGATTGTCCCCCTACACCCACCCTCATTCGACATATGAAGACATGAAGGTTATGGACTGGAGAATTCGACCAATTTCTTCAGTCTGAAAAACTTCATTGAATGTTAAGCAAAGATGTCACCTTCAAGGAAGGTGTGCCTGACCACAGTATTTGCAATCACTTCACATGCATGTAAAAGCTGGACAATCAATAAGCCAGACTGAAGAAGAATTGATGCATTTGAGTTATGGTGTTCGCAAAGAATATTTAAAGTAACACGGACTGCCAGAAACACAAACAAAACAGTTCTGGAGGAAGTACGCTCAGAAAGCTTCTTAGACACCAGGATAGTAAGAATTGGAGTCTTGTACTTTGGACATGCTGTCAGGAGAGACCAGGCCCTGGAGAAGGGCACCAAGCTTGTTGAAGTAGAGGGCCAGCAAAAAGGAGGAAGACCCTCCACGAGATAGACTGACACGGTGGCTGCAACAATGAGCTCAAACATAACCATCATTTTGAGGATGGTGCAGGCTTTACCAGTGTTTTGTTCTATTATATATCGGGTCACTAAGAGCCCCAACTGACTCAATGGCACCTAACAGCAACAGCAACGTAAAAGCAGAGTCAGATTTCTAGATATTTAAATAATGGTTCAATAAGTGTTGTGGTTAACAGAATAATGGCCTCCCCAAAGATGTCCAGGGTCCTAAATAAGAACTATCACAAGCTTTTTAAACAGTGAAATCCTATTTTTCACATCACTATCTTTCCAACAAAAGATACCAAAAAGTTTCCCCACCCCTCTATCACCCTGAGACTGCCGATAAGAGCGTGGATTGTGAGATAATGTGTCCGTCCAGGATCCCGATAGGAACCAAATAGCATACTGTATTTTTACCAGATAATATGCAGAGTATAAATATATAAATATATCTATGTTTTTTCCTCATGTGTTCACTTCCTATGTGCACTGTGTGTGTTAGATGCACGTGTCCATGTGTTCTATGGGAAAATATGGCTTTCATATGGATTTCAGTGAAGTGAATGGGAGGGCGTTTTGCAGAGAATTGGGGGGACTGGTGCAGGATGGTAGAGCACCAGAGGATTGGCCATGGTGGGGAAACGGATATCACACCCGAAAGGATAATGAGGAAAGAGAATGTTCTTACTTGTGCTCCTGAGAGTGAGAGCTATGGAAAAGGTCAGTGGCTGGGGCAGAATGCAGCCACTGGCAGGATTCCATTGCAGAATTGGGGTGGGATTGTAATGACCATGGCCTTGTCCACGAAGACAGAAGATCGAAGGGTTCAAACTATGGCCTTGGTGGACTGCCAAAAGAACAAGTCAGTCTTCAAAGCACTATAACTAGCATGCCTTTTACAAACAAGGAGGGTAGGACTTGGACTCTCTTACTTTGGACACCTCATCAGAAAGACCCATCACTGGAAAAGGACATGCAGTGGGTAAAGGAGGGTCAGTGAAAACGAGGGAAATACCCCAGGAGATGGATTGACAGGAAAAAAACTAGTCATGGGTGTGCACATACCAAGGATCATGCAAAGGGTGCAGGGTTAGCGAACATTTCGTTCTGTTTCACATAATGTTGCCATGAGTTGAAACTGACCGGACAGCTACTAACAACAGCAATAACTTCCACTCACCCATTTACCTCTTGCCAATGCCTCCTCTTGGTCAAACCCAACCAAATGCAGCCGATAAATGACCTGAGTGCTATTGTCCTGGGACACAGAACTGAGTAGAGAAAGGCAAACAACAAAAAAAAGGGACTTAGAGAATGCCTTACACAGTTGTTGAATTCAGTAAGTATTTAATTTGTTTTTTTTATCATTTTACTGGGGGCTCGTACAGCTCTTACCACAATCCATACATGCAGCCATTGTGTCCAGCACATTTGTACATTTGTTGCCAACATCATTTTCAAAACATTTTCTTTCTACTTGAACCCTTGGTATCAGTTTTTCTCTCTTTTTTCCCTCCCCCACCCTCCCTCCTCATGAACCTTGACAATTTATAAATTATTATTTTTTCATGTGTTGTACTGACCGATGTCTCCCTTTACCCAGTTTTCTGTTGTCTGTCCCTCTGGGAGGGAGTTATATGTAGATCATTGTGATCGGTCCTCCCCTTCCTCCCCCTCCTTCCCCTTCCCCTCCTAGTATCACTATTCTCATTATTGGTCTTGAGGGGTGTATCTCTCCTGGATTCCTTGTTTCCTGCTCTTATCTGTACCCGTGTACATGCTCTGGTCTAGCTGTATTTGTAAGGTAGAGCTGGGATCATGATAGTAGGGGGGAGGAAGAATTAAAGAACTAGAGGAAAGTTTTACGGGTTTCAATGACGAGAATGAGAGGGCTTTTTGCAGAGAATTGAGGGGACTGATGCAGGATGGTAGAGCACCAGACTATATTACACCGGTGCTATCCTGCGCCCTGACTGGCTCGTCTCTTCCTTGTGACCCTTCTGTAAAGGGATGTCCGATTGTCTACAGATGGGCTTTGGGTCTCC
The DNA here is from genome assembly GCF_000313985.2 of Echinops telfairi. NCBI lineage: Eukaryota > Metazoa > Chordata > Mammalia > Afrosoricida > Tenrecidae > Echinops > Echinops telfairi. Next base: position 17,908,759 of record NW_022103951.1, read on the forward strand.
ACTCCAACCTCCCCCTCATTCACATCGATAAGATTTTTTGTTCTGGGTCTTTGATGCCTGATGCCTGATCCCATCGACACCTCATGATCACAGAGGCTGGGGTGCTTCTTCCATGTGGACTTTGTTGCTTCTCAGCTAGATGGCCGCTTGTTTATCTTCAAGCCTTTAAGACCCCAGATGCTATATCTTTTGATAGCCCAGCACCATCAGCTTTCTTCACCACATTTGCTTATGCACCCATTTTCAGCAAATATTTTAAAGTGTACTTATTGTAACCCATGCGCTGTGCTACACACGGGGACAGAGTAGACTTGCTGACTGGACAAACTCAGAAACTTCCAGAGAAAGACAGACAAAACTGACCATGGCAATATGATACAGCAAGTAGGGTGCTATGAAAACACTTAAAGGAGCAAGCCCATACTTGGAGAATTCAGTGAAGGCTTCCAGGAAGAAGTTAGAGCTAAGCCGGAATATGAAAGATGCATTGGTCACCACTATCTTTGATTGAGTACTCTTCTAAGGGCTTCCCACATTGTGGCACATTTAGTCCTTCCAAGAAACTCACGAGTCAATGTATTTTGAAACTTCAATCTAAAAATGGGGAGTTTGGTTTAAAGAGACATGACTTGCCCAAGGTTAACCTGTAACCAGTTGCCCTTGTGTCAATCTCAACTCATGGCAACCCTGTGTGTGCCAGAAGCACAATGCTCCATAGACTTGTCCGTGGCTGACCTTTTGGAAGTACTGTTAATTGCCAGATCTTTCTTTCAAAGCACCTTTAGGCGGACTCCAACCTCCAACTTTTAAGTTAGCAATGGGCCATGTTAACCCTTTGTACCACTGTTGTTGTTGTTGTTGTTGTTAGATGCCCTCTAGTCAGTTCTGACTCATAACAACTCCATGGGCAACAGAACAAAACTCTGCGCAGCCCTGTGCCAAGCTGACACTTGTTATATTTGAACCCATTGTGTCAGTCACTAACTGTGATGAATCCAGTGTCACTGCTATGATGGCTTTATGGTGCTGAGAAGTACCATAAGAGCTTTCCAGAGAGGCATTTAGTAGCTCTTGGCTGATGAGAATGCATGGAATTCTTGCATGCAAATTAGCTGGCATCAGAAGGGAGGCTCTGAGTATGAACTAAATAGTTTGTTCCCTAAGTTTCTCTGAGATACACAAAACGCGAAGCGCAAGTATTGCACAATGCCTGTGCAGATGAGTGTCTGCATACGTGCCCGTCCGCTGTCTGTACAAGAATAAGGATAACTGGAGTCTTGAGTTAAGCCCCTTTTCCATGTGGGTAATGACATTTTGGTATTCCTTAAGGAATGTTTTGGCTTTGAGGTCCCCTTAGGTAGCTTTAGAGCCAAGAAAATGTCACCGATCTTTCTACTTTCCCCTAGAGCCACAATAGAATCCAGTCTCTCATTAGTTGTTTGGGCGACACCTAGTCTTGTTTTGATGGAGTTTGGGAAAACAAGTAAGAAGATCCATTTTTCCCAGGCTCAAGAAATGCACGTAGTGGTAAGAAAATTGAGTTAGGCTGTTTCCCCTGCCAGGACAGAGAATTCTCCATGTAGTTCGATACCCCCTCAGGGATGGTGGAACCTTTCAGCATATGGTTAGTTAATCTAGTTTCTGCTGGGTTATCAGTGGGTCAGCTGAAAGGTCAGAAGCCACAACAAGAACACCAGAAGTCCGGACTGGGAGTTCTGAATTGCAGGGTCACTTTTACGAAGTTGGGGGTGGGTAGGGTGGGGCAAGCCGGGGAGGGTTGTATAGAGCAGTATAAGAAGGTACTGTTTCTTTCCTGCTCTATTTCGGCTGCCTTTCTCGGCGATGTCTCTCCCTCTCTGATATCAAATGCTGCTCTGGGGCTGAATATTCCTGGCAGCTGGCAGGCAGATGCAGCGGAGTTGTACCCTGCAGAAATCCTCCCTGCAAATCACCGATTTTCAGCCGAGACCTGGGACCCTGTAGATTTAAAGCGAAAGAGTTCTGCTTAAAATATCTTGGGGGGGGGGGCGGGCGAGGGAGGCTGCTCTAAATCAACAATTGAAGCTTTTTTGGTGCATTGAGGGACAAATGGAGGAGGGAGGTTGGATGTGCTTTCAGCTGAGAGGGTTCAAAACAGACCTGGGGGTGGGGAAAGGGGTGGAGGGGGCACGTTTGCTTTAGCTCTTGATGCACAGGACCCCTGGGCGGTATCACGTGGTATTCCTCTGCCCTTGAAGGTCATCCTGGGGCATCTGAGAACATTCCTTATCTACAAAGGCCCCCTTTTCAAGTTCCACTCTGCCTTGAATGAGCTGTGTTCTGCGGCCCTCTTAGTCAGGGAAGCGGAGCCTTGGCCGCGTGGAAAGAAGACTGACTACCTTCTTTCATAGGCTTCACATCGCATTGTTGGTTTTGACAATAACAGGGCCTTTTTTTTTGGCAGCCCAGGCACTTGGGAAGAAGCAAGTGAGCAGACTGAAGGCCCCGGCTGCCCGATGGAGTGCAGAGGAAAGCTCGGGCTGAAACTGGATTGCCGGGTGGGTATTCAGAAAAGAGATTTAAGAGGCAGATGGAAAGCAACCCAGATTTCTCAGGCTGTGTTTGAAGCCCTTGCAGCTTGAAATCACATATCTGGGTTTCGAATGGATGGCTGAGGGAATTGCCGGGAGAGGCCGAGGCGGGAATGCTCCGTTCTGTTTGTGCAGGGGCCTCTGTGGACCAGGGCATTTGCAGAAACCTTGGGAATCAGAAACTGAAAAGAAACTTGAGTCTCAGCAAAGAGCCACTCAAGAGGGACTGGGAGAACCTTTCTTTTTGTAGAGAGGCCTAATTATTTGTATTCCTTTGTTTAAACCACACCCACTCATGGACTGACTAGGGCGTTTATTTTGTGGCATTTCAGGCTTTCTTTAGCTCACAAGGAACAGGAGTGAAAGTAGATTTGGGGTGACAAATCTAGGAGTGAAAGCAGTTGCACCAAAACCCTGGACACTTCCATTTACCACTGAGTTGAGGGTTTGTAATTCAGTGTTTCTCTTAAACAGGGAAGGGCTGTAGGAGACTTCTTTTCCCTGAGCAAAAATGGTGGGCACTTTGAGCACTGAAAAGGCCGATGTCTGTGCTGCTATGGAGAGCTGACTGAAACATTAGTGGGGACAGTTGGGGCTTTCTGGCAGAATTCCTACTTGGTATTTTTTAGACCCAGGTTCAGTTCCTAACCATCTATCACTGGGGGCTGGTGTGTGCCTAGGATGCTGAACAGGTTTCAGCAGAACTTCAAGACTACGGGAGACTAGGAAGAACGGGCTGGCAATAAGCCACTGAAAAGTCTATGGATTGTTATGATCTCAAACCGATCACAGGGATGGTGCCATCATTCTTTTTTTTGGGGGGGGGAGGGGTGTTTCTTTTTCCTTTGGGCATGGGGGCATGAGTTGAAGGTCCAACCACAATAGAACATTATTAAAACCTCATTGAAAAATAGGCAAAAGAGATTGTTTACTTGGGAAATTGTGTCACGGAGGAAGCTACATGGTGAGCTGTTTGCTTATCATCTCATTCAAAAAATAGCTGTCAGATATTCAAGAAAATGAAATGCACCACGTTTAAGATCGGTTCCAACCTAATTAATTAAAGCATGCCCCTTACAATAACACATTCTTTTTGAAGTAACCTTGCCAGATCCAAGGATAGTTTAAGGAAGATGAAACTTGACATTTTAGCTATCCTGATGAAACTTTTAAACCAACAACCATAACATGAAGTCCGATCCACAATCGCCAGGATACAAAATGGAAGGAGAAATTGGATGAGGGCATTGATTAATTTCAGGAGACCTTGTAGAGGAGAGGCCTGGAGCCAACTAAGACCTGAACGAAGGTCAACATCTTTGAGTCTCACCCAAATGAAAGTTGACAGCTGACACAGAGTCTAGGTCATGAGGTGACAGCTCCCTGCTGAAGAGTCGCCCTCTCCAATGTGCCCCCACATTCTTCTACACTAGCAGTTCTCAATCGGGGTGATTGTGTCCCCCAGGGGACATGTGGAAATGAATGGAGACGTTTGGGTTGTGACAATTGGGGGGAGGGTTGCTACTGGCATAGAATGGGTAGAGGGTAGATGCTGCTAAACAATGCATAGGACAGTCCCCACCACAAAGAACGATCTGGCCCCAAATGTCAACTGTGACAAGGTTGAGAAACCCTATTCTCAAACATGATTTATGGGGACCTCAGTAAAACAAAAATTCTAGAAACGTTACCAAAGAATTGGTTGTTGTTGTTGGTAGGTGTTGTCGAGTTGGTTCCTCCTTATAGTGACCCTGTGTACAATTGCAGGGAACACCGCCCGGTCCTGTGCCATCCTCACAACTGTGCTTACGTTTGAGCCCAGTGCTGCAGCCATCAGTTAGCATTTAACAACTCACCACTCACTGACCTCATCTGGTGTTGGAAAGCGAGTGGCATTTATCTTGTTTCATTCCAGGAAATCCACAGAACATACTTCATACATTTAGATATTATTTGAGGTTAATAGTGTGAATTACCCTATCATTCAACCATTCACTTGTCCATTGTTCAGTAACTCAGTAAGTAAGCCTTGATTGAATACCAACTAAGAAACTGTGCTGCTTATGCCTTACATATTTTTCCCAAATATGCCTTAGTAGCTGACTTATGAAATAAACAACAACAAAAACTCACTACCATCAAGTGGAGTCCAACTCATAGTGACCCTATAGAACAGGGTAGTACTGCCCCAGTGGGTTTCTGAGACTATAGAAAGCTTCATCTTTCTCCCACAGAGTGGCTGGTGGTTGCAAACTGCTGACCTTGTGGTTAGTAATCACTACGCCATCAGGGCTCCTTGACTTAGGAGATGGTATTCCCAAATTCTCTGTGTGTGCAGGCTGCGTTGAAACTCTCTGTATACATATGTTTTTCAATTTAAGAGTCCGAAGCAAGCAGAGGTAGGCGGAGAGAGCTGCCCAGCCCCATCAAGCACCCAGTAGCAACAGCCCACGGAGGGAGAAAGTCTGCCTCTGGAGCTTAGTGCCTTGAATTAAGACTTCAAAGCTCCTGAACTGTGGGGAAATACATTTGTTTGTGAAAGCCTCCTCCAAACAATGTTTTAATAACTTCTAGAAGTAACGTGTAATATTATTTAATACTTCATAGTACACTCCAGTTTTAGACTGTCTCGTGGTCTTTTCTATTCTGATTGCCGTACAACCAGTTCCAACTCATAGTGATCCGGTAGGACAGAGCAGAACTGCTCCTGTGGGGTTCTGAGGATATCAATCTTTTAGGGAACTGAAAATCTCATCTTTCTCCTTCAGAGCTACTGATGGATTCAAACTGCTGATCTTGACATTAGCATCCCAACTTGTGACCCACTATGGCACCCTGGCAATGACATCTCTATGAGCTCTCTGAACACCGTTATCCTCTCTCTCTGCCCCTACTACCTCCCTCTTTCACTTAGAAAGATCCTGGTTACATTGGACCCACCTGAATAATGTAGCATAATCACCCCATCTCAAGAGCCTCGATTTCACAAAGTCCCTTCTATTGGGTACATTAATCAATTCATAAATTTCGGAGATTTGAACATGGACATTTGGGGGGGAGTATTATTCTACTTACTACAGATCCAGTGAATAAAATGTCTATAGCTTGCTACTAGTAAAATATCCGGCTCTTTCTTTACTTCATGAAAGCTTTGTAATTTGTCTTGTTTTCCTTTCTGCCTTGGCTGCCAGGCCTCTCGGAACTAAGCATCACGTTCAGTTGTAATACTTAAGTTATACTTGCTTTTTAATCCATCTGCTTCCATTGCTTCATTATTTTGGTCTTACTCTATTACTCTTGTTTTAATGGTTCTGTTCCATCTGTGTCATTATTATGTGTTGTATTTGAAAAGTACCCAAAATATACAAATTCCCACATTTAGGTTTAGCCCCTTGTTCCCCTGATTCTGCTTAGCCTCCAAAGCCACCTGCCAGTGAAATGGCTCACTTGATACCTGAACTTTCTCTCTTCTAGCTCACAGCACCTCTCTCCTTCACCCCCTCCCCCCGTCTCCCCCCAGCTACTCCCAGGGCAGTTGTTACCTTTCCACAAGGGGCTGCAAATGAGGAGGTCGCCCCCTATCCAGTGAGGTCGATCCTGCTAAGGGCTGTGATGAGTGCACTTTCTGCAGCCTTGGTCAGCCTGCCTGTGAGAGAGCTCCTCTGAACTCAGCTTAGGTACATTGCGTTCAGGAAAGTCCTGGAACAAATTGCCTTCGCAACTCCAGTAATAGCCACACACCTTAGGGAGCCAAGTAATACTATCCATCTGTTAGAAGAGGAAATATTGAGGCAAAGGAGGCAAAAGGAGCTGTGGATTCTATTTCTTTTGGAAAAATCATATTGGTTCCAGGATGCGAGAGGACTTAGATGGATGAATCCCAATCCTGGCTTTCAATTTCATCAGGACCCCTCCCATGCTTGTAGAGGTGGTTTGACAAAAGAATTTTGTTACGCTAATTAAAATACATATATTTTAGATACCACATTCTTGGAAAGATCAGGGTAGCAGAACATAGAACCACACGTAGACGTACGTGATTAAAATATCTGCCAAAGCATTTTGAAGTTGAACATATGAGGAGCCTCCAAGTGTTCGTGGAAAAAAAATGGAATGGGAGAAAAAGCATGGAATATTTCCATGAACTTTTTGAAGACCCCGCATAGCTGTCCAGTTTGAACTTTCTTAAAATATTTCATTGTGAATTGAGTGAGGGTTTACAGTTTTCCATTCCACACTTGGAGCATATTTTGTTTCATCTCATGGATCACAATGCCCACAATGTCACATCAGTTATCCCACTTCCTCCCTGGGTTTTCTCCTGCCATCCCCCCTTCTTTCCTAACCCTTCTGTGCTTTTTCTCTTGGGTAAATGCCACCCGGTCGATGTCAAATGGTTGATTATTCCGAGGTGTATATGGCTCCCTAGTGTTATTGTTTCCCCTTATAGACCTGTTTATTATTTGGCTGAAAATTGAGCCTCAGGAATGAGTTCATTCCCAGACCTGAAGCAAGACTAAGGGAAACTCCCACCAGCCTGTCTCCTATCAGTAAGCCTGGTGTCTTCTTATGATTTTGAGTTTTGCTCCACATTTTTCTCCCATTCCATCCAACACTTTCCAACGTGATCCCTTTCAGAGTAGATGGAATGGTGGCCAGGACAGTTCTTCTCGTCTCAGGGTCATGGCGTTCAAGCAGTCCGCTGCACTAATTTTTTCCATATGACTTTTATTTCCATCATTCTTTTTTTATGCTTGTAATATTGATTGATTGATTTCATAAAGCTCTCTATACTTCTGATGAAATTCCATATTTTTATTCCCTTTCATTTGTCACTTCAGTAAACAGACATATACCATAGGGAGAAAAGGCACCAAACAACCAGAAGGTGACACACTGTCATTTGTTTTAGCTTTGTGTTACATCCCAAATTCCCACAAGATATTACGAATGAATTATGCAGTTCCTGAACGCTATTATCAGGCCCATTTTGTAAATTCAACAAAGGCAGAAAGGGGTTTTTCCAAGACAAACATAATATATTCATAGAAGTCACCTGTTTCTAATATATCAACTACAATGACAATTGTCTCATTGGTCTACCTCTAAAACAATGAGCTCCTACTCCCACAGTGAAAAGAAGGTGAAGGATAAATCACACAGCTGATGATACTTGGATAAAAGCGAAGAACATTGCAAGTAAGGATGCTAATCAAGAAGCAATATGGAAATACCTTAACACTCATTACTTTTGTCGGGTATTATTTAATATTTTTCATTCATATTTTAAAACCCTTTCATAGAACGGAATTGTCCAGACAGGGAGAGAAGAGTTATGCCATTATTTCAGGATTGTGTACATCACAATATTTAGCTCTGTTACCTTTAACTCCTACTCTTCTCCCAGTGTCATTCCCTGCCTCCATCATTTTTTTTTTTGCAAACCTCCCTCTTATTACATGTTGCTTTCTCCTTCATCCAAACTAACATGTGTCTACCCTCTAGCCAGTAACTCACCTTCCACCCTTGGCAACCATCAAAGAATGTGTGTTTTAGTGTGAATACCATTTTGAGATTTTCAGTAAGGGTTTCATACGACCTTTGTCCTTTTCCAAATGCCTGATTGTACTCAACACAATGTCCTCCGGGTTCCATATTCTGAAGTGTTTTGCGGATCCGTCATTCTTCAGCACTGTTTAGCATTCCCCTGTGTGGATGTACCACAGTTTGATGATTCGTTCTTTCACTGAGAGACATTTACTAGGTTGTTTCTATCTTTTTGCTATTGGGAGTAGTGCTGCGTTGAACATGGTGTGCATCTACCTATTCATGTTGTCGCTCTTGTTTCTCTAGGACATATGCCAAGTACAAGAATTGTTGGGTCATGTGGTATTTCCATTTCCAACCTTTTGAGGAAGTACCACACTGTTTTCCACAATGGTTGCATCATTTTACCTTGTACTTATTTATAAAAACCAAAACCAGGCACCCAATGCATTGGTATGTGTTGATTTCAGTACTTCTTCAGAGTTAACCTAATAGTAGATATTGATAACCCCACACCCTTCTTACAGATAATCCAACTAAAATAACTTGGAGAGTTAAAATGGCTTTCCCAAAGTTATACATTTCCTTCTGAGTCTAATGTCTGCATTTGACTTGTTACACGGCAGCTTCTGTGCAGAGGGTTTGGATACGTATTGAGAATGCAGGCCAGAATTTTTGATACAGTGATCTAAGTTATTCTCATGCTGGTCTACGGTTAAAATTAAAGGTTTGTTAGGGTTAGGGTTAAAAAAAATAAAGGAAAAAAAGATGAAAGGTTTAAAAAGGGGAGACTATTATATGATTCCACTTCTATAAAATAGACAAACACATAGAGACCATGGGTGGGACAGAGGAGGAGGGGGAATCATTGCTTAGGTGACACTGACTGTTAACTGTAATGGAAGAATTTGGGGAAAGTCTATTGTTGAGAGGTGTACATCACAACGAACTGATGAACTTGAATCAGTGTCACCAAGTGAGTGGCGCATTGTAAAAATTGTGGCTTTGGCAAATGTTTTGTTCCATAATTTTTTTGCCACAATACAAGCAAAATCTCCAGAAAGGACAATTCTATAATATCTTGTACGTTATTAGGATAGTCCAATTTAATGGGATAAATTCTAACTGCTAGTTCAAACTTGCCCCTTACCACATTTACTTGCATGTCATCCAAATAAAGCTGTAACAAACAAAAAAAGAAAGTTATTAAAGGTTAGAATCAAGTGATACCCATTTGTGAGTGCCTACTGTCAGCTAGCAGCTGGAATCAGCACTTTCTATATAGTCTTTTATCCTAGCGATCTGTGTGCCTCCTTTTTGAAGCAAAAAGGATGGCTCAGAGTGATTGAATGACTTGCCCATAAACATCAAACTTATGATGGAGGGTTTAAGCACAGGTCGTCTAACTTCAGACCCTGCCTGTTTACTAACTGTGCTCAGTCGTCTCCCCGTAGCATCTGTATCTTTTCTCAACAAAGAGGGACTGGAAACCTTCCATCCTCATTCAAGTGCTGGGGGCAAAACTGGACCAACATGAATTCTCTTTTCAATATGGTATCGAATGACCCCCGGGGGTTCTGAGGCTGTAAATCTTTATGGGAGAAGAAATGGTCATCTTGCTCCCAAGGAGCCACTCGTGGAGTTGAACTGCTGACCTTGTAGTTAGTAGCCTGACACATAACCCACGATGCCCACAAGGTTCCTTAGCCCTAGTGGTCTCAATTGTGGGGGAAAGCAGAGAAGGAAAATTCATTGGGCTGCCATGGGCAGAGGTGAGGTGGGCAAGGCTCTGAGCAGGTTCTCTGCTCTGCAGACCAATCATGCTCTGTGTCCTACAGAGCAACCCCCACCTTCTCTCTATCAAAGAGTAACAAAGAGAAATTTGGAGCCACCAAGCCAAGCTCTTCCCACCATTTTCGCTCCCCTTTGGTTGCTCCCTAGTGAGGCTGGGCAACTCCAAGACTGTCTTTTCCCAACCTTCCAGATAGGAAAGAGAATGGAACTCATCTCAAACCAAACCTCTTTGGTCCGTTTCCCTATTTCTAGGGTCTGAATCAAGGAGTCCGGGTGTCACTGTGGGTTAGTGTTGGACTGCTAACCACAAGGTCCGCAGTTCAAACCCACCAAATATTCCATGAGCTAAAGATGAGGCTGTCTGCTCTCATACAGATTTACAGTCTTGGAAACCCTGTCTAAGGTTGCTGTAAGTCACAATCGACTTGATGGCAGTAGGCTATGGTCTGAATCAGTTGAGAGCTGACTCTTTGATATTTTAATAAATATTTAGAAATCCCATTCCCTGTCAAAAAGAGGTATAATTTTTATATATCAAAAATGTGGCTTTGAGATTCTCCTTATTTGCTCTGTATGTACCAACTTGATTAGTGCATGCATAAAACACATAACATACCCAGACGCACTGTGTTGCTACTTGGTAGACTGGAAAAGGCACAGGAAGTCCTTATTTTAATACAAAAAATGTATTTATATTCCCACCACACCGAGCCAAAACACTAAGGGCGTGCAGCAGAACAGCAAGTGGAACAAAGCAATGAAGTCCCCAGGGAATACCAAAAATAGACTTTGGGGCCAGGGCGTGGCACCCCATCAGATTCGACCAGAAAACACTCCTAAGGGCCGGCAAACAGTCCTTGAACTAACTACAGGCTTTTCTTTCTTGTTGTTGTTGTTTGTCATTGGCTTTTTGTTGTTGGTGGTGGTGATATTTTGTTTTCTTTTGTTGCTCTGTTTTGTTCTGTCTTGTTTTTGTGCATGTTATCATCTCTGTAGGCCTGTCTAAATAAGATAGGCTGGATGAACAATCTGGAGGACAAAACAACGGAACCGACGGTTCCTGGGGGACATGGGAGAGGGGGAGGAGGGGGAAAGGAAGTGGTGTTAACAAACACAGGGACAAGGGAACAACAAGTGATCCAAATCAATGGTGAGGAGGGGGTAGGAGGCCTGGTAGGGCATGATCAAGGGTAACATAACTGAGGGAATTACTGAAATCCAATGTAAGGCTAAGCATGATAGTGGGACAAGAGGAAAATTAAAGGAAATAGAGGAAAGAACTAGGAGGCAAAGGACATTTATAGAGGTCTAAATACAGACATGTACATATGTAGATATATTTATAAATGAGGATGGGGAAATAGATCTATGTGTATATGTTTATAGGTTTACTATTAAGGTAGCATATGGACATTGGGCCTCCATTCAGGTACTCCCTCAATGCAAGTACTTTGTTCTATTAAACTGGCATTCCATGATGCTCACCTTCCCAACACGATCACTGAAGACAAAGTGGGTGCATAACCAAAAGTGGTGAAGAAAGCTGATGGGATAAGTTCCTCGGGAGAAAGATCAGGTGATCTTCTCCTGTAAAAATTTACAGTTGGGAGACCTACATAGGATTGCTATGAGTCACAATTGATTCCATGAGAGTGGGTTTGGGGGCTTGGGGGACATGGTTGGTTGTCACACTAGGGAAGGGGGAGGTTGCTATTGTCTTCTAGTTGGGTTGAGGCCAGGAATGCTGCTAAACACCCTACTGTGCACCGGACACTACAAACAATTCTCTGAGCCAAGATGTCAAGATTACTGGGTTTGAGAAATAGACAGACAGTTGTAGGAATAGATATTGTCTTACATTCTTAGGGTTGCTATAACAAAATATCAAAAAGTGGGTGGCATTAAAGACTATTAATATATTATCTCACAGTTCTGCAGCTTAGAAATTCAAATCAGGATCCTGAAAGAAGAATTATCCCAGTCCTCTCTAGCTTCTAATTGTTGTTATTTTTAGGAACCATCTAGGCCAGTGGTTCTCAACCTGTGGATCGTGACCCCATTGGGGGTCGAACGACCCTTTCACAGTGGTCACCCGATTCATAACAGTAGCAAAATGACAGGAAGTAGCAACGAAAATAATGTTATGGTTGGGGAGTCACCACCACATGAGGAACTGTATGAAAGGGTCGTTGAGAACCACTGCTCTTGTTAGTTCCGACTTATTGCAACCTTATGTACAACAGAACAAAGCACTGCATGGTCCTGCGCCATCCTCACAGCTGTTATGTTTGAGCCTATTGTTGCAGCCACCATGTCAATCCATCTTCCTCCTTTTTGGTCTCACTATCCATGCCTTTAAGAAGCATTCTGGCTGTACTTCTGAGACAGAATTGTTGGTTATTTTGTTTTATTTTATTTATTTATTTTATTTTTTAGTCATTTTATTGTGGGCCCGTACAACACTTCTCGCAATGCATACATACATCCATTGTGTCCAGCACATTTGCACAATAGTTGCCATCATCATTCTCAAAACATTTGCTTTCTGCTTGAGCCCTTGGTATCAGCTTCTCAATTTTCCCCTCCCTCCCCATTCCCCCCTCCCTCATGAACCTTTGATAATTTATAAATTATTATTATTTTGTCATATCTTACACTGTCTGACACCTTTCTTCACCCACTTTTCTGTTGTCTGTCTCCCAGAGAGGAAGTTATATGTAGATCCTTGTAATCGGTTCCCCCTTTCTACCCCACCCGCCCTCCACCCTCCCAGTATCACCACTCTCATCACTGGTCCTGAGGGGTTTACCTATCCTGGATTCTGTGTTTCCAATTCTGTACCAGTGTACATCCTCTGGTCTAGCCTGATTTGTAAGGTAGAATTGGGAACATGACAGTGGGGAGTGTGGGGGCGAGGAGGGGGGGGAAGCATTAAGGAAGTAGAGGAAAGTTGTATGCTTCATTGTTGCTGCACTGCATCCTGACTGACTCATCTTCTCCCGGAGACCCTTCTGTAAGGGGATGTCAAGTTGCCCACTGATGGGCTTTGGGTCCCCAGTCTGCACTCCCCTCATTCACAATGATATGATTTTTGTTCTTTGATGCCTGATATCTGATCCCTTTGACATCTCGTGATCACACAGGCTGGTGTGCTTCTTCCATGTGGGCTTGGTTGCTTCTGAGCTAAATGGCCGCTTGCTTACCTTCAAGCCTTTAAGACCCCAGACATTATATCTTTTGATAGGTGGGCACCATCAGCTTTCTTCACCATATTTGCTTATGCACCCTTTTGTCTTCAGAGATTGTGTGTGGAAGGTGAGCATCATGGAATGCCAGTTTGATAGAACAAAGTGTTCTTGCATTGAGGGTGTACTTGAGTGGAGGCCCAATGTCCTTCTGCTACCTTAATACTAAACCTATAAATATATGAACATAGATCTATTTCCCCATCATCATAAAGAAGTATATTTACATATATCCATACCTCTATTTAGACCTCTATAAATGCCCTTATCTCCTAGTTCTTTCCTCTATTTCCTTTTACTTTCCTCTTGTCCCACTATCACGCTCAGCCTTCATTTGGGTTTCAGTATTTCCTCTTGGTTACATTACTCTTTTGGCACTCCATGGTACTTTCAATACTCTTCACCAGCATTGTACTCCAAACACAATGATTTCTTCAGTCTTCCTTATTCAATGACCAACTTTTACATGCATATGAGGCTGTTGAAAATACCATGGTCAGGTGCACATTAGTCTTGGAAGTAACATCTGTGATTTTCAATACTTTAAAGAAGAGATTTTGTGTAGCATTTTTGCCTGATGGAATGCATTTTCTGATCTCTTGACTGCTGCTTCCATAAGCATTGGTTGTGGATCCAAGCACAATTAAATCCTTGACAACTTCAATCTTTTCCTTGTTTATCATGAGGTTGTCTCTTGGTCAAGTTATGAGGATTGTTGGTCTTCTTTACATTGAGTTGTAATCATATTGAAGACTGCAATCCTTGACCTTCATCAGCAAGTGCTTCAAGTCTGTCTCATTGTCACCAAGCAACATTCTGTCATCTGCATATCACAGGTTGTTAATAAGCCTTCCTCCAATCCTGATAACAGATCCTTCTTCATACAGTCCAGATTCAGTGATGATTTGCTCAGCACACAGATTGAATAAGCATGGTGAGAGGATACAACCCTAGAGCATATCTTCCCTGATTTTCACACATGCAGTATATCCTTGTTCTGCTCACATAACTGCCTCTTGATCCATGCACACGTTTTGAATGAGTACAATGAAATGTTCTGGAATTCCCGTGCTTCTCAAGGTTATTCATAGGTTATTATGATGCACACAGTCTAATGCCTTAGCACAGTCAATGAAACACAAGTATCGATTTTTCTGGTATTCTCGGCATTCAACCAAAGTCCAACTGACCTGAGTAATATGTCTTTTTCCATGTCATCTTCTGAATCTGACCTATACCTCTGGCAGCTCCCTGTCCAGGTATAGCAGCAACTATTGTTGGATAATCGTCGGCAAAAATTTACTTGCAGGTGCTATCAGTGATATTGCTCTATAATTTGAGCATTCTGTTTCTTTGGAATGGGTATAAATATGGGTCTCTTCCAGTGAGTTGACTAAGTAACTGTCTTGCAATTAAATTCTATGGCATAGATGAGTGAGTCCTTCCAGTGCTTCATCAGCTTATCGGAACATTTCAATCAGTATTCCATCTATTCCCGGAGCCTTGGTTTGGGCTAATGCTTTCAGTGCAGCGAGGAGTTCTTCCTTACCATTGGCTCTTGCTCATGTGCTACTGATTGAAATGGTTGCATATGAGACTAGTTCTTTTTGGTATCCTGACTCTGTGTGTTCTTTCCTTCTTCTTTTGGTGCTTTCAGCTTCTTTCCATATTTTTACCATAGAACCTTTTATGATAGCAACTAGAGTCTTGACATTTTTCTTCAGTTCTTTCCATTTAAGATACCCTAAGCAAGTTATTCCTGTTGGGTTTTCTAACCCCAGGTCTTTGCACGTTTCAATATAAAACTTTATCTTCTTGAGCTGCCATTTGAAGTTTTCTGCTCAGTTCTTTGACTTTATCATTTAGGCCATTTGCCTTAGCTACTACTCTTCAATTAAGAGCAAGTTCACGTCTTTTCTGACATCCCCACTGATCTTTGCTTCCTTCCTTGTCTTTAGAATAGCCTTTTGCTCTCTTCCCTTTAGATGTACTTGATGTTATCAGGTCCTGTCATTAGTGTTTAATGCATCAAATCTGTTTTTGAGGTGTTCTCGAAATTCACGTGGGATAGACTGAAGGTACTATTTTGACTCCCATGGACTTGTTTTCGTTTCTTTAGCTTCAACTGTTGCACAGTCAGCCCCTAGCCTGGTTTTAGTTACTGATGTTGAGCTTCGTCACCACCTCTCTCCAGAGCTGTAGTCAATTTGATTTCTGTGTATTCCATCTGGACAAGTTCATCTGCATACTCACCATTTGGGTTGTTGAAAAAAGATACTACAATGAAGTCATTAATCTTGCAAAATCTATCATCCACCTTCATTTCTATGACCAAGGCCATAGTTTCCCACAATTGTTCTTTTCTTCTGTTTCCAACTTTTGCATTCCAATCACCAATAATTATAAACGCTTCTTGATTGCATGTTTGGTCAATTTCAGGCTGAAATTTCTTCATCCTATCTTTAGTGGTTCATGCATAAATTGGAATAATAGTCATATTGACTGTATTTCCTTGTAGGTAGATAGATATTATCATGTCACTGACAGCATTATATTTCAAAATAGATCTTGAAAGGTCCTTTTTGATGATGAAGTCGACACCATTCCTCTTGAGACTATCATTCCTGGCCTAGTAAACCATACGGTTACCTGATTCATAGCCAATACCAGTTTATTTCTGCTCACCAAAGCCTAAGATATCAATCTTTAAGTGTTTCCTTTCATTTGTTACAACTTCCAATTTTCCTAGATTCCCGCTTTATACATTCCAAGTTTCAATTATTGATAGATGTGTGCAGCTCTTTCTTCTCCTTCTGAGTCACGCCCCATCAGCAAATGAAGGTCCTGGCGGCTTTACTCCCGCAGGCTTTACTGCATTCACGTCATTACGGCCGACTCTGCTTTGCGAGTCATGTTTTGATCCGAGGGCCTCATCTTCTGGCTCCATTTCTGACAACATTCTGCTTCTATTCATGAGGTTTCCCGTATGTGCCAATGCTCCCATGCTATTCATAGGATTTTCAGTGGCGAATTCCTCTGAAGCGGACAGCCTCTGCCTTCTTCCTAGTGTGTTCTCAGTGGAAGCTCTGCTGAAACTGCTTCACTTTGGGTGACCCTTCTGGTATATGACTTACCAATGACATAGCTTCCAGCATCACAGAAGCAAGCAAGCCACCACAGCGTGGCAAATGAACAGACAAATGGTGGTGGCTCAGACTAGTTGTTAGCAATCCTTAGTGTTCCTTGACTGCAAGGAGATGTACCTTCACATGCCACTTTCTCTCTGTGCGTGACTCCTGTTTATAAAACATGTCAGTGTCTGCTCTCACCACTAAGGAAGGATAAAGATGAGGATGGACGCTACTCCAATGTCATTTCATTTAACTTAAGTGATCACAACTTAAATAAATTTAAAAATCCATTTCCAAATGAGATCACATCCAGAGGTGTAGGGTTGAGGATTACAGCCTTTTTGGAGACACAATCCAATCCATAAGGATTCATAGAGACAAAGATAGACATGGAGAAAGACATACATACATAGATGCCTAGGAAGACACATAAATACATAAAAGAGTTGCCATGGGGTCTACTTGGTACCCTCCACCCCCTGTGTCAGAGGAGAACTGTGCTCCAGAGGATTCACCGTGTCTGCTCTCAGAGAAGATCACCAGACCTGTCTGAACAGACATTCTGGGTGGACTTGAACCTCCAACCTTCTGGTGAGCAGTGAGTGTGTTAAGCATTTGCACCACCCAGGGACCTATAAATCCATGGTTAAGTTAGATGTCCTCAAGTCAGCTGTGACTCTCAAAGATCCTATGTGGAACAGAACAAAGCATCACCTGGTCCTATGCCATCCTTTCAATTTTTTTGATGTTTGAGCCCACATTGCTGCAATGAGTCCATCTTGTTGGCATAGGTAGATCAAAATAGAATTGTAAATCGACAAACCCATTGCAATCAAGTTCATGCTGACTCATAGGGACCCTGTGGTGGGTTGCTGAGGTTGCTGGGTTTGGACCACCAACCTTTGACAGGACAGCACTTATCCGAAAGCTCTACCCGGCCAGATCCTGTTCCTCCCCCCCCACTCCCCCCAGCCAAACACACACACACACAGTTGCACTGTGCTAGGTAGAAAGTGCCAAGACATTCTTGGATGCCAGCAAAATTTAAAGTCATGTATCTTTATACCTCCATTTTTGTCCACTACAAACCCCATTCCTTAGGCAGCAGTTCTCAACCTGTGGGTCCCAACCCCTTTGGGGTGTCAAACGACCCTTTTATAGGGGTCACCTAATTTGTAACAGTAGCAAAAGGACAGGACAGTAGCTATGAAAATAATTTTATGGTTGAGGGTCACCACAACATGAGGAACTGTATGGAAGAGTTGCAGCCTTAGGAAGGTTGAGAACCACTCACTGCCTTAGAGGGAAAATGAAATTTGGCTTCTCCCAGGATTTATTGCCTTTCTAATCAGCATTTTTTTTAGGAGCAAAAGAACTGAAACCTGCACTTCTAGGCAAAGTTAATTTTCTGGACAGAATACATAGTTCCTGGTGCTGATACCTAATTCAGCAGGCTTAATCAGATTCAGATTTGGTATGCTGTTTCAGTGGAAAAGGAAAACAAATGTAAGAGCACACTTTAGAGCTTTGGATCTTATTAAAATTTTATGTAATTTGCAGCATTAAAGTTTAAATCCAAGTTCAGGAGAACTTCACATTTATGATATAAAACTAATACAAGATGAAATATGAATTCTCCATAGGTCTATCTCTCAACTCTCCCACTCTCAACACATCTGCCGACCCCCCAATCCTAGTCAGCTTCTCGGGAGAGATTTCCTCAGTGTAATGTGGTATGTGGATTCTGTAATCAATATCAATGAAGGATTTGGAGATCTGGGTGTGAGTATCCCATCCATGAAGTCCACATTTGGGCTGAATGGTTGTTAAGTGCTGCCATTGAGTTGTTTTTAACTCAGAGGGTCTTAGGTAAAACAGTACCAACACTGCCCAGTGCTGTAGCATCTTCACAGTCCTTATGGTTGAGCTCATTGTTGCAGCCACTGAGTCAATCCATTGCATTGAGGAGCTTCCTCTTTTGTACTCACCCTCTACTTCAGCAAGATTGATGTCCTTTTCCAGGGGCTAGTCCCTTCCAATGGCATGCCCAAAGTTCTCGCCATCCTTGTGTCTAAGGAGCATTTTGACTGTACTTGTTCCAAGCCAGCTCGCTTTGTTTATTCTTCTGGCAGTTCTTGGTATATTTGATATTCTTTGCCAACACCATTATTAAGGCACTCACTAATCAAATACCTTTAATTAACCATTAATACTTCCCAGCACCTCACCAGAACCACCCTGACTTACCTTGAACACTGTTTCAAGTCCCTCATAGACGAACACCCCTGGAAATGGAAGTCCGTTCAGGAGGGTCTGCAGGAATGCTTAGCACGTGTTAATTGCAGATTAACTGCTGGGTGAAATGATCAGGGAATCCTCTGTGAAATGCTGAAACTGCTCTTCTAAGAGTTGAGCCCCTGAAGGTTTCCTCTATGCAACTGTAAAATCTTAACCTAACCTTAGGGATTTTAAAACTGATCCCGTATTTATTTGCTTCTTCTGATATCTATTCCCAAGTAGAGCACAAATTAGATTGATTTAAAAAGAAAAGTGCTCATTCGGATAAAGTGAAGGCTAATTCTAAATGCATCCTGCTGGCATGGGGATGCTGGAGAGTGTGGGTTTCTGCTCAAAGAATGATATAGCACAGGGCAGCTTTCGTTATCAAAAGTTTGACAATCTGTCTCACCAAGGTTCCAGGAAAACTAGCTAAAATCAAAGCTGGTCATTCATACATGTGCAAAAGTGCCACAGTCTCATAAAAAGCAAACAAACAAAAAACCCATGTCTGAACATAGAAATGACAGAGAATTTTTTACTTGCTGCAATATATGTTTCCAACATATGTCAAGTCTCTTAGTTCTTTTAAAGAATGGTCCTCTTCTCTGAGCCCTATAGTGTAATAGAAAACAAGGAGTCACATGACAAAACTATTGAGCTCTAGTAACACTCCCAGAATTCTCCAGTCAATTTCTGTATCTGTTGGTTTCTCTATGCCTACATTTGCCTCTAGATCTGTTTTGGTTTTTGCACCCAAAGGATCCTTCCGCCGTCTTGTTTTTTCCTTCTGTGACCACAAAATACAACTAGTGCTGTATATGGGTTTGTTGTCCTTGGTTTGCTTTTATGTTGTTTTTGTTGTTATGTTGATACGATTTAAATAAGATATCCACTCAAGTATTTACTCAATGCAAGAACACGTTGTTCTATTAAATTGGCATTCCATGATGCACACCTTCCCGCACGATTGCTGAAGAAAAATGTGTGCATAAGCAAATGTGGTGAAGAAAGCTGATGGTGCCCAGCTATCAAAAGATATAGCATCTGGGGTCTTAAAGGCTTGAAGATAAACAAACGGCCAACTAGCTGAGAAGCATCAAAGCCCACATGGAAGAAGCACACCAGCCTGTCTGACCACGAGGTATAGAAGGGACCAGTTATCAGGCATCAAAGAACAAAAAATCATATCAGTGGGTGCCCATCTTCCCAATACAATCACTGAAGACAAACGTGTACATAAGCAAATGTGATGAAGAAAGCTGATGGTGACCGGCTATCAAAAGATATAGCGTCTGGGGTCTTAAAGGCTTAAAGATAAACAGTGGCCATCTAGCTCAGAAGCAACAAAGTCCACATGGAAGAAGCACACCAGCCTGTGTGACCACGAGTTTTCGAAGGGATCAGGTATCAAGCATCAAAGAACAAAAATTCATATCATTCTAAATGAGGGTGAGTGCAGAGTGGTGTCTGAAAGCCCATCGGGAGGCAACTGGACACCCCCTTACTGAAGGGTTGTGGGGAGGAGATGAGCCAGTCAGGGTGCAGGGTAGCAACGATGAAACATATAACTTTCCTCTAATTAATTCTTAAATGCTTCCTCCCCCCCACTATCATGATCCCAATTCTACCTTACAAATCTGGCTAGACCACAGGATGTACATTGGTACAGATAGCAGACAGAAACACAGGGAATCCAGGACAGACAACCCCTCCAGGACCAGTGGTGAGAGTGGCGATGCCTGAAGGGTGGAAGGAATGTGGGGTGGAAAGGGGGAACCGATTACAAGAATCTATGTATTGCCTCCTCCCTGGGGGATAGACAGCAGAGAAGCGGGTGGGGGTAGACATAGGACAGTTTACCATATGACAAAATAATAATAATAATTTATGAATTATGAAGGGTTCATGAGGCAGGGGGTAGTGGGGAATGAGGGGGAAAAATGAGGAGCCGATATTAAGGGCTCAAGTAGAAGGCAACTGTTTTGAGAATGATGATGGCAACAAATGTACATATGTACTTGACACATGGATGGATGTATGGATTGTGATAAGAATTGTATGAGCCCCCTATAAAATGATAAAAAAAGAAAATTATCTTAAAATAGTAAAATAAAACATTTGATGTAAAAAAGGTAATATACAATTTTTAAAGTAGCAAAGTAGCACAGAGAGAACCTGTATGTTCTTCATCTGGTTTCTTCTAATGTTAATGTTTTACATTACATTTACCCAAAGTGAAGCATTTATATTCTACAGTATTATTCATTCAACTGCAGACTTTCTTTGAATTCCCCTAGTTTTTCTCTACTGCTCCCCTTTGTCCCCAGCACCCTTTCCAAGATCCCTCATTGCATCCAATCACCATGTCTCCTTAGTCTCCTCTTGACTGTGGCAGTTGCTCAGTCTTTCTTTGTTTATGCAGCTTTTGAGGAGTACTACCGGGCTATTTTGTAGAAGACCCCTCAATCTGGTTCGCTTCGCTGATATTTTCTCATGATCTGAATGGGGTGATCAGTTTCGGAAGAAGCACTGGTGGCACTGTGGTTAAGTGTTCAGCTGCTAACCAAAAAGCGGACAGTTCAACCCCGTCGTAATTTGAATTCTCTAGAGAAAGTAAAACTAATGAAGGTTAGTTATGTATGCATATTCTGTTTGGTTGAGTTCTCTCAAGAAGCAAATATAGAGACACATATATGTGCTGTACATAGAGAGAGATTTATATCAAGACATGGCCTATACAGTTATAGAAATAGTTAAGTCCAATCTGGTTCAAGTAAGACTTCTCCTGATTTGTGGAAGCTGATGAGTAGGAGGCAGGATAACAAAGGGGCACAGGCTGGTGGATGCAGAAGTCTGAAGTTGGCGGAATGAATCCATGGTCGGTAGTCCACTGATGGCTCCTGGGACTGGCAGATGATGCACCAGGTGATAGAGGAATCCGAACTTCTGCTAGAGCTGGTGACGGTCTGAAGAGAACTTACCTCTGCTCGGTCTCTCTCTCTCTCTTTAATTAAATCATTTTATTGGGGGCTTGTACAACTCTTATCACAATCCACACATACATCCATTGTGTCAAGCACTTTTGTATATTTGTTTCCCTCATCTCAAAACATTTGCTTTCTACTTGAGACCCTGGTATTCGCTCCTCATTTTCCCTCCCTCCCTGCTCCCCCAACCCCAATAACTTGATAATTTATAAGTTATTATTATTTTATAATATCTCACACCATCTGACATCGCCCTTCACCCACTTCTCCACTGTCCATCCCCCAGAGAGGAGGTTATATGTAGATCCTTATAATCTGTTCCCCCTTTCTCCCTCACCTTCCCTCCAACATCCCGGCATCGCCACTCTCACAACTGGTCCTGGGGGTTTCATCTGTCCTGGATTCCCTGTGTTTCCAGTTCCTATCAGTACCAGTGTACATCCTCCCGTCCAGTCGGCTTTGTTAAGGTAGAATTGGGATCATTATAGTGGGGGGGGGAGTGAGAAAACATTCAAGAACTAGAGGAAAATTGTATGTTTCATCATTGCTATACTGGTTTCTCTCTCTTATTCAAAAAGGCTTATGACACCAAGGAGGTGTCATTAGTGTCCTACTCTTATCCAGGAGTGTCTAGTTGACATCATCCTTCCCCATCACATATGGGTAGAGAGGGAGGAAATCAATCATGAAGTTGTGGAAGTGGACACATTCCACATCTGTGGGTAGGATTTAAGAGTGTTTATGTTTGCATGAAGATCGTTGTGGTTGATAGCTCCCTTCAATTTGTTTCCACTGCATAGCAACAGCAGAACAAAATGCTGCCCTATCCTGCGCCATCCTCACAGTGCTTATTATGTTTGGGTCCATGGTTACAGCCACCAGGTCGCCCCCTCTCTTCAAAGTTTTCCTCTGTTTCTGTTGACCTTATTCATGACCAAGCATGGTCCCCTTCTCCAGGGGCTAGTCCCTCTTGATAACACGTTTAACATACTTGAGACAAAGTTTTACCATCCTGGCTTCTAAGGAGTATTCTGGCTATCCTTCCTCCAAGACTGGTTTGTTTTGCTCTGCTGGCGCTCCCTGGTACTTACAAAGGCCTCAGATACATTGATGGCTTTGCCTATAAAAATCGCAGCCTTGGAAACCCACTTGGCAGCCGTACTCTAGCCTATAGGGTTGCAATGAGTCTGAATTGTCTCAAAGGCAATGGATTTGAGTTTTGTTGTTGTTTAATTTGTTTGCTTGTTTTATGGGTTTGGGGGAAGAAGAGCAAAGAGCTGACGTTCCCCTGTCACCTTGCATGCTGACAACCTCACTGGTGCTGTGCTCGTGTTTCTCGACACAATTCAATATACAGTAGGGAGCCATGGTGGCACCGGAAGTGAGGAGTTGCTAACCAAAAGATCAATAGTTTGAAACATCGGCTGCTCTTCAGGAGAAAGAGGCTGCTTTCTGCTCTGTCAAGACTTACACAGTTGGAAACTCACAGGAGAGGCTCTTCTCTGTCCTGTAGTGTCACTGTGCGTCAAAATGAACTTGATGGCAGTGAATGCTGTTGTTTTAAGGCACATTGTTTCTTTAAGTCAAAAGCAAGACATGGAATACGTTATATGGAAAACAGAATTGGACATGCCTCCAACTTTTGATTGTTTTATAGAGCAATGTAAGTCTGACATACAATATATTTCTAGTATTTATTTGTCAATGAATGAATCTCACTTTCTTTTTTTCCTTTTACATCTTTTTGAATCTCACTTTCTTCATCCTCATCTCTACATTGCATCAGGGTCTCTGAGGGTGGGGGAGGGAAAATTTAGGAAGATTAGATGCTAACCATTTGATAATCCATTCACTGTCATCAATTTGCCTTTTTAAAAGTTAATTAAAAATAACTTTGGAAAGCTGGGGATATAGCCTCACCTTCCTAAGAATGTCCTAGGTTTTCATTTAGTTTTGAAATTCACCTGCAGTCTTTGAAACAAGGCTAATGAAGGAGTTTAGAAATACAGACCTAGAGAAATGTGAAAGTGGTTTGGATTTAGTGTCATAAAATTGCTCATTTTCAGGACTCTTTGAGGATTTTCTCTCCCACGTGGTCATTGGTGATCTCCTTAAGTAAGAAAAGTTCAACTACATCAGCTAAAATAGCGGTTCTCAACCTCGGGGTTGCAACCCCTTTGGGGGTCAAACAACCCTATCACAGAGGTCGCCCAATTCATCACAGTAGCAAAATGACAGTTATGAAGTAGCAATGAAAATAATGTTATGGTTGGGGGTCACCACCCCATGAGGAACTGTATGAAAGGGTCGCGGCATGAGGAAGGTTGAGAACCACTGCGCTAGAAACACCTCCCTGGCCAAATGGAGAGAGGCGAACTTGAAGATGTGATGGTGTGTTGGCTACAGCTTGGCCACTTTCCAGATTTTACCCAAACCAAGACATCCTCCCCAGCTGAGGGCCACCATGCCAGGATTCAAAGGAATGTGTCTCATTTACAAAGTCAACCTGCTTTATTTTGCGGAACCTGCATCCTTTCCCAGTGAAATTCAAAAGGCCACAGTCATCTCTAGCCTTTGCTGCCTTGGGAAATGTGTTGGGGGTGAAGTCAGCTTCTCTGGGGACAATGCATACAGACAGTTGACCTGGCACTGCGGCCAAGGCCGATCCAGGGGAGAAGTGGGACTTTGTGTTCTGGCTGTTCTTTTCCATTATTTTCTATATTGGCTGTTAATTGTTTTAAACCAGCCTGGCACTTGGCCAGCAATTTTCAGGCCAAATACCCTTGGGCGGGCCAACTGGATGAGGGATCCGGAATCCTATAGTTGTCGTCTGGTCTTCGGCAGGGAAAGCAAGCATCCCGGATAGAACGAAGGAGCAGAACACCCCTGCTTCAAGGCTGTGAGAGGTCCTACATTCAAATGACAGTCGGGTCCAGGAGGGAAAAGAAAACGATTTCTCCCTTTGGCTGCTCTTCAAGTTCAATGAAACAAAGTAGAAAGCAAAAGACTGGAGAGCAGGAAGGCAGGCCCAGTCCCGCATTGTGCCTAGCAGCACTCAGCACTCCTCGCCTTGGCCAAAGGTGGAAGCCACCTACATGTCCATCGGCAGTTGACAAACACCTACTGAGCTTGCAGGGGAGAAACCGGGATCAGAAGGTGGCTTTCCCATTGCATTCAGGGTGTGCTGGCGGCCCCTGCGATTTCCCCAAAGCTGGCAAACTCGATGGCATGAATTGTCACGGAGGACTGGGATAAACACAATGTGGTCCATCCAGGCCTTAAAGAGGCAGGACATCCTGATGCACGTCATGACATGGATGGACCTTGGACACATCCCACTGAGCGAACTAAGTCAGATACAAAGTGATAAATATCATATGGCCCCTTGTATAGGACAGGTCTAGAATAGGCCTGTGCAGAGAGACCGACATTGATTAATTAATGTCACGGAATTGTACGCGGGAAGATCGCGGAGATGGCGAGTGGTTTGTGACATAGGCATTTCCTATAATTTGCAAACATTGAAGAAAGGTTTTCTTTCATTGGAAGAGAACCCTGAGTAACCAGAAAGGCTTTTGCAGGGACACAAACACCCACAAATCTGCTGGAAAAAGAATGTCGAACCGAAACTCCACAGGCAGGACAATTCACCTAGGACAGTTGGTGTTTGGGTCCTTGGACACTGGATTGCCAAGGCCAGGTTTTGTAAGATAAGCATTTGTGTTTCAAATTCCCCCCACTCTGCTCGCTATGATAACAGCTTTCGTAAATAGCATAGCAGCTGAAACATTTCTTATTGGAACAGAAATGCAATGACATGCAGATGTTGCCCTGTGATTCATTGCTGTGGGTTACATACATTTTCAAGCTGGGGGAAGAACAAGCAGGTCATCAAGGAACCGCTAGGCGCTGAGCCTTATCTCCCTCTATTCTCTTCACTTATCTAATCTCTTCTCGAAGTGTTTCCACCAGCTAGGCCCCTGTGGCCCTTCTTGGCAGCCTGCTTCATTGTGCAATTACTCCAACTACCGTCAAGAATTTCTTTCCATCCAACATAAACGTTCTTTACTTAATCCAAGCCTGGTTCTTTCTCCAACATTCCTGATCTGTAGCGTATACAACGACCACCACGTTTATTCTTGGAGGTTTGTCATTACTGTCTACTTTTTTTGGTCTAGGTTTCTTTCTTTCTTTCCCTCTGGGTTTTTTGCTTGCCTGATCGACTTCCTTCAAATTCTTTCTTTAAAAGAATGGTGATTTTTTTTAAATGGCATTTTAACCATTTTTTAACTGTGCAATGCACCATCTAGGGCCACTGTTTTCATCACCACCCTTCTCCAGACCTTTTCACCCCCCCAAAGAGACTCGGCTCCCATTAAGCAATAACATCCCCCTATACATCCCCCCCTGCCCCGGTAACTAGGAAGAAACTTTAGTCTACATATATGAAATACCTCGCCTGGATATTTCATATAAACGGGATCCTACACTACTTATCCTTTTGTGTCTGGCTTATTTCATACAACACAGCTGTGGTACGTATAAGAACTTCCTTTCATTACTCTTTATGGGTGAGTAATATTCTGTTGTATGAATATGTTGTTGCCCAAGCCTGAAGATCCTTCTGCTTTATTAGCCCATTGAAATACAATGGACACTGTACGCAAAAGAAACAGAAAGGGGGTTGATTGTCTACACAGACAAGGAGCAGGGTGAGGTTGCATGACCAGAAAACTGCCTGCTCCTCAAATTGGAAGCATTTGGATCTCTTTATAAGGAGCCCTGGTGGCTTCGTGGTTACACGTGGGGCTGCTAACTACAAGGTCAGCTGTTCAAAACCTCCAGCCAGCCACTCTGTGGGGGAAAATATGGGGCTTTCTACTCCCATAAAGAGTTACAGACTCAGAAACCCACAGGGGTAGTTCTACCCTGCCCTATTGGGTTGCTATGGGTCAGGATTCTGACTTGATGACAGCGAATTTTTGAGTGTGGATTTCTTAACCCCCTTGGACTCCTAGAATTCTGGCGCCTTCCTGTCCCTCCCCACCCTCTAAGTCACTTCTGCCCACAACCAGAGATCCAGCTGGTTCTCCCAGGTGTACTCCTGACAGACTTCTCAGTTGAGAAACAGGATACTGGTTTTATTTACCGTGTGTGCTCTCCTACCCAATCCAAATTGGAAGGGCCCTGAAGCCATTCTTTGCAGAAGGCTCTGGGGTGGAATGCTGCCAAGGTGGGAGATTTAGACAATAGAAGGGTGTGTCACAGAGTACCAAAGGGGATATTGGTCTAAGGTTTCAGACAGATGACATTTTGTTTATTGTTCATCTATTGATGGACACTTGAGTTGTTTCCAGCTTTGGATTATTGTAAATAATGCTGCACCGAAAATTGGTCTTGAATAGGTATGTGTTTGAGTCCCTACTTTCAAGTCTTTATGGCATATACCTAGGCGTGAAATTGCTAGATTAACAAATGCCTTTTCAATAATTATCAAAAAATGCCTAGTTCATATATTGAGCTACTGTACCCAAAAAGACCCTGCTCTTGGTTGAATGCTCTGCTCGTGCCATCTTGACATTTAGGATAGGTCTTGAATAAGAGAGCCCACAGTTTCCGTCTAAGTCACATTGCTGGTTCTGACAATGAGCCAAACACAGTTTCAGGAAGACAATGGACAGAATAGAAGGAAGACTAGAAAGACAGTGCCTGAGAAAAGAAACCAGTCACTGCACTTGGTAGTGTCAGGTAAGTGATCAGGACCACAAAGGAAATAAATGGGGTAATGTGATATGAAAGGAATTCTGGGAATGGCAAGGGTTAGGCATTGGACTGCCAAGCACAAGGTTAGTGGTTCCAACCCACCAGCTGCTCCTTAGGAGAATGATGAGACTGCTCCCATAAAGATGGACACGCTTGGAAAGCCTATGGAGAAGTTATACTCTGTCCAATGTAGGATCACTGTCTTTGTAGTGATTTCTCCTTTCACTGCTGAATTGACTCGGATTTTTCACTTTCAAAAATGTGGGTCCCCAGTATAGCAGTATTCTGAGGATGTGCATTTTCCAGTGCTTCCATGGTCGATACCTCTGGAACGGTAAACTCTCCCCAACGCCTGGACGAGTGAAAAAGCTAAGGTGCTAGTTATCTATTCAACGGTCAGGCAAGTTCGCTGAGCTCACTACAGTTTTGCTCTACCAGGTGTTCTCTGGATCTGTCGTGCCAATCCTGTATGGAATCCTCTTTGAACAGCAGCTTCTTTCTTTGTGCCATTCTCTTCTACTCTTCAAGGTCACTTGGAAGTATAATGCAATCCTCTGAGGTGTTCGCTATCCAATTTGGCACCATCTGCAAATTCAATCAAGTTGTCGTTTATTTCATCACCCAAGTCACTGATCGAAATTAAGAAGAACCTGCCTCAGGACATGTTTTTAAAATGTCACTATTTCCCTCAAGGTTCAGCCCCAATCCTGGAGGCCCTGAGTCTACCCTCTAAACTCTTGATTTTATAGAAATGGGAGCTTGGCGTCTCCAAACCTAACATGCTAGTCATTGTGCCACAAAAAGGGTACGGAGCATGTTACCTTAACTGGTCCTTTCCACTACGTCCAGCACATCTTTATTTGTCATGTCTTCTGGCTCTCTCTCTTTTTGGAATTTAGACAAGGTCAGAACACTCGCTTTGGCCAATGAAATGGAAGCGGAAGTCTGTCACTCATGGGTCTATGTTTGGAGAACCAGTGCATGATGCATCAAGTCCTTGTTTCTTGTCTCAGCAACTGTGGAAATATGTGTTGAAAGGAACTTCAGGCTGGGCTACTCAGTGCCTTTGAATGAGAATGCCGTCCATGTTGACCTGCGACACCTTGGGTGAGAAATATAATTTTAATATTTTATGCTACTGAGATTCAGGCCTGCCTTGTTAGTGAAGTATAACCTCAGTGATCTTGCCTGGTGCAGCTTTGAGCACCATAGCAGTCTTCTGGGGTTTAGATCCTTCAAGGTAGGAACCATTCTTTTTCCCTGTGTATTCTTTTCTCAGTACATTCTGAGTAGACCTTCACTTGTGCCGTGCCACTGGCTGCCTTTGGGTCCATCCTTGACTTATGGCGACTCTATGCACAATGGAACCACATGCTGTGGTCCTGCACCATCCTTATCATCAGTTGTAGATTTGGACCATTGTGATCCATGGGATTTTCATTGGCTTCTGGTAGTAACTCACCAGGCATGTATTCCTAGTCCCTCTTCGTCTGGAAGCTATGCTGAAACCAGTGCAGCATCATAGCAACATGCAAGCCTCCACTTAAGGCTGGTGGCTGCACATGCTGTGCCTTGACTGGATCCCAAAGCTCAAAACTCACATCTAGCTGATTTCGACTCATAGTAACACTATAGGAGAGAGTAGACCTGCCCCATCTTTACAAGAGCAGCAAGCCTTTCTTTCTCGTGTGAAGCAGCTGGTGTGTTCAGACTGCTGACCTTTTGATTGCTAGCTGAGCTCATAACTCATTAATTAGCCACCAGGGGACCAACTGGCTGGATTAAAAAACCAA
>NW_022103951.1:17937968-17946274 GCF_000313985.2 Echinops telfairi
CTGACCTTTTGATTGCTAGCTGAGCTCATAACTCATTAATTAGCCACCAGGGGACCAACTGGCTGGATTAAAAAACCAACCTCGCTGCCATCACGTCAATTCCGACTCACAGCAATCCCATAGGATAGGGTAGACCTGCCCCTTTGCGTTTCTGAGACTGTAGCTCGTTACAGGAGTAGAAGGCCTCATCTTTTTCCCACAGAGCGGCTGGCAAATTGGAACTGCTGCCCTTACTCCCTGGTCAGACTGCTGACCTTTTGATTGCTAGCTGAGCTCATAACTCATTAATTAGCCACCAGGGGACCAACTGGCTGGATTAAAAAACCAACTTCGCTGCCATCACGTCAATTCCGACTCACAGCAATCCCATAGGATAGGGTAGACCTGCCCCTTTGGGTTTCTGAGACTGTAGCTCGTTACAGGAGTAGAAGGCCTCATCTTTTGCCCACAGAGGGGCTGGTGTTTTTGAACTGCTGCGCTTGCGGTTTGCAGCCCAACGCATAAGCACTGCACCACCAGGGCTCCATTAGTATGTGCTAATTATAATGTTTGTTGCATGTAAGCGAATAACTTGTTATCAGTTGATAACTGGCTACAATGTTTAGGGAATCTTTCTCATATTTTTCCTTTCCTTCTTTATGTCCAGAATTCATCATAAAAAGAACTCCATTGAATGTCCTGCTTCCTGGCATCTTCAAGGTGTTTTTCAATTGAACATACTAGCCCTCTTCAACTCTTCGTTAAAAGGACATTGTCGTGCTATAACGGATGCCTCACATCACATACTTGCACTGGTACCTAACTTCTTTGGCTCAGCCTCATTCTACCATTTCTAGCTATGGTCAGTTCAGCCACTGGTCAGAAAGAGTCACTGCACTCACTGCCTATAGTTTTTCTCCCAGGGATTAGAAATTCTCATGTGATGAGAATTTTAGGGCCATGTTGGAGTTTCCCATCCCCTAAGGTAGATGTGCCCAACCTTTCCTATAAGACTGTAAGCTCCATGATGGGAGAGCCATGGCTAACTTGCTTAGGGTCAGGCCTGGCTTGTTTGGGGACCTAGCAGAATGCCTGTGCCTTAAGAAGCATCACTACATACAAGTGCCCCGATTGGGAATCAATCTCATTGGGCACTTTTAGTAACCCATGAGAGGTGCAGCCATTTTTAGTTCCATTTCAGAGGTGAGACTCAGCAATATTAAGTAATTTACCCAGGGTCACAGCTAAGAGCTAGATCTGGGGCTAAAGAATCTTCTTGCTATACGACCTTTGCTCTTTCTTGAACAGTGTGGTGCCCCTATGGGGCAGTTGAACTAATGAATGTTCTAGAGTCTGATGGAC
Source organism: Echinops telfairi (assembly GCF_000313985.2). Lineage (NCBI taxonomy): Eukaryota > Metazoa > Chordata > Mammalia > Afrosoricida > Tenrecidae > Echinops > Echinops telfairi. The sequence goes on from NW_022103951.1 coordinate 17,939,310, forward strand.
TGGACTTAAATTATGGCGCAACTACTCATTAGTTATGTGTCATTAGGAATTTCTAAAATCTATCCCCTGATGTTTCCTTTCAACCACAAGGATATTTTCTCCACTTCAAGCAGGTCTTATATTTTATTTGGTTTCCCGTAAGTGCTATTTATTTTTTGGCATGGTGTCATTATTCAATTGTAAAGTACTCTCTCATTTGGTGTCCTCCCTGGTTAGGTGAAATCCATGCTGTGACAATGACCCAGCCTTTCCCAGACCATTTTTAAAGGATCCAAAACCATTTCTCAAGGATTTAGCAGAGGAGTATAGTTCCACTTAGAAATACTCTACTTTGAGATCCAAATATCCTTCTGACCATCCAATTCAATAATTTTAGTCTGTGATATTTTTGAGTGTAAAACCTAAATGATTGTTTGCTTAGAATTGTAAGAACAAAGTTGGAGGCCAGCTTAAGGCATTTAAAGGTTTAGCCTGCCCTGGGGTGGGGGTGAGGGGGAAACGCATTCTTTGTCTTGCATCAACACGTTGGTAAAGTCTAAAGTTCCTGCGCAAACAGAACTTCAGAGGGCATTCTGAGGACAGACACAGCACAGGATCATACATGGAATATGGCTTGGGGAGCCATTTCCCTAGATCAGCACACAGAGCTTTACTTGAGCCCCGGTGATATGGTGGTTACACACTAGGCTGTGATCTGCATGGTCGGAAGTTCAAAACCACCAGCAGCTTCTTAGGTGAAAGCCCCAGCTTTCTACTTCCATCAAGAGTTACAGTCTCAGAAACCCACGGGATGGGGGGGGGGCACTATGAGTCAGCACTGACTTGATGGCTGATGAGTTTGTTTCCTTCTTTGGAACAAAGCCCCAAGAAGAAGGAAGCGCTGAGAAGTGTGAACTTGATGCACTGGAAACATGCGTCCTGCAAACAGAAAAACCGATGTCATATTTGTAAAGTTATATGTTCGTGCTATGTCATAACCCAAAGTCGTATTAGATAAAAATAGACTTCCTAGTTCATTTTATGATCTTTCCAGATTCATTTCAAGGCAGTCATTGGAGCAGTGAGTGATGGCTTGCTAAAACATACTTTAATTAGTTTATAGATTGCATTTGGATGTTAGGGACATATGATTGTTCAAGTCTATTTCCACATGGAAGGCTGGCATGTTAATGTTCTCCTGTCTCTGAAAGTTGATGCTCTTCCTGGAAATGCTATGGGAGTGAAATTCTCAAAGATCGGGGGTTTGGAATCTGCCCCAAACTGCCCGTGAGCCCCTGGAGGAGTCACTGTATGTCCTCGAGCCGGCTTGATAGCACGAGAACAACACCCATCCCACGGGGTTCTCGCAGAGATAATAGGAGAAATCATATGCAAACACCTTTTCCCAATGCACAATGCTATTCTAGGATTAGCCGTTCATTCTGCCAGTGCAGCTTTTGAGCTGTTCCCCTTCTAGCAGCCATCTGTGTGATTGATTCGAGTTGGTGGTGGCTTAAGTGAGATATGAACATCCGCTCTATCGCCTTTCCTAAACAGAGACCTCTAACACTTGTCTTTTTACAACGGTAGTTGCTCCAAAATAATAACAACCAACTCACTGCTATTGAGTTGCTGCCAGCTCACAGCCATTCCACAAGGACAGGTAGAACTGTCTCTGGGAATTTCTGAGGCGGTAACTCTTGAGGGCAGTAGAAAGCCCCATCTTTCTCCTTCAGAGAAACTGGTGGTTTCAAACTGGCAACCTTGTAGTGAACAGCCCAACTTACCCATAGCACCACCAAGGCTCCGGAGGGTGTCACTCATCTGATTAAATAGAAATGAGTGATTACACTGGAGGTTATGTCTCATTCACTTAATAGGCAGTCTTCACTTCAAATTCACAGAAGTTTCAAGTCTCTACTTCATCATGAGAAGTTGGTCAAATTGATTAGAATTCAAAAGAATAATGGTTATGGTAGTAGATGGTTGATAGGGGTAAGGGTGAAAAGCCAAGTACTAAATAAATAGTCTAAATTCCTTACATTAAAAAAACATTTTAATTCCACCCCTAAGGATAGCCCACATGAATTATGAGCAAGGGATCAAACGGACACTTACACACCCATGCCCATGTGGCATTCTTCACAATCACCAAATGGTGGAAACAACCCAGATGTCTAGCAGTGATGAATGGATGAGAAGATGCGGGACCTCCATAAAATCGAATATTATTTAACCATAAAAAGGAATGGATTCTACTACATGCTACCACATGGGTGAACTTTGGAATCATTACGCTGTTACACAAAGGGACAACTGTTGTGTGACCCCATTTATATGAAATGCCTATAATAAACAAATGCATAGAAACAGAAAGTAAATTAGCAGTTACCAGTATGTAGGGACAGCAGGGCAAGTGAGAGCCGTTGCTTCATGGGTCGGGGTTTCAGTCTGGGTTCATGAAAAGTCTTGGAAATGGATAGTGGTGATTATTACCCAACACGGTAAATGTAATTAATGTCACTTCATTTTATACTTAAAATGGCAAAGATAGTGTTAAAAGATGCACCTGACGCAAGCCATTTTCAGTCACCTCATATACATGTAAAAGTTGGACTTTGAATTAAGACCAAAGAAAAAGCCATGCATTTGAACTATGGTGCTGGCAAAGAAATTTGAAATTGCCAAAAAACAACAACAGCAAAAACAGAACAAAACTATTGTGGAAGAAGTACAAACAGAATGCTCCTTAGAAGAAAGGCTGGTGAGACACCAACTGTACTGCAGACATGTTGTCAGGAATGACGGGTCCCTGGGGAAGGGCATCGTGCTTGGTCAAGCAGACTAGCGGTGAAAAAGAGGTAGACCCTTGACAAGGTGGACTGCAGTGGCTGCAACAATGGGCTCAGACATAACAATTGTAAGGACAGCACAAGACAGGGTGGTGTTTGTTCTGTGGGACACAAAGTCGCTGTGAGTCTGAACTGACTCAATGGCACCCAATGACAATAGCGACACAAACACAAAAACTCGGTACATTGGGGACGTAGATTTCAGACTATCATCGAGTGCTTTTAATGATGTATTAATCTCAATAGAATGATGCAAATGTACAAGTCCTATATTTCTTTCTGAAATCACCACGTGGCCTCCCGAGAGTTATTAGCAGACTGGACGACAGTATCGTTCGTTTTACCCGTCCCAAACCACACTCGCAATTGCTGAATTGCAAAGGGAGCGAGATGATCTGATAGTCCCATCTGCTGCAGACCTGGAGACTGGAGAGCTCGCACTTCTGGTGCTCCAATCAGGCATGGGAGCCCCACTTCCAGAGCGGTTTCTTGGCGTCCCTCTCAGCATTTCGAGAGCAGTGCCTCTGGTTTTTCAAAGCCTGAAGGACCCCTGATAGCCCCCTCTGCTTGGGTGTGGCTCCCTAAATGGTCTTCGGATAATAGGAGGTTGGTCACAGCCCCGCCAAGAAAATACTAGCCTTGACTCCAGGGTTCCCTAGAAGGGCCAGCTGTACAGGCGGGCAGAGCCAGGTGATTTTCGATTCAATGGCCCCAATCCCTCTGAGCAGTCTCCAAACCTTCTGCCAGCTGAACCTTTTTGGCGTGTCTAGAGTTAACCAGGTTACCCGGGATTCCTAGTTAACTTCTTTCACCAGGAATGCAATTAGTGCTTACCTATATAAGGAAACCCGTTTGGCTGACCTGAGTTTGGCGGATTTTTGCGCTGTGAGGCATGTAAGCCCACACCCTGGGGGTGGGGGTGATTCGGGGCTGGACAGAGCGCCGCTTCGCAAACGCCCCAGCCACTCCGCTGAGCCAGAGGCCAGCCCCGCCGCGCCAGTCCGCGCCCAGCGCCCAGCGCCGCGGACAGGTTCGCCCCGACCCGCCGCAGCCAAGGAGCAGACCCCGCCAGCTGGGAAACATGGACGAGCTGGTGAGTCGTCCAGAAGTCTCTCCCCCCTCCGCCTTGGCTCCCCCAGGAAGCTGGGGCCGAGGCGGCGCTCAGCACCCCGCCGGCCGCCAAGGCTCCTTCCTGCCCCGACCGCGGGCTCCGCGCACAGCCCAGACACCTGGGCGGCCTGCCCTGGGCACCCTCGCCCTGCAGCGAGCAAACTTTCGGGCGTGGCTGCCCACGCGGGGCGCGCAGCGGGGCACGCAGCTTGGGGGCTCTGCGGGAAAGGCAGCGCCCCTAAGGAAGCCACCGTCCATCCCAAGTGGGGATCCGGAAGCGCCGGGCGTGGGGAGTCTGCCAGAGAGTAGAAAGCAGTCCAGACCCTCGCGCTTCCTTCCCGCCGCCAGGCAAAGTGCCCTTGCCTGGGTGCGTGCGTGCGCTCCCGAGTGAGGAGGGACACCTGGGAGACACTCAGCGGCGGGCCCAGCTGTGCTCTTTGTTCTCCTCGGGGCTGGGAAGCTCCCGCGAGCATTTTGACAAGTGGCGGGGACCAAGCTTAAAGGCTTCCTGTCGAAGGTAGCGTGGGCGCTTGAGTGACCATTTCACTCCATTTTACCCGTGTACCCAACTCGTGATCTGAATGTAATTGCCCCGTGTTAGGGCCAAGAGTTGAGCAGGCTTGCCCGCGGAGTTAGACGGAGGAACGGTCAATGATAATAGGCAACTAGTCTGAGTTCGGGGGCAGAGGTACAGCTTTTGAAAAGAGCGAAGTTGTCGAAAAGCTGAGCACAAGTGATTTGGAAGCAGGTACTTCTACTTATTTTTAATTGCTTCCTGGCAATGTGGCGTTTGTTAGTAACCTAGTCAGTGCGGGTCATTGTGTTTGAATCAAAGAGAAAGAGGTGTCGGACAGCTCAGGGAAAAATTGCATGATGCTTTCATTCCATACCCCCGTGAGCTTTGTGAAGCCTCAGAATTTGTGGCATCCGACAAACACATCGACTTCATCCCAAAGGTTTAAGCTACAAGTGGCCGGGTGATCCCAAGGCAGAGTTTTGATTCCCAGGTTTTTGTAAACTAAATTTAAATAGCACTGAGTTGCTAACCAAAAGGCTGGCAGTTTGAAACCACCTGCCACTCCTCAGACGAAAGAGGAGGCTGTCTGCGCCCTAAAATTTTAGGACTTGATGGCTGTGAGTTTAACTCGTTAAAATCCTGGCAAACAAACTGTGGCAAATGACCTTTTTTTTTTTAATTTGCAGTTGACTTACTGGAGGGATTAACAACCAGACAAAAGCTATTATGGCCAGTTTTATTTGTAGTCTCTGACTCAAACGCATAACATAATCCTATGAAGACAAATACTGTATAAGATCACTATTATCAGAGAAAACAAGCAAGAAAAAATTGTTTTCACACCCAAAGAAGCCCACCTTGGTGCTGACCAGGAGACGCAGGGCATAGGGGGCAGGATAGAGAGAGAGGTGGGAGGAAAACAGAGATGCGGGCACACACACAGAGTACACATGGGCACTCATAAGGAAGAAAAGCTGGCTAGCAACATACATAGCTCTATAAATAGATAGGTAAACGGAAAATAACATAGATTGAATGCATGCACACAAAAAAGTTACATAGATAGGAACAGACGTACACAGATACATAGACAGTAGCATTAAAAAAAAAACGTAACTATTCCCAAAGGTGGTTGTTGGTGCTGGTAGGTGTCGCCCAATAGCATGGTTGCCATGAAACCTGCTCACCTCGGAGGCGAACCCAGACAAGAAGAGCAGTGTGGGAGATACAATAGATGTTTTATTCAATAAAACTCTGAGGAGCAACAGCAGCTGCACACAAGGGACAGTGTAAATGTTTGAAAGCTTGTTATCACCTAGGTGCTAGGCAGGCAAACAGCAGCCTGAGTTGGTATTGCTTTGAATGGGCATCAGTAACCCAGGAGACACACAATGCTATTTTCAAATATACGGTTAATAACAGATGTTTAATACTGGTTGCCTCACCCTGCCGATTTGGTGGCCCTGAGCCAGCTGAACCAGCACGTCCACCGCTTTCGCTGTGAGTTGATATGTACCAAGTTATCATACACTAATTCCATTAACAACCCAGGGAATATATAACCAGAAAGATAGACTCCTCTCTTGGGGCAGAGAGGGTGAGGGCTAGCCATAGGGTTTGGGATCTTAACATTTAAAAGACCCTTCCCGGTGATAACTGGGAATCTGGCTTCGGAAGCCACTCACGTCTGGCTCCTTGGCAGCTCACAGGCAAGGAGGTGTGGAGACGGTTGTGATGGCAATGATTATCTGGATTGCTTTAGGCTTCCTTGAGTTCCAGGAAGATTCTTTCTGGCAGATGGACAGCATCTCATTCCCCATTGGAAGGAATTCATGAGGTTGGGTGGTGGTGACCTTGAACCCTTTACTGCCACTGCTACTGTGTTTTCATGGCAGATCTAACATTTCGGTAGCATTTTTGAGATCAGGGAGATACCCTGACTCAAGGAGCCTGGAAAATTCTGGAATAAACAAAAGGGAGCTGTAATGTGCTAATAGCTTGGCATGTTTCTATAGCTTCCTAAAAGCAGCATGTTGTTGGGCCTCTATGCAAGTCCTCCCTCAACACAAGAACACTTTGTTCTAATAACCCAGCATTCCATGGTGCTCACTTTCCCACATGATTACTGAAGACAAAATGGGTGCATAAGCAAATGTGGTGAAGAAAGCTGGTGGTACCAGGCTATCAAAAGATTTAGCATCTGGGGTCTTAAAGGCTTGACAATAAACAAGTGGCCATCTATCTGAGAAGCAGCTAAGTCCACATGGAAGAAGCACACCAGCCTGTGTGATCATGAGGTGTCGATGGAATCAGGTATCAGGCATCAAAGACCCAGAATAAAAATCAGACCAATGTGAATGAGGAGGAGTGCAGAGTAGAGACCCCAAACCCATCTGTAAACAGTTGGACATCCCCTTACAGAAGGGTCACAAGGAAGAGACAAGCCAGACAGGGTGCAGTATAGCACTGTTGAAACATACAACTTTCCTCTAGTTCTTTTTTTTTTT
>NW_022103951.1:17946749-17993387 GCF_000313985.2 Echinops telfairi
AGGCAGAATTGGGGTCCTGGTAGTTGGGGGGAGGAAGCGTTTAAGAACTAGAGGAAGGTTGTGGGTTTCATTGCTATACTGAACCCTAAGTGACTCATCTCCCCACTACCCCTCTGTAAGGTATGTCCAGTTGTCTAGAGATGGGCGTTGGGTCCTCTAGTTCTTTAATGCTTCCCGCCCCCGCCCCCACTACCATGATCCCAATTCTACCTTAAAAATCTGGCTAGACCAGAACATATGCAAGGTTACAGATAAGAGCTGGAAACAAAGGAAATCCAGGACAGATAAGCCTCTCAGGACCAATATTGATAGTACCAGGAGGGTAAAGGGAAGGTGGGGGCAGAGAAGGGGAACCAATCACAAGGATCTACATATAACCCTCTCCCAGAGGGACGGACAACAGAAAAGTGGGTGAAGGGAGACATCAATCAGTGTAAGACATGAAAAAATAAGTAATTTATAAATTATCAAGGGTTCATGAGGGAGGGAGGGGAAATATATATACAGAGAGAGAAGAGAAAGAGAGATTGAGAGAATCATACTCTCTGCTATGTACAGTGTGATATGCTGCAAACTTACTTAATAGCTCATATTTTGGCCAATTTTCCAAAGAACATTCTTTAAGACAGAGCTTCCCAAGGGATGCAACAAGATGCACAGGGAATGAGGAGGGCAGACTTTTCCAGCTCTTGATCCCTCTTGGTACCTGGGCTATCAGGCAGTGCCCAAACTGCACACCTGCCTCCAAGGTTGTCTTTGGATCACATGACTTCTTTAGTACTCCAGGAATATTTGTAGCTAGGATCACTCTCTGTCTGTGAGAACTTCTTAAAATTAAACCTGTTTGGGCAACTCAGACCCAGAATATAGATCCCATTCCACAGGGTCCAGCGTCCTCTTGAGGCACAATGTATAAAATTGTCCTTCATGCAGCTATGGGAGGATCAAGGCCCTCTGTGTGTCATTTGGTTTATCTTCCTTCTTCTACCAAGAAATCCAGCGGGGGGTGGGGGGGACAGACAAACAGCAAAACTGCCTTCAAGTCTATTCTCACTCATATTAACCCATAACAAAGAAGTTAAAGAGATGTTATATTGTGTGTATAGGTGTGATGAGTGTGCATGTGTTGTGTGTGTGTGTGTGTGCGCGTGTGTGGAGGGGGTCTGTCCTTAAAAAACTCCCAGAAAGCTGATGGCAAAAGTGCTTCCTCAGGGATCTTGGTTGGCATTTGTTGGGAGTGGTGAGGATGGCCATGGATTTGACTCTGACTCTTGAGGACTCAATGTAGCACAGAACAAAATCCTGCTCAGTCCTAGAGAGCTTACAGTCCCACAGCATTCTATTGTGATCCATAGGGCTTTCACTGGCTAATGTTTGGAAGTAGATCTCCAAGTCTTCTCTCTCAGTCCGGATGTTTCACTGAAACCTGTCCACCATGAGTGGTTCTGCTGGTATTTAAAATACTAGTGGCCCAGCTTCCCGTAACACACAAGCCTCCACAGGACAACCAACTGACAGATGCATGGTGGTTTTAAAGTTTACTCACCACGTAGTGTCCCTTTCTTACATTGATATCAGGGTTTGTTGGGCTTGGATCCAACCCCTACTAGTATGGCCTGGTCCAGGGGCAATGTTATGATAGAAGCTGGTTTCAAAGGCTATTTGTTAAACTTGAACTCTTTTCTTTGGGCATTGTAAGTACATCTACAGCATTCCCATCCCTAATGGACAGTCCCTGTGTACCCTTTGAAATCCAGTCCCTTTTCAAAACCGTTTTACGTTATTAATTCCTGTTAATTCATTCAACAACTATTTATTGTGTGCCTTTTGAAGTCCTACTCTAAGTACTCAGGAGAGTGGGGGATATATGAAAGAGGCTGATTAATTTAAGCCAAGTCTTCATACATTTCTGCAAAAAGAAATCTCATTCCCTGAATGGCGTGCAGCATGGGGAGTGTGGCTTCCTACAAACATACTTGATCTCTCACTCTCTTTTCTGATCATCCAGAGGGTGGTGGTGGTAGTGATTGTTAGGTGCCATCAAGTCAGTTCCGACTCATAGTGACTCTATGCACAAAAGAACACATCACAACACTGCCTGGGCCCTGTGTCATCATTTCTATGTTGGAGCCCATTGTTGCAGCCATTGTGTCAATCCACGTGCTTGATGGCCTCCCTCTTTTTTGCTGACCCTCTTGTTTATCTTAATGTTGCCTACTGGTCCAGCCTGAGGGACATTCTTTAAAGCAGAGTTTCCCAAGTGGTGAGTGCCAAACACTCATGGCCAGGTAACAAACAGGTCAAGCTGTTCCTGCTCTGATTGACCTGCTGATGTTCACGTCCAAGGATATCACGTACATACCCATGAAAGTATGTGTCCACGACAGGGAGCTGCTATAAAGGCAGATGGTGTCTCCTTATATTTTGTTCATGTAATTTGCAAAACCATTCTTTTAGGTTGTCAGGGATATTTCCAAAATCCTGCGTACCTTGAGAGCTTTTATTACTATCTATAACCTCAAAAGAATATTAAGGTACACGTGTTAGTAACAATTCCTATGAGGCATGAGCAGACAAGAGCAGTTGCCATTTCTTCAAAGACTTAGAATTGTCATCGAATCGGTCCCGACTCAACCAAACACTGCCTGGTTGTGCAGTAGCTTCCCAATCATTGCTGTCTCTGAGCGCACTGTTGCAGGCATGGGTCAATCCAGCACATTGAGGGTCTTCATCTTTGTCTCTGGCTTTATTTTCCCAACCATGATGACCTTCTCCAGGGACCAGTCCCTCCTGATAACTCTCCCAGAGTACTTAGAATTAGGGACCACCAATTACTAATAGGTTTGCACCAGTAGGAATTGTTGAGTCTCTAGGGCATTAACGAAACCAATTCAAAATATTTTTTTCTCTTTGGAAAAAGAGGTTAGCTGGCAATAGACAGTATGAAGACTCCTAGTTAAATGGGAAAAGGTACATTTCCATTAAAAAACGAATCTCTTGCAATCGCATGTAAGGGAACCTTGTGTGAATGAACCTTGCAGAGAAATTGAGTGTTGCTGTATACTAGGAGGGGACGTCAAAATGTTCGTGGGAGAAAATGTTTATTATCTTCCAATTCTGTTTCTTTTCCCCACAAACTTCTTCAAGCCCCCTCGTGTTCATGCCAAGAACTCAGTTAATCTTAATTTTGTTTTGTTTTTAAAAAAATAGCAAGTGAGAATCATTCTTCGATGCGCCTGGCCCTTCCATGTGGAATCTTCCTAATTGTCCTGTGCATGCACCACACACTCCTGTGAGTTGCTCTTCACTTGTCTAAACTTGCGACAGAGATGAAATTAAGCAGAACCTCCTCAATTTGACAGTCTGAGTTTTAACACGTGACAGAACTGGAATTTCGGTCAAAAAGCTCGAGCCAGGAAATGCTGCATTATTTATAGGTATTGTTCCGTGACAGGGGCCTTGGTTACTTAAACCAAAATTATGTTCCCCCCTGAGTATCTACTTGTGCAGTTATTTAGATCTGCACTGACACACTCATCAGGCATTGCCTTGGGGAACAAAGCAGTATATAAACTAGAGAACAAATAGCGAGTTTACTTCAACTGATAGCCTTGGCTTCAAGTGAGCAAACAAATACCCTGCAGAGTTTCCCCGATTTCTTCCAAAGCAGTGGGTGGTGGGGTTTGGCCACAGAAGCTTGGACTTTTTGGGGATTCCAGTTCCTCATCTATCCATGGGGACGTCAATCCACACCTCATTGGGCACTGGCGAGGATGGGAAAGGGCCTGTTATGGGAAAGCACTTGGCACAATGTTGGGCACAAGGCCAGTCAATAAATATTAGCTGGCTCTGAAATGTGCGGGGGCGGACTAGGTGTCTTCGAGTACACAATTCAGAGGGTGAAGGAGGAGAAGCAGACACACGGGTGGCCTGTGCATTGCATCCAGTCTGTATTTAATTTTGCCCAGTCGTTGATTGAAAAATCTGCCTGTCGGTGAAGCATGACCTACTTTCTAATGACTTCTCCCAGTCCTTGGTGCTGTTTTGCGTTACTTGATTGTCCCCTGTAGGTTTTTGGGGGTGGAGGACGCCTGTGTTCTAAAGGCTTCTACTTATGTATCCATAACCTATGTTCTCTCAAGCTCCAGTTTACACTTTCTAAGGTATTTTTCCAAACATAAAATATTTTATAAGCAACACTTAAAAAAAAAAGTTTAGCTCCTACTTAGTCATTGGGACAGCTGGAAAGTGCTTCCTGCAACAATGAAATGAGGGGATGGCCTAGAAAAATCATTGATAAAACCACTTGTTAACAAGTAGAACACTTCCTTGAAAGTAGGGCGTTCCCTTCCGAACAGTGGTTTTTGGAGAGCCTTGAGTGTGGACCTCTTTCAGAGTGTTCCATGCCCCCAAGATTCCCACGCACCATCCACCCCTGTGCACCTTTGCTGAAGTTAACATTCACCCTAAGCTGGACCCTGCGATGTGGAGGACACGTGTCCTGTGGGCTGACATCCTCTGGCCGAAGCAAATGGGAACTATGTGTTCTGGGCTTGATGTGGGGACAACGTGGCTTGACGGAAATATATACCGAGTGTTTACTTCTTGCTTATTTTCATCCACCTTCAGATGCCATCTACTGTAATAGACAACATTTGCTGTTGTTGTTAGATGCTGTCTTGTCGGTTCTGATCCATAGTAAGTAACCCTAGACACAACAGAATGAAACATTGCCCGGTCCTGTGTCATCCTCACCGTGGTGCCGATGCCTGAGCCCATTGTTAGATGAGCCACAGTGTCTGTCCATCCATCTCGTTGAGGGCCTTCCTCATTTTTGCTGCCCCTCTACTCTACCAATCATGATGTCCTTCAGGGCCTGGTCTTGCCTGACCACATATCCAGAGTATGTAAAATTAAATCTTTCCATCCTTGCCCCAAAGGAGCACCCTGGCTGTACTTCTTCCAAGACAGATTTGCTTGTCCTTTTAGCAGTCCTGGGTATTTTCAATACTCATCTCCAGCCCCTCAATTCCAAGGCATCAAGTCTTCTCCAGTCTTCCTTCCTCATTGTCCAACTTTCACAGGCCTACCGTGGCTTTATACATTATTATTATTTTGTGGTTCATGGGGGAGGGAGGAGCGGAGAGGGAGGAGAAAATGAGGAGTTGATACCAAGGGCTCAAGTAGAAAGCAAATGTTTTGAGAATGATGAGGGCAACATATATACTAATGTGCTTGAAACAATGGATGGGTGGATGGATGGATTGTGATAAGAGTTGTATGAGCCCCCAATAAAATTATTTTAAAAAAAGAAAATACCAGGTGCAGACACAACACTAAGAAAGGGGGGTGGGTGGAATGCTTTCCTAGCATTCGGATGATTTAGGTGACATTTATTAAAATAATTCTCTTCATCTTGTTTAGTCAGATTTTTTGAAAATCACACATTATTCCTTTGCCCACATAAAAAGGAAAACATAGGTAAGATCAATGCGTTAAGATTCGACCTTTTCCAAATGACTTTGCAGCTGAGTGTTACTGACAATCAACCACGGGAACATGCCCCCATGCTATGTCCCATAATGCAGCATTACAAACAGACAGAAACAGTGCTTCCTGCTAGCTCTGAGTTTCTTCCAGAAGGTAACCAGCAGGGCTGTATTCCTCCCTCAAATGGCTCTCTAAGGGGAAGTAGTATTCACCCCCCCTGTGACGTGCACTGGGTTGCTATGCTTCTCGGCACGTGGACTCTTGAATACCTGGACACAAATGGGTTAACCAGCACGCCAGGTAGGCTCCATGCGCCTCTTGGGGTTGTACCCAGATACTCTTCCGCCTGTCACACGGGAGCCCTCAGAGCATTGCCCTGGGCCCTGAGGGAGCTCTTCCTCTCCCTGTGTCTTTGAGCAGCTTTGTTGGGTCTGTGCATTCCTTTTCTTCTTCTGTGTGGGGCTTATTTCAACGAATACGTAAAGCCCCAATGAACTGGCAACCATAGGAAATGCTGTGACCAAGTGGCCTCACAGGCCAGCAGTGACCATTATGTCTTGCTCACAGCCTGGGTCACGACAAGTGGGAGACACATCCCAGGGTTAACTGGGGATCGAGTTGTGAAAGGGGCGCATAGACTAGGCCACTGTGGTGCCTCGAATCCCGACGAGAGGATTATGATCTTTGCAGACATCCATTTCGTGCCCTACAAATCAAATGATACAAGCCTGAGCAACCCTTGGAGTTGTATATTTACCACGTGGCCCTGGATTTCTTTCCAATTAAGACTACGTAAGGAAAAGAGCAAGATCCTGAGAAGATGGGGCCGGAAATGAAATAGGGATGAGGGTGCAGGAATGAGGTATCTTTGTGAAAAGGACCCTGCAACTCTGGTAAAATGAAGTAAAATAACTTGAATGAGGAGTCATAGGAATTAATGGTTAAAAAAAAATACTCTGGTTGACAGCTGTCGTCAGGTGCTGTGGAGTCTATTCGGACTCAGAGCAACCCTGCGAACACCGGAACGAAACACTGCCCGGTCCTGCTTCATTCTCACAGTTCTTAGGCTTGAACCCATTGGTGTAGCTACGATGTCAATCCATCTCATTGAGAGTTTTCCTTCCCACCCCTCGCCACGGACCCTATACTTCACCAAGCATGATGTCCTTCTCCAGGGCCTGGTTCCTCCTGATAATGTGTCCGATGTGTGTGAGAGGAAATCTCTCCATCTTTGTGTCTCAGGAGCACTCTGCCTGTACGTCCTCCAGAACCGATTTGTTTGGTCTTCGGGATGCCCATTGTTGTGGTGGATAGGTGTCATCGGGTCAGTTCCTACCCCCGGAGCGGCCCTGTGCCCAACACCATGAAACACTGCCTGGTCTTGCGCCATCCGCACAACTGTTCCTGTGCCTGAGCCCAAGGGGGCAGCCGCTGTGCCAGTTCATCTAGTTAGAGAGCCTGCCTCTTTCTCGCTGCAACTCCACTCGGCCAAGCATGATGCCCTTCTCCAGGACAACATGTCCAAAGTATACAAGATGGACTCTTCCCATCCTGGCCTCTACAGTTGCACTCGGACCGTACTTCTTCCAAGACAAACTCTTTTGTCCTGTCACTCCATGGTACTTTCAGTGTCATCCCCAGCCCCACAACTCAAAGGGATCGATTCTTCTTTGGTCATCCTTATTCAATGCATCGAAGGCCATTGAAGTTACTGTGGCTTGGGTCAGGCACACCTTAATCTTGAAGTTGATATCTTTCCTTTGGAATACTTAAAAGATATATTTTGCATCATTTTTGCAAAAGGTCATTTGATTTCTTGATTGCTACTCCCTGGGAGTTGATTATAGAATTTTCTACATTTATCATTATGTTGCTTATGAGTCTGATGGTGAATATTTTTCTTTTCTTGAAGTTGAAGTGTAATCCATAACGAGGACTGTCGTCTTTGAACTGCATCAGTAAGTTCTTCAAATATTCTTCACTTTCAAGAAGCAAGGGTGTGTCATCTGCATATCATAGGTTGTTAATGAGTCTTCCTTCTTCCTCATATTGTCTGGCCTCCTGAGTGATTTACCCAGCATGCAGGTTAAATAGGTGCAGTGACAAGATATAATCCTGATTTTGAATCATGCAATATCCCCTTGTTCTGTTCAAATGATTGCCTCTTGGTCTAGGTACAGGTTCTGCATGGGCCCAATAAAATGTTCTGGAATTCCCATTCTTCCCAGTGTTAGCCATAGTTTGTTATGGTCCACAGAGTTAAATGCCTTTGCATAGTCAATAACACACAAGCAAACAAACATCTTTCTGGTATTCTCTGTTTTCAGCCAAGTTCCATCAGACATCAATCCTAAAACCCTTTGTCTCCTTTCCTCTTCTAAATCTGGCTTGAATTTCAAGCTGTTCCCTGTTGGTGAATTGTTGCAATCATGTAAAAATTATCTTTAGCAAGGTGTTTTTATTGGCTAACTAGTATAAGTTATTCTTAACGACTATTACCGATAAGCCAATAAGGGCATGTCTGGGCAATGGCTTTGTATAAGCACTTTTCTGCATACACATTCATCTACTTTCAACCATTTGTCTTTGTTTGCTCACCAACAGTCATGGGTGACCCTCTCTGAGACAGAAGTAGAGTCTAAGGACAAAATGGAGTTCAAGTCTGACCTTGTGTAAAACATTTCACTTAATTACATCCAACACCCCAAATTGGAAGGACTTATACCCATTCTCCGAGAACCTCTTAGACAATGGTCTGTGACTACAATCTGCATGAAACAAGCCTGAAGAGAACATGCGGGTGCCTTCTGTTTTGACTAACTCACTTCAGGGCAAACATTCCTTAGTTACAGGCTTGGATCTGTGTACAGATCCAGGAAGTTAAGAGTCAGATACCAGACATTGGGTCAGCTAGTTTACTTCGGTCAGGTGTCTTATCATTTGGACTCCTCATCAGGGAATGGGGAGAAGAAAGGAAGAGACCAGCATTCATTCTCATTCACTAGTATTTACCCCGGGCACACTCTGATCCAGACTGCACGCTGAGAGCTGAGGCTACAGAGGAACCACTCTTGAGACTGGTCACACTCTAGCATGGGAGATGATTGTGCACGAAATAGAAGACAGGAGCTTAAAGTACTAATCAGGGAGGAGAGGCTGAGAGAGTTCCCCAGAGAAAAGGATGCTTCAGTGTGAGCTCATAGGCGAGGCTGTGAGTCTGTGTGTAGGGTGGGGGTAAGAAGCAGCCAGGCTCTACTGCGATGTTCTCAGCAAAGAGTGGTACTCATCTTCTGGAAAGACCACAATGGAAATTGCCCCCAAAGTGGAATGTTGGGTATCTAAATGAAAGTGAGTGGAAAGATGATGGCAACTTGTGCTAATACCATGGTGGTCAAAATGAAGAAAATGGATCGATTCCAGATATACTCATATTTCAGACGGAACTTCAATAGGAATGGGTAAGGAATGGGGCCTGGGGAATGGGAGGGACAAAGCCGTTCACAGGACTAGTCACATAGTGATGCCATTTAGGGATGACAAGAACAATGAAAGTCGAGCTGGTTTGGGGGAAGGGAGAAGAATCCTGAGCATTTGTGGCCTGGTGTAGTGGGACAATGTATGTACTGTGGGGCTCAAGCACTTGATATGGGTTCAAGTCCTAGTTCCCCCATTCTCTAGCAGCTGGATGCTAAATTTCTCTGAGCCGCAGTTCTCCCATCTTTAAAAATGAGGCCATTGGTAGCCACTTGACAGGGCTCTTGGGGCAATCGAATGGGGTCTGTACAAAGGCAAATCACTTCGTGTAGATGGTTGAACGGACTCTTGTTGATGTTGTGGGGTGCCACCGAGTGGCTGGCAACTGACAGCAACCTGGTAAGACGGAACAGCGCTGCTTTGCTGGGCATCTCATAAGCTAGCATCTTGGCAGGGGCTGATGACCGGCTCAGTTCTTCTTCGGAGCTGCTGAACGAGGGGGAGCTCCTGACCTTTAGGTTAATAGGCAAGCACTTAACCGCTGTGCCACCAGAGCTCCTGCCTGACTATTATTGCCTGACAAATTCCCCAGCAACGAAGCGTAGAGGGAGAAGAGCTATTTTCAATGACTTCCTGGGCAGGGGGCAGGGTGCTGTGTGAGCGCCTTGACAGCTGGAGTGTCAACACTGTGGAAGTTTACCTCAGTGAGGTTTTCTCCTCGTTGATAATGTACAGGGCAGCTATTAACCTCACTTGTCTAGTGAATTCCTATTTCATTCCAACTTCCCGTGCTCCCTCCACCTCACCCCCCCAGCCCCCTACCCCACCCCACCCCACCCACCAGTCTGGGTTTCTGGGCTCCCATACAGGAACACACTACATTACTTTTCTCAGCTGCAGCCCCTTATCTCTTGTAAGAGGACTATGGGATTTAGGAAAATGTAACCAGAGAATTTACAGGAACAGATGAGCGAGCTCTCTAACCTCAGCCTCCCTGTTGGATTCGGGCGAGGGTTTTCCCACTCTGCTATTCTCGCGTCAATTTAGTGAGAGCATTTTATACAGCATATGTAATTCCATTGCCCTTAAGTGACCCCAGCAAATTCCTTTCTGACTCAAATATTCTCTCATGAAAAAGAACCATTAGGCTATGGAGGCTGAGCCATAGGCGGGCTAGGGGCGCCTTGGAATGTACAGGTGAGGGCAAGGCCGGGGTTAAGTCCTGTGCAATCCAGGTATTGGCTTCCCTCTGCAGGTGTCCTGGCATTGTCTGGGCCAGGTCTCTACCCACACTCCCCTTCCTTGGCCTCATTGCAATTCCTTCACTCTTTTCGAGGTGTGTGCTGTCGAGTCTGTGTTTTAGACTTGAACTTAACTTCTCTGAATATAGTTTGTGTCCAGTTGTTCATTTGGATGGAGCAGCCCCCTGATTCATGGCAACCCCTACACAGTGGAATGAAATGCTGCCCAGGCCTTTGCCATGCACTCGATGTGCATACCGGTGGGTCTTGGGACACTTACTAGTGGCTGGTTTCGGGAAGCAGACCACCAGGGCCTTCTTCCAAGTCCATTGTGGTCTGGAAGCTCGGCGAAAATCTGTTCATAGCAGCATGCAAGCCTCTGCAGACACATGAGGTACCCTGATGGGGATCCAACGCAGCTCTCCTACATGGGAGGGGAGCATTCTGCCTCTGCCTCTGCCCCTCAGCCAGTTGGGGGGATAGGTGGGTCAAACCACACGTACTGTTGACTCAATGAATAAGACTGTTCTCTGCAGAGCCCAGCCAAACTATGTTTTCATGAAGTTATCTGCAATAGGCACTTCTTTCATATAGATAGAGAAAGAGAGAGAGAGAGAGAGAGACGCATGTGGGAGGACATAGGAAGTATTCCTTGGAGTGAGTTTACTTGGGTAAGGTTTAGAGCCCTGGTGGCACTGGGGTTAAGCGATTGGCTGCTACCCCAAGGTCGGCACTTTGAATCCACTTCCTCCTCAGGCGAAAGGTGAGGCAGCCTGCTTCTGGAAAGATGGCAGCCTGGGCCACCCTCCAGGGCCTTGCGACCCCATCCCATAGGATCTCTGTGAGTTGGAACTGAATCGACAGCAACGTTGTTGTTGTTTGATCATGTTTGAGTGCAAGACTTTCAAAGGTGTGTAGGGACTCTATTTGTGATCACTCGGGTGCTTGTGGTCCTCAGCCTGGGTATTGGAGATTTGACTGTATTCACCAGGTTGGGGTGTGGGGGCGGGGGAGGGGCAGGAATGGAAACTGTTATCTAAACTCAACCTCTCGGGCATGTTTGGAAGCACTTCCTGGTCTCCTACCTTTCCTGCCTCTGCCATGGCTTTTCCTGTGCTCCAATTGGCGGCGGAGACATTTCAAGGCAATGGGCATTGTCCCGTGCTGTCCAGTCGAAGCACAGCCGCTCTCTGTGAAGAGTAGGCCTACCCCGCAAGGTTTCCCGGGGCTGTCGTCCTGGTGGAAGCAGACACCACAGCTAGCTTACCATGGCTGGCAGGTCTAAACTGCAGGCAACCGGTGAGGCTTGCTTTCCAAGTACAAAGGGCCAGTTTCTAAAGGCGGTTTGGAATCCAGACCGATGTGGCTCAGGCTTTGCTGGGGTGGAAGCAGTAGCAGCCCAGGGAACCTTCCGATTGGCGTGAGCACTGGTAGTTGCTCCAGGTTCGGATGCTTTAGGAGTCCGAGGCACCAGAAGGAAGCTGAGTGGGAGAGTGTCAAGCCAGAGGCGAGTTTGCTGTGCCCGTGAACACAGTGACCTACTGATAAATCCGCTGCTGATAGCTTGATGACCACGAAGGAACCTGGTCAAAGGACCCAGAGTGAGACTTGCAGCCAGAGCCCACCGAACATTGCAATGAATGGAAACAGGATCTGTTTCTAGGCCCCTGGAATAAATCTCTGACTGAGATTAAGATGCAAGCTTTGCCCACCATTGGGCTTTTGGTCTGTTTATCCTGCTCAGAAGGAATGGAATCAGGGAGGAGAACAGCCGTGGCCAACAGACTGCAGGTCATAAATTAGTTTGTCAACCCTGGCCTGCGTTATCTCTGCCATAGCTTGTTTGATATAGATTGTCCTTTTGATTTATTTGTTTATCTGCTTACTCTGACTTCTATTTAGGTAGTATGCATCAATATATATGTATGAGTTTTAGATTATACAAGAGTTGGTATATAATGACCTGTCTGGTTTTTGTGGTTAAATTAATAGGTGTGTGTGTGTGTGTGTACAAGCCCTTGTTATATACAATTAGTGCTGTTGACCAGCCTTGTTATGTTATGTTTAGATTTTCATGTGAGGAGACTTCAAGAAGCTCATGGAAAAATCCCATGATCTTTTCATTGCATGTTCCATGAACTTTCTAAAACCCCTTTAAACATGATAGGAATCATTCTAATGAAGCATGTATATGGGTATATGCCAAAATAGATTTCTCTTGATGGTAACATGAATTTCCTCATTTAATTCACCCCCTTTTCAGGGTTTTTATAGTGGCACGCAAACACAACAACCAAACTCACTACCATCAAGTCAATTCCAATGCATAGTGGCCCTATAGGACAGAGTAGAACTGCTCTCTGGGGTTTCTGGGTCGGTAAGTCTTCACTGGAGGAGAGAGCCCATCTTTTTTGAGTGGAGTCCCTGGTGGGTTCGACCAGCTGACCATGCGGGTCATATACATAGCCATATTTGTAGATACATAGTGTACTGCTTCATCATTGATAGTCATTTTAGTAGACAAAATGGAACTGTTTGTACTAACATGAACATGTAGAAATCATCTAGAATCATGTTGTTGTTGTTGATGTCAGTTGCCTCCAACTCATAGGGACATGTCTCTATTACTTGTAGTCAAACCTGTGTGAGTTGTGTCCATTTGAAAGTTCCTCTCTAGTAAGGAAGGTAAGCTTCAGTTCTATTTATCCTCCCCCTCACACCCACAGTCATGATGAAAGATTTGAAAAGAGAAATGTCATGATGTTCCTTTCCCTGACCTTTGTGACTTCCACCTAAACACCGGAACACAAAGGGAGCAAGCACCGCAGAAGATGTTAGATGTGGAAAGAGAAAAAAGAGGAACTTGGAAGAGTACGTCAGAGATGTCTGCGGCTCAGGGAGGGCCCTCAAAACCCTAAACTCACTGTCATTGAGTCAATTCCGACTCCTGTTGGCGCTCTAGGACAAAGTAGAACTGCCCCAGTGGGTTTCTGAGACTGTCCCTCTTTACGGGAACCCAAAACGAATCTCCTCTCTGTCTAGTCTCCCTCTCCCATCTATAAGCAAGAGCCCAACAAACAAGCAGAGAGCGTAAAGCGGCAATCCACAAATTGTTAGCAACTACTAGAAACAAAAAGAAGACAGACAGCAAAAGAAGAGTGGGGGTCAAGGCTTCAGGGCACATGCCTGTAAAGGGAAAGCAAATGAGGGGGCCTAACCCAAAACTCAAGCTCCCTGCCATCCAGTTGATGCCGACTCACAGTGACCCGACAGGACACAGTATAACTGCCCTTGTGGGCTTCCAAGACTGTACCTCTTTATGGAAACAAAGTCTCAGCTTTCTCCCTCAGAGTGGCTGGTGGTTTTGACCTGCAGACATTACAGTTAGCATCTAAAAGCATAACTACTATGTCACCAGCGCAGGAGGAAAGAAAGTAAATCAAGAGGTAGCAGTAAGATATCAAGAGATACGAAAAGAGACAAAACTAGCCAAGAATTGCGCTCGAATGGGTGGGTGACTGGGAAGAAATTGTTCTCAGGGCATCTTGAAGGAGGGAGATGAGACAGCACAGAAATGAAGGGGGGAGGGAAGCAGGAGAGCAAGGAAGCTCTTCTTGGCTCAGAAAAGGGGGCTAAGGGGCACCTCGGTGAAAGAAGCCAGCCAACTGGTGTGTCCCAGGGAGGGACTGCATAATGATGTCTTGATGGGATTTTATTCCAGTGAAGCTGACCCCAGAAGATGAGAGGGAAAAAGAAAAGAATAAAAGGCAGACCATTTGCCATTGGGTGGGCTCCAAGTCATGGCGACCCCATGTATGTATCAGAGTCAATTTATGCGCCATAGGGTTTTCAATGGCTACATTTTGTGGTAGTCGATCACCAGGGCTTTCTTCCAAGGCACCTTTGGGTGGACTTATCAACTGCAGTCACAGCCTTTTTCAAGATCCTCGCGGACAAAGGCTGGTGTGGCAGAAATCCCAGTCTTCTAAGCAGTGAGGCACTTCAGAGCAGGCTGGGGATTCCTGACTAAGTAAGCGATTATTCCAGAGCAGTGAGCAATAGCTTGGTGGCCAAAAAAAGAGTTAATCCCAAATGCCATCCCTAGTCGCGTCAGTTATTGATGGAATCAGCCCTACTATGGACAGAACACTTTGAATTTCTGAAGAGGAAGAGGGAGGGCACAACCTATGCCCACTGTCAGGCTTTCCCAAAGTCCTCCGGGATCAGGCTTTCCTCTGGGATCCACCAGGTTCGGCGTCACACTTGGAATTCCCAATCCAGTCTCTGGTGGGTTTGGGCTTGCTCACTTATTTTCACTGTGATTTTGCCTGATGAGAACTTACAGTTGTGATTGAAGAACCCAAGAAACTTACTTTCATAACAAGTTTGGATCTCAAGGTTGATCATACATTTCAATGCCCATTTCAGAAGATGGGTTTGATGCAGCATGTGAATGGTGATTAGTCAATGTTAGCAGTAGTAGGGAATGGTATTCACTTGGTGGGAAATGCCTACCAGCAATTGACTAGGCAGCTGTATTGAAATCTCTAGTGGGCAACTCTGAAATGGCAAACTTGACTTTGGTACGCTGCCATAGCACCCCCATTAGTGCTTTGCTTACACTGCAAACATCTGCTTGCTTTTACTGCCCATGTGTTACTTAAGACGATCTCTTCCGTGATGACGTAAATCACTGGAATTTACTATTTTTTAAAGGCTTTGTTAGTGTTTCCTTGAAAAGGTAACTCTTTATGCTTGTTGAATAGATAATTGGTCCTGTAGGTACACAAAAAGTATAAAGATCAGATTTTCTCCTTTCCCAAGCTTTTCAAAGGATGACATTAAACGAAAAGGTCCTGGCTTACTGTGAAAGTCATTGCCATTTGGGACTGTAATGGTCTCAGGTTCATGTTAGCACATTAGATGGAAGGAAACTGGGCACACTGGGTTTTGCTCACGGACCACAGCTTTTGTGGCTTTGCCTGGCTCAGTTTTCACTGTGATGGTTCGATGTCTCCTTCTTTGCCTATTTTTCTTGCCTGATGATCTGGTGGCCATTCAGCTTGCCCTCTAGGCCGAATACTATCACTTTAGTGCTAATAGACTGGCTCCTTCCAGGCCTTCTTGGTGGACAGTTTTATCTGCCGTGGTGACTAAGGACACGAAGCTGGGGGACTGCTGGAGAAAATGAGAGCCACAAGACACAGGCTCTATTACCTGTGGGAAAAAGGGCAGCTGTCAGTTATGATCGCAGAGTCAAGAAAGGTTGGCATGAGGTCTAATGACTAGTAAAATAGGTCTCCTTAGCTCAGTGATTAAAAAGGCCTAGAGGGACATCTTTATGCCTACAGGATTCTGTAACATGTAGGCCATCTGGAAGAGTGCTCACCAGATAGTTCATAAAATAGGCCTCTTTCACGTGGCGTCAAACTGAGTGGAGGCAGGAAACATCCTTGGAGTCCCTAAGGGAGGGATCCTGGAAGACGCTCACATGAGGGTTGTGAGAGACCCCGGAGTCTGGCCATGAATTCAGACCAGGGCCAATGGGGAAACTTTTAGAGATCAGAAAGTGTGAAGGTGGGAATGTGAGATTGTAGCCATTTCTTTCCACTTAACATCTATTTGTTTCTTATGCTCTCTGGGGGCCCAGACATTGCGTTGATATAATGGAAGAGAGGAAAAAAGATAAGGGAATCCATTAGGGGCAGGGGGCAAGGATCCCCGCCGCCTAAAGAGTGTGGGGAGGAAATGAATCCAATGGAGAGCCTGGAGATCAATGTGGTCAGTTCAACAATTACAGGCTAGTGTTTAAGAAAAAGAATCCAACATTACACGTGTCGCACACAAGGGGCTTGATGGAGTAAAGAAGAGAGGTTACAGCTCACATTAATTTCATTTAATGAGTTGAAAATACTAGGTGAGCGATCTTCTAGCAATTCTAAGTATTGTCTCCTTTATCTCTTTCGCACATGCGCACAGAATTGCATGCACAATGCATATTGTTCCTCAATAAATAATCCAAAATCAAACCCATGTGTATGACTGTGCATGAGTGCGTGTGTGTGTGTGTGTGTGTGTGTGTGTGTTGCTTCCCATCCCAGCTAAGGGAAATGAAGAGAAGAGCTTCCTTCATGTTCACAACCTATAGTTGGCCCCAACCACCATCACTAGCCGACTACTCCCTGTAAAGGCCTGCAGAGTGACCCAGAGCACACGTGTGCACCGCAGAGACCTGCCTTCCAGTCTCTGCTCCGCCCCTTGCTGGCTGGCTTACCTTAGTACTTAATTCTCTGAACTGGGTTTCTTTTGCTACCTGCACCCCCAGATCATTGGCTGAGAGGCCATTCTATGATGCATATGTAGTACGTGGTGTAGAGAAAGCCTTGAGTAAATGCTGGCTACTGTTACCCCTTCTTTGAGCATGATGGTCCAATATTTATAAGCATAGAAACTTCAAAGCTGTCACTATCATGGGCAAATCCTAAAAAACACATCACCGTGTGTGGGGGTGGGGGGGTGTCCAGGGGAGAGGGTGCTAGCTAAAATGCTTTTGGGGGTGCTGGTGTAAAAGTACTTTTATTAAAAATCACTCAGAATTATTTAGACTTCCTTCCGAGGCATGTGGACTTGGGAAGGCCTTGGGATCTTGTTAATACTATAAAATCGTGGGAGCTGGACATCAATGGGACTGCCATGTGTGTCCAGGTTTCACAAGTTTTCTGCCTTTGACAGGCACAGTCTAAACACTTTTAATGCTATTACTGTGGCAACTCATCTCAACGCAACCCTATAGGACAGGGTAGAACTGCTTACAAGTCAGCATTGATTCAATGGTGGTAAATTTAGTTTCTGAGTCTGTTAGTGGCAAAGGAGCCCTGGTGGCTTAGTGGTGACACATTAGGCTGCTAAATGCTAGATCAGCAGTTCGAAACCATCAGCCGCTCCTCGGGAGAAAGACAGGGCTTTCTACTCCGGTGGCTTAGTGGTTATGAGTTGGGCTGCAATCTGAATGATCGGCAATTGGAAACCACCAACACCTCCTCAGGAGAAAGACCCGACTTTCTAGTCCCGTCAACAGTTAAAATCTCAGAGCCCCGCAAGGCATTACTGGGAGTCAGCATTGACTCGAAGGCAGCACGTCTGTGGTTCTACTCGGGAAAAGAATTACAGTCTCAGAAACTCACGGGAGAAGTTCTATCCTGTCTTATGGGGTCGCTATGAGTTGGCACCAACCCCATGACACTGAGTTTGTTTGTGTTTTGAAATTAGTGACAAAGGAATCCTGGTGGTATAGTGGTTATGAGTTGGGCTGCTAACCACAAGGTCAGCAGCTCGAAACCACTTCTCGGGAGAACTCCGGTAAAGAGTTAAAAATCTTAGAAACTCACAGGGGCAGTTCTACCTGGCCTATAGTGTCACTATGAAGTGGCATCGACTTGATGACAGTCGATTTGAGTTTGTTTTTGTTTGTTTATTGGTGGCAAGTATTTGTGTTGTCCTTCTCGGACAGGATCCTACCCTAGACAAGTTCCGCTGTTCACAGGTTTCACTATCGATCTCATGAAAAGAACTGAGAGCATGTCAAGACCAATTGTTGGGACATTTGTTTTTCATCAACCTTTCCATTTAGTTCACAGTGGAGCCTCGTATACTTTCAAAGGAGCTTTCTGAAGAATATATCTGAGACTAGAACAGTCTGAAATTTTGTACGTATAATATTGCTGAAAATTATGTATTAGTGCTACTAAACTATTCCATGATGGCAGGCGAATGTTGTAATACTCATTATTTCAGAACTGGTTTTTTAACTGGCTTGCCTGGAGACAAATTCTATGTAAAATGCTTGAACAAATTAAGCACAAAGTTAAAATTTGTTTGGATGATGAGGTTTTACCCCGTCTGGTTTTGTGTTTCCTCTTGGGTCAGAAGCATGTTAGTCATTTTAGACATGTCCTGAAGATATATTTTAAGTGGAAAAAATCCTAATGAAAACCAAAATCCTATTGCTATAAATATGTAAAAAAAAAAAAAGCAATATTGAAGGAAAGACCTGATACCCATCGCCATTTCCGCTTCCTATCACAGAAGACAAGGAAGCGTTATGCATGGCTGATGTAAAAGAAAACTGTGTTGAAGTCATCCTAAAGGTTATAAATAGTTAGAGGAAGTTTCCAGCAATTCTTCAAAGCGGACGTCTGTTGTGCGTCTTTGTCTTGTCAACTCCAAGTCATAGAAAGAAACCCTGCCTGAGTCCATTATTGTGGCTATTGGACAAATTCATGTCAGAGAGAGGTGCACTGGTTTACATTAGCCCCTCTGCTTCACCAAACAGGACATCTTTTTCTAGTGATTGGGTCTTCCTGATGACACGTCAAAATTGGAAACCTCGCGATCCTCATTTCTGAGGAGCCAGTCTAGTTGTATTTCTTCAAAGTTGGGTTGGGTTGCCATTTGACGATCCACAGTACACTCATCCAATCATTTTCTTCTACTTGGATCAGTCATCAACATCCATGGAAGCACGGTAGGCAACAACAACAACAACAAATCAAATGACGTAGTCCATTGAGTTGCAAAAGACACGTGCAAGTATTGAAAACCAAAGATGTCCTACAACCAAGACTATGTCTGAAGACACAGGGAATGGCCCAGCCTTCAAATGGCTCTACGAAAGGAAAATGAGCACAGATCTTTCATGCTAAGTTCTCTTAGAACCCAGCACACACACGCTGTGTGTTTTCCATCCACACACAGTTAATGCTTCAAAGATGATCGTTAGTCAGAATACCTTTTGGTGGTCATGTCAGTTGCTTTTACTCATGTAGAATAACCCACAAGGCCGAAAAACCTAAATGTTTAGCATCAAATGTTTCCTGCTGGAAATGGCCTCTCTAGTGAGACTGTGAGTAATTTAGATTCTTTTTTGTTCTTTTCTTTTTTTAAAAAATATCATTTTATTGGGGGCTCTTACAGTTTTTATAACATTCCATACATCTATTGTATCAAGCATATCTACATATATTGCCATTATCATTTAAAAAATTTTTTTATTTAGATTCTTAAGTAGAAAAACTTCAGTAGAAGTTGGGGCCCCTCAACTCACCTGGCTGAATGCCTATCACCTCTCCTCCTACATTGCTTTATGAACGACCCTTCTGAAAAAGGTACCTCTGTCACAGGCACCTGTTTGTGTGCTAGATGCTCCAAACATGCTCTTGAGTTCCACTTTGTAAGTAGTGATGTGGCCAGCCAATATTCAAAATAGTTACGAACTAAAGTTGTTTTGTTCACATGCACATGGAGATACAATTTCATAGTAAAATTATTTGAAGTTTATTCAGGAGTACCAAAGATGCAGTTTAGTTGTTGATTATTTACTCAGCAATGTTTGAATCTGCTGTGTTCAAGGATGGTTCAGTGGTAGAGTTCCCGTCTTTCATGCTGGGGACTCGAGTTGGAGTCCAGCTCGTGCACTGTCACTGGAGGCTGTGTGTTGTTAGGATGCTAAATAGGGTTCAGCAGAGCTTCCAAACTAAGATGGAGTAGAAAGAAAGACCTGGTGATATGCTTCTAAAACTCAGCCATTGAAAACCCTACGGATCATCCTGGTTCAATCCACAACTGATCTTCAGGCTGGTGCGGAACTGAGCACCATTTTTTTCTGTTGAGCATGGAACTGTGAGTTAGGGATCAATTCAATGGCAGTTAAGGAGACAGCAAAATGTGTTCAAGAAAGGTTGCTGGAATACTTAGGGATGGTGAGGAAAGTTTCAAGAATCTAGGACAAATAAGAGCCCTGGGGGGTGCAGTGGTTAAGCACTCCTCTGTTAGCTGAAAGGTCAGTGGTTTGAACCAACTAACAGGTCTGCAAGAGAAAGATTTACAGTCATGGAAATGTACCAGGGGCAGTTCGACTTTGTCCTATGGGGTCATTATGAGTCAGAATTGATCCCGTGGGAAAGGGTTTTAGAACACATAAAAACCCCTTTTTCTTCAACCTTAAAGTCCATTTTTTAATAGAGGGCCAAGCAAGCATAATGTAAAACAGAATTCATTCATTTGTTCAACAAACATATACTAGGCACCTATTTATTAGGCTTTCGAGACACACGTTTCCTTCCCTCAAGGAAATTACAGTTTGATAAAGAATTTTAAATAGGTGCTAAGTAGAAATACAAACTGAACATTTTCATTAGAAACATAACTTACTTGTAGCTTGGGTGAAGAAAGCTGTAATCTGTTGAACGTCAGAAGTAACAAGTCTGGTTGATGTTTATATCAAGATTGAATTCATGAAGACTGTAATTGATGGGGAAGAACTGAAACTGTTTTGTTGGCTGGTAGTTTATTTAAACATTTCCAAGCTCTGACTTGGGTTTCTGTTGTCTGCTTGAAGTAGCTCTGAAGTGGGAGAAGACTGCTTTTCGTAAAGATTAGTGAGCTTCAAAACCTCCAAGCAGATTCCTGAGCTCTAGCTACAAAGTGTATGATTCAGTAAGTCTGAGAATGTCCATTTCTAACAAATCCACAGTCGATACTGATGCTGCTGGTCCCTGGACCCCATTTCGAGTAGTACTGGCTTTAAGATACAGACACATTGATGCAATGTCTCCAGTGAAGTAGAAAAAAATTTTTTTTTTGGAAAATCTAACACGGAAACAAAATAAACTCTTCTTTGACTTGTTCAGGACCTCAGAACTTGTTTGGTCAAGTTTTAAACCCACTGCCACCCGTTGATTCCTATTCATAACCACCCTATAGGTCAGAACAGACCTGCCCCTTTGGGTTTCTGAGACTTGAAATCTTTATGGGAGCAAACAGCCTCATCTTTCACGGGGCAACTGATGGATTTCAGCCCAACATGACCCACTACAATGCCAGGGATCCTTTGGTAAAACTTCAGCTATCAGGAACTGCCAAAAGAATGAACAAATCCATCTTAGAAGACCACAGCACTCCTTCCAAGTGAAGATACAGACTTTGCATTGCTTTCTTTGAACACGTCATCAGGAAAGACCAATTGTTAGAAAGGACATCCGATTTGGTAAAGTAGAAGGTTAACAAAAATGAAAAAAAAAAAAAAGCTTCCATGAATGAATCAGAATAACAGCTGCAAGAATGGGCTCACACACACCAATGATCATGAAGATGGTGTAAGACGAGGCAACATTTAGTTCTGTTATAGATGAGTCACTCACCATGAGTAGGAGCTGACCGGAAAACAACTAACAGCAGCAAAGTTCAACTCTCTCTAATCACCATAGTCTACTTGCTAATAGCACAGCTGCATAATCCCGGGGGCCTGGTGAAAAATGTGTTTGCTGTGGTCACAGAACCTGGGAGTTTTAGTTCCTGTGCATAACCTTTAAGAATTCAATTCCTAAGCATTTTTTTTAAAAAGGGAAACTGTCAAAGAGATGGACTGACACAGTAGCTGCAACAATGTGTTCACATATAATGAGTGTGAGGCTGGTGTAGGACTGGGGCCTCGTTTCCTTCGGGTGTGCAGAGGGTTGCTATGACTTGAAACGGACTTAATGGCACCTAACACATTGTTTTCTTGTTCACACATTGCATCTCTGATCACTCGGCCCCAGCCTTGAGGAAGTTTTAGGTTTTGAATGGAGAAGCCATACAAGACTCCATGGAGGGAGGCTGTGACCAGGACGGATTATGGAGTATGTGTGTACTATGTCCCTAAGAGTCAAGTAAAGAATGTTCTTCCCCCGACATTTGTGGGAGCTGCAACATGTGTGTACCTGGGCCTGTGTGTTGGGTGAGAGCGCTAACGATGGAGGCCAAAGAATTGATTTCTTGTCCAGACTCAGCCCCCACTGCCCACTCTGTGATTTGGGACCCTCTTGGGTTCATGAAGTTCTTTAGAAGATCTGGGTCTATAAAAGGACAATGCAAGACAGTGGAGGATTTCTAGAGGGATTTTATTATGGTGTCATTTGTTAATATTTTTCAAGTTCTGTGAAAGAGCTA
The DNA here is from genome assembly GCF_000313985.2 of Echinops telfairi. NCBI lineage: Eukaryota > Metazoa > Chordata > Mammalia > Afrosoricida > Tenrecidae > Echinops > Echinops telfairi. The sequence continues at coordinate 17,968,943 of NW_022103951.1, forward strand.
TATTTTGAAATATATGCAAAAGGAATGAAAAAGTAATTAGATGTGATCAGCATATACACCAGCAATTGTACTCTTGAGCATTTATTCCAGAGAAATAAGACATGTAAGGCTCACACAAAAACCTGTATATGGATGTCCACAAGTAGCTTTCTCTATAATCGCCCTACCTGGAAGTACCTCAATGTCCTTCGGTGGGTGAATGGTTAAATAAACTGTAGTACATCCATATCATTGACTACTCCTCGGCAATAAAGTGAAACAAACCATTGGTATGCACCACAACATGGATGTGGAATTATGTGGAATGAAAAAAGAAGCCAATCTTAAAAGGTTGCATAATGTGTGATTCTATTTATAAAGCTTTTTTTAAGAAATAGAAATCTTATAAAGGGGGCAGATTAGTGGTTGCCAGGGACTGGGTATAGAAGGAGGAGTGGGTGGCTGATGTAGCAGGTCAATACAAGAGACCCTTGGTAATGGCCTTTCTCTGTGTCTTGATTATGTTAACGGATAGGCAAACTCACATAAGTTATAAGATTTTAAGACACTAAATATACACATGAGTATATGTACAACTAGGGAATTCTGAATAAGATCAGTGGATTATAGCAATGTCAGTGTGTTAGACTGGGTTGAGTAGAGAAACAAATCCAGTGATACTCATATATGTATAAGAAAGAGCTTTACATCAAAGTGTGATTGTATAGTAAGAAGAGTAGGAGAACATCCCAGCTCAGTCTAGATCAAGTCCGTAAGTCCAGTATTAGCCCATAAGTCTGAAAGTAGTCTACAAGTTCCTCTTCAGACTTAGGCAGCACATGCAATGATGCCAAATGCAGGAAGATCACAGGCTGGTGGGTGAAAAGTATTGTGGATCCAGTGGCAGTGGTGGAAGCATCTCCTGGGTTTCTCAGGTGTCAGTGTGGCTCCATGTGACTTGTCAACAAGAAGGGGAAGCAGAGCAGAGAGAGTGTGTGTTCTTCCTCCAGAGAGGAAGAGAAGAAGTTCCCAGAATCCTCATGAGAAGGCCACAGGCACAAGGAGGCATCATCAGGCTGTGACCTGATTGACAGGCTAAACTTTCCCCCTACACTTATTTACCCAGTTGACATGAAATTATGTAACTACTACAGTCAGTATTCTGTTTGTAATATTACATTTACTCCTGTGAAATATTACTTGTGAAGCAAAACTCAGCAAGGGGATCTTGGGGTGTTAAGTATTATAATGACATGTCATTCTATAATTATCTCAAAGTGTTTCATGATTTTTTTTTAAATAAGGAGCTTTGTTTATTGTGAGCTGCCTAGTGATCAAAACCCTGGTGTAAATGTGATTGGAAATATCACATTATAATCTAGTTTTCACTCATTTATCAACAGAGCCTCTCTGACACTTGTCAACTTTCCAAAAGTCAACTCACAAAGTGAAAAATAAAGTCACGATAAATAAAGAGCCTTATGTATTTTTCTAACTTTATTTAATTGAAATTTTAATTGAGATCATTATAGAGGTTGACCCTCCAGAGCAGAGGACTTCAAACTTATTTACCCTGCTGCCTCATTTTCAGGAAAAAAAAATTACTCAGTGGCCCCTTGGCCTTTAAAAACTTTTGAACTATAGCCCACAACTAATATAAAGTGTAGGTATCAGTTTTCTCACCCCTCCTGGGTCATTCCAGAACCCACAGGGGGTGGTATCACTCACTTTGGGAAATAATGGAAATAACGCTCTAGAGCAAAGGAGCCCAGATGGCACAAATGGTTAAGCTCTTGGCTGCTAACCAAAAGGTTGATGGTTCTAATCTATTCAGTGACTGCACAAGAAAGAGACCAGCTTACCTTCCCTTGTACATATTACAGCCAAAAAAAGACCCGATTGCCAAGTTCCATTCTGTCACGTGCTGTCAAAATCATCTTAATGGCACTCACCAACTGCTCATGAGCAAAGGATGGCAAACTATGGCCTCTCCTCCAATCCAGCTCCTGGCCTGCTGGTGTGCAGGCCACAAGTAAGAAATGTTTTTACATTTTTTAAGCAAAAAAAGAAAAAGAAAAACTCACTGTCATGGAGTCAATGCCAATGCACAATGATCCTATCAGACAGGGTAGAACTGCCCCTGTGGGTTTCCAAGACTGTAACTCTTTACCCTGTTTCCCCGAAAATAAGACCGTGTCTTATATTAATTTTTGCTCCCAAAGATACGCTAGGTCTTCTTTTCAGGGGATGTCTTATTTTTCCATGAAGAAGAATACGGTACACATTTATTGCTGAACAAAAAAAATGAAATTTATTACCTGTATATGGTACGGTAGTAGTTGTCATCACAAACCAGCATAACCAGACAAACTGTGAATCCTACAGTATCAAGAATTTCTTGTGCCTACCATTATTTCCATGTACAACAATCTATGGTACATTTACTCATTTATTCAATGACAGTCATGTCATCATCTTCTGGAACATCATCATAACAATCCAAACCCTGAATTTACTGGTGAATTTCTTGTGACTCCATTTCTTTCAGAATCAGTAGACCAAATCTGTCATGTTTAGCAATAGCACTGTCCTTAAATGAGTACTTCTTGTCAAGGTAGCCTGCTCATAGTGCATTTGCAATGCAACTGTCAGTGATTTTCGGGGAGGTCTTATTTTCGGGGGGATGCCTTATATTCCAGCTAGAGGCAAAACTAGGTCTTATTTTCGGGGGATGTCTTACTTTCGGGGAAACACGGTACCTGAGCAGAAAGCCTCGTCTCCCCCGAGCAGCTGATGGGTTTTGAACTGCTAACCTTGCGGGTCACAGTCCAACGCATAACCACTGTGCCACCAGGGTACCACGAGGGCTCCTCATTTTTAAGTAGTTGCCCAAAACAAAACAAAACGAAAGAAGAGTCAGGTGAGGTGACAAGTTACAATTATATAAAATTCAAAAGTCAGTGCCTCTAAAAAAAAAGTTTCTGGTCATTTTTGAAGTTTCCAGGACAGCACGGCTGTGTGGAATAGTGTGAGCAGAAACCCCCTGGTTAACAGAGTCTATCTAGGCTTTGACAGAAACAGTTTGTCCCCTTTGCCCTACTAAGCGGTTAATTGCCCCAAATTTTCTGAGCGGCTCTCCCACTGTCATGTGGGTTGCCGAAGGTGGCCTTGAGGAGTGCTGACCTTGGTTCCCAGGCCCTCCTGGAGAGCCCCCAGGGATACCAGGCTACCGTTTCACAGCATACATTCTACCAGAAAAGGTCTGGGATGAAGCACGTGCGCCTTGTGGTGTTCTCCTTGTATAGTCGGCCCTAGCAGCTCATAGGACCAAAGGCAGCTGCCAGGGAGAGAGGATGTGTGTGCAGGGGGTTGTGGCAGCACGCAAGAAAGGATGTGGTCCCAAATCGAGACAGACTTGGGCTTCCAGTTCAAATCACCATGTGTAGTCCGTTGTCAGCGATGTGACCTGGATCAGTCAGCGGTCCTTCTGGATTTTCTCCACCTTTCTTTAAAGTCCGGCTGAGAACCCCCAGTCAGTTGCAGGGATGTGAGGAAGAGCCTGGGAATGCTTCTGGGAAGCGCCTGGCCTGTAAAGGGCCCTGCTGCTTCTAGGACACGAAGCCACCTGGCGGATGGGGTTTGTGTCTGTGCTCTTCAAGCCTCAGGTCTCTCTCAGGGCCCTCCATCTAACTCTAGAAATGTGCCTCTTTTCAGTGCAGCTCAGGCCCCCGTTTTACAGCCTTCCACAAGCGTCTACAGGGTGTCTTTTCCCCAAATTAGATCAGCTCCCTGCTGCCTGGGCCTCTCGGTGGAGAGAGGCGTGTGGAGGCTCCGGCACAATGGAATATAAATCAAATCTATTTTTCAATTATAGGGCGAAATGTGTCTTCCGTGCAGGGGAAACCTGCAGATTGATGTGATCCCGGGAGACTACTGGAATAGGCCAATTCAGGTTGTAAACCATTTCCGGCCCTTGGGGTGACAAAGACAACCTTTGGGCTGAAACGGGTACTGTCTGAAAAGAAACACCCAGCAAGATCGGCTTGCCTGCTCATCATAGGCGACGTCCACTGCCAAGGGCCCTGTCCTGGGAGTCACTTTGATGAATGGCTTATGCAGACATGATGGGCTCCCCGCAGTGACTTCTCACAGTAGATCAGGATATCTGGGAAGTCTGTGTTCCACGCCACACATTCAGGAAAGGACTTCAGGCCACTCTTAGATGTCCTCACCCCCTTCGATGAGGGGGATGAGGATGGGAATAACCCCAATACTGACAGAAACATAGGACCATCACTTTAGTCCTCCTTGGCTCAGGTATAGGAATCTTTGGGTGGTACAGATGGCTAAGCACTCAGCGACTACCCAGAGGTTAGTAGTTCAAGTCCACCCAGAGGCACCTTGAAAGAAACGCCTACTTCCAGAAAGTCACCACCACTGACAAGGCTGAGAAGCACAGTTCTAGTCTGACATTCATGGGATTTTCATGAGTTGGGGCTGACTCGGTGGCAACTGGTTTACAGAGCTATGGGAATCAGAAGAAGATTGGAGGGTTATCAAATATCATTTTATCCTGTTGTAGTTATGTAATCTTATCATGTTAGCTGCCTTCAAGGTTTACCAACGCGTAGCCACCCCCTGAGCAGCAGAAGAACACAGTGTGTAATCCTGTGTTGTTCTCACAATCATGGTGATGTTGGAGCCCATTGTTGCAGCCACTGTATCAGTCCGTCTCATTGAAGGCCTTCCTCTTTTTCACCAAGTATGATGTCCTTCTCTAGAGACTGCCACCTTCTGATAACATATACAAAGTACAAGCGATAAAAACTCTTCTTCCTTGCTTCTACGGAACATTCTGTCTGAAAAGCCAAGGCATAGTTGTTCGTTCTTCTGGCGATCGATGGTATTTTTAATATTCTCTGCTAACACTCAGCTGTGAGAAAGTGCTCACAAGTCAGCCTTCCTTAGTCATTGCCAAGCTTTCACACACACAGGTGGTACTTAAAAGGAACATAGCTTGAGTCGGTGCACCTTAGTCCTCAAAGTAACATCGTTGCAGTTTAGCAAAAGGTGGGGTAGAAGCGGGTAACCGACTATGAGGATCTACATATAACCCCTCCCTGGGGGATAGACAACAGAAAAGTGGGTAAAGGGAGACATTGGACAGTGTAAGACATGACAAAATAATAATTTATAAACTATCAAGGGCTCATGAGGGAGGGAGCAGGGAGGGAGGGGAACAATGAGGAGCTGATACCAAGGGCTCAAGTAGAAAGCAAATGTTTTGAGAATGATGATGGCAACAAATGTACAAATGTGCTTGACACGAGGGATGGATGGATGGATGGATTGTGATAAGAGTTGTATGAGCCCCAATAAAATGATTTTTTTAAAAGACTTGCACAAAGCAAATTGGACTCTTGACTACTGCTTCCATGAGCACTGATAAGAGTAGCCAAGTAAAATGCAATCCTTGACCATTGGAATTTTGTCTCAGCTTGTTTTTATGTTGCTTGTTTCAGTGGTATTTTTGTTGCCTTTATAAGAAGGTTTTGAGATAGTGTCATTCATACTAAATGTTGTAGCATTTGATCTTCATCAGCAATTGCTTCAAATAGTCTTCACTTTCCGCTAGGAAGTTTGTGTCATCTGCATATTTGTGTTCGTCCAGGTTGACTAGAGAAACAAATCCAGAGACCCTGTTATGTGTATAAGAAAGAGCACTATATCAAAGAGTAATTATATATTAAGAAAACATCACAGTGCAGTCAAGATCAAGTTCATAAGTCCGACATTAGCCCATAAGTCCCATATTAGTCCATACATAAGTCACTCTTCAGACTCACACAGCACATGAAATGATGCAAAATATAGGAAGATCACAGGCCTGTGGGCGCAAAGTCTTATGGATCCAATGGCGGTGGACTCATCTCCAGGGCACTGGCTGCCATCAGCGTGGCTCCATGTGGCTTGGCAACAGGAATGTGTCGCAGAGAGCGAGTGTGTCCTGCCTCCAGGGAGGAAGAGAGGAAGTACCCAGAATCCTCCTGAGAAGGCCATGCCCACAAGGAAGCATCATCAGGGGGTGTCCTGCTTAACAGACCAGACTCCATCCCTACATTCCATCAAGTTGACACGAGCTTATGTAACTACCACAACATTGTTCATGAGCCTTCCTTCAATCCTAGTTTTGCATTCTTCACATAACCCAAATTCTCTCATTGTTTGCTCAGCATACAGAATGGATAAGTATGGTGACAGGAGGCAAATCTGAGCCTCACTTTTCCTGATTTTAAATCACACTCTTTCCCCATGGGCTATTTGAACAACTGGCTGTTGGTCTAAGTACAAGTTCCACATGAACGCAATGAATGGTTCTAGGATTCCCATTCCTCACCATGCTATCCATAGTTTATGACCCACACAATCAAATGCCTTTGCAAAGTCAATAAAACACAAGTAAACATCTTTCTGATATTCTCTGATTTTTAGCCAAAATCCATTTGACATCAGCCATGATATCCCTTGTTCAATCCCCTCTTCTGAAAATAGCTTGAAGTTCTGACTGTTGATGTACTGCTGCAAAATGTTACTTGGGTGTCCCATGAATGATAAACCAAAGCGGAACTCACTGCCATCCAGTTGATTGGGATACATAGCAACCCTACAGGAAAGAGTAGAACTACCCCAAGGATGTAAATCTTTACAGGAACAGATAGCCTCATCTTTCTCCCGCGGATCAGCTGGCGGGTTCGAGCCTTGCACTTAGCAGCTCAGTGCATAGGCCACAATGATGCCAAGACTCCTGATGTTAATGATATTGCTCAATAATTTCTATATTCCATTGGATCACCTTTCTTTGGAATAGACACAAATACGGATGACAAAATAATAATTTATAAACTATCAAGGGCTCATGAGGGAGGGAGGGGAACAATGAGGAGCTGATACCAAGGGCTCAAGTAGAAAGCAAATGTTTTGAGAATGATGATGGCAACAAATGTACAAATGTGCTTCTAGTAAGTTGGTCAGCTAGATGCCTTTAAATTTGCTAACCCCTATTCATGTGGATCTAACGTTTGAGGAGGTTTTGAAGGACTCTATGGGCAACTTGAGACCCCATGGCTTTCTTCATGTATGATGTTCTTGATCCCCACCCCAAGTTCCTCTGATCATCTCTCATAATGTTCAAATCTGTTCTGGAGATGTTCTCAAAATTCAAAGCGCATCTCTACTAGTGGACTTGCTTCATTTCATTTGCTTCAACTTCAACTTCCATATACGCAATTAATGGTCTCTTCCGCCTTATACTCACTGATCGCATTGAGCTTCTCTTTCCACAGATGTAGGCTATTTGGTTTCTGGGTATTCCATCTGGCAAGGTTCATGGGTATAGGTTATTTGAGAACATGCCTGTTTTTCCTCATGAGTTGAATCTGTAATGTCAATGTGCCCCCAAGCCACTGTTGTCTTGATTAATGGGAGAGCTATAGAAAGGAAGGATGGGTGTCTGCATTACCATTAATCGATGCTCAAAATGCTCTAATCACGTGTGATTTTGAGGACTCGGACTTACCCCATAGCTTCCATGTTTACACTGAGCCCCAAAGTTTTTAGAGAAGAATGGTAAGCACCTGCCTGCTGCTCAGATGAGCCACATTCCTTCCAGCTGATCTCCCTGACTGTGGCCTGGTTTGGGATTTTTTTAAATAATAAAGGCAAGATATTAAATAGATCACAAGATGTGTGGGCTACTCAGAGACAGCTTAAAGTAAAGGCACAAATTAGGTTGCAATGGATTATGTGTCAAATGTTTTCCTCTTCAGCCCAAAGAGAAATGAGGGCTTGCAGAAAGCAAGTCATTAACCCATCAGGGAAGAAAACAATCATAAAGAATGATACTAATTAACTCTTCATCTCTCTGTAAACAAGCTTTAAACATATATATACATATATATGTATATACATATATATATACACCATTTGTGCCAAAGGTACATCTGGCGAAAAATTAATACAATACCAAACAAGAAAACTGTGAAAGCAAACAAATCACATAGTCCCGAGACCAGGCCCGAGGAGTGTGCCACTAAGGCCAGCTGCTTGTGGAATGTGGAGTAAGCCCTGTAGGACGGGGGTCGACAACCGTTAAACTGCACTTTTTCAATTAGAATAAATTATTCATGGGCAACTAATGAAATTTATGAAAATCTTGGAAGAGAGCTTTTCCTAAATCCCTGTCAGCTTTTCATGAGAAGGTGGACAGAGATTTATATCCCACTTCTTCCTTAGCCTTGCTTCCTGCCTACTGCCTCTCGGTGAGCAAACTCAGAGCCTCTTTCCTGCATGAGAAAAACAGTGTGCAGAGTTTTGGTTGATGGTCTTTACCGAGTAAAGGCCGATAAGTTTTATGAGTAGCAAGATTTAGACTTGAAGGATTTGCTCTTGGATTATAACCAAGACAAGGGAATGAGGCGGTTGGAACGCCTTTCTTTAGGTTGTCTTTCTAGCTTGTTTGCTGATTAATGGCCCTTTCAGAGTTGTAAAATCTTGTAAGGCAGATACCACCGCTAGTTCTGTTCTTTCTGTTGTTAATCTAAATACATAGTCATTAAGAGAGCTTGGTTATTTTAGCAAAAACGGCAGAGACAAACGACTTGTTTTTTTCATTGGTTTCAAAACTAAAACCAGCTCTTTCCTTTGCCTTTAAAGAGCTCTTCATACAAATATTATGATCTTTAAATGTCTGCTTTGAAACCAGTTTTAAGATGGTTCCACCACCAGCAAATAAGTCAGAGGCTCAGAGGCAATTCTTTCTGGGGCTTGGTTGTTTTTGAAACGTGTAACTTGGCGTGTAATTCTTGATGCTGGCCTACAAGGGTGATGAATTTCAGAGGGTTTTCCTGAGAAGGAGAAACCCTGGTCTTAGGGCATTTCAGAAAGATGCTGAGAAACACCTACGACTGAAGCACAGCAAGAGATTTCCCAGGCAGTAAATATAAATTCAGAATTGATACATGTATATCCCAGGCCTAACATGTGTCAGCATAGGTTGAAAGAAGAAAATCGTTAGAGAACATGAGCTGATCTTTCTTCTTCTGGTTTTTATATGTTAGTGCTTCGAACAGGGGCTTTCAAAGGGAGGGTGAGTTCCCCCAGGGGACATTCGGCACGGTTCAGAGACATTCTGAGTTGTCACAACTAGGGAAGAAGGTGCTACTGGCTCCCAGTGGGTGGAGGTCATGGAGCCGCTAAAGCATTCTACGAAGACATGCCGAGCAGCCCCACCACAAAGAATGATCTGATTCAAATGACCGGTGGTGTTCAGGCTGAGAAACCCTGCTTGAGAATCAAGACTGGATCCAAGGAAAGTTTGAAGTGTAAGGAGAGGGGGGAGAGGAAGAGGTGTTCATTGGCTCAGGATGTGTATGAATTAAGAAAAGGTCAATGGCTTGAGCTTCTCCACCTTTGAATTGCTTAGTGGATCAACTCTTATTTCAAAGATTAAAATGAAAAAGACAGAAAAATAAAACAGCCAAATCCCAGGTAAATGCTGAATTTCGAATGAAATCATGTCCCTTCATGTCTCTTCAGCTGCTTCCAAAAAAGAAGAGAAAAGACATCACCCACTGACTGGAAGTCGGTGCTCACTCTGTGCTTGGGTTCATTCGACAGACACAGACGAAGTTCCCATTTGGGGCGGGTGGCGTCCATATCTGCATTACCATTTTCCCAGAAGACACAGCCCCCCAGTCTGTGCTGGTGCACTCTCATTTGACTCAGGGACTTATTGTGCATATCACCTTCTATCACTCGGTTCTAGTTCCTGTGCTGTGGGCCAGCTGCCTGGTTTCCATGCAACTGGGGGGCTTTTGTTGGGAGCAGCTGGCTCCTCTTAAGTGGCTGTGCCGATGTTTGCTACATTTCTATGACAGTGTGTTCGCACCAATGTAATTATGACTGCATTAGCACTTGAGCTGTAAACCACATGATTCAGGGCTTTACGAGTAGGTAATAAAAACTCACTTCGGGCTGAAACTTGTCTCGGGCACTGGCACATTTGGGGGTGGGGACAGTCGCCAGTGGTTGCTGTTGGTTAGGGCCTTCTGAAGTTTGAAGTCCTTTATAAGACCCATGAGCAGGGAAGCCTCAGTAGAGCCAAGTCGGCGTGCTGTGGCATCTCCATCTTTAATCAACTTGCTCAATACGGGGCCTCTGCCAAGCGGCACCAGTCATTCTGGCAGCAAACATCAGTGGGCCTGGATGGGCCAATGGCTGGTGATGCTTCAGTGTGCAGCAGCGAGGACACATAGGCAGAGAATAGATAGCCTGGGGGAAGAAGGGGAGGCAGGGAGAGAGAGACAGAGGTGAGAAAGAAAGAAAACAGGAGGGAAGGAAGTTCAGAGGAGAGGAAGGAGGACCAGCAAATGGACAGGAGAAAAGAAAGGAAGGAGGAAGAAGGTTGAAAGGAAGGAGGAAGGTAGAGGAAAGGAATAAAGAAAGAAAACGAATGAGAAAGAGAGGTGAAAGGAGGAAGGGACGCATCGTATACTGGGTAGGAAGTTCTCCTAATACACGTTCTTTTCTCCCCAGGCAGATGATGGGTTGTGTTGGGCAGTCTATTGCTGTATTGCTGTTGCCTTGCCATCTCTACAGCCTAGCACAGCATCTGCAAACCACAGCCCGCAGGCCGAATCTGCCTGGCTGCCTGGCATTGTGAAGCACGCGTTGTTAGAGCAGGACCATGTCCCTTCGTTTGCATATTGTCTCTGACTGCATGTGTGTCGCCGCAGTGTTGAGCAGTTGCAGTGGAGACCACATGGCCCATAAAACTTAAAGTCGATATTTCCCAGGTGCTGCTGTGTCAGTCAGGGAACTGTGCTCTGAGGGGTTTCTCATGGCTGTGTTTTCAGAAGCAGCTACCCAGGTCTGTCTGCCAAGGTGCCTTCTTGGTATGGTTTCAAGCCAACAGCCTTTCGGTTAGCAGCAAGGGCGTTCCCCATTTGTACCACCCAAATCCAAACCAAGCTCACGTCCAGGGAATCCACTCCTACTCACAGGGACCCCAGAGGACAGGGTAGAACTGCCCCTGTGGATTTTCTAGACTGTAACTCTTTACAGGAGGAAAAAAAAAAAAAACCTTTCTCCCATGGGTCGGCTAGTGGTTTTGAACTGCTGACTTTGTGACTAGCAGTCCGACATGTAACCCAGTATGCTACCAGGGCTCCTTCTTTGTATCACAGTGACTCCAAAATAATCACAAACTGAATCTTTACTGGATCACTCGATCAGTTGCCTCCAACCAGAATGCCTAGTGACTCACTGTGACCTCTCCAGGCTGGGGCAGCCCACGCACACACTAACAGAGAAAATCAGTTCTTGAAATAGCTGTTTGCCTCTGTACAGCAGGGTGGAAGGCAGCAGAGTAAAGAAATTATGATTTGAATGCAAAAAGGTGTCAGAAATGTTCTTAATATTCCAAGGCAGAGAAAGAATGTTGGTGAACAGAATCGCTTCCTGGAGGGCTGTAAATGTCACACTGTAATCACACACACTCAGACATACCACCTGGCGTTGGTTCCTCCTTGAATCTGAGAGGCAAGAGACACTTTACAATCTTATTAGCCAGCATGTTTTCTGAGCAAAATTGAAACAGGTTCTGGTTGAATCCCTGGTTACCCATTGCCCACCTTGGAAAGCTTCCCCCATTGAATCACGACCTTGAGCCCATCACATGCCTGGCTCCCTTCTGCCCCTTCCCGGGCTGCCCCATGGATCTCTGAGCCTGTGCAGAAAGAAACTGGTCCCTGCCTATCCCTGGATTCCCATCCCTGGGAGTCTCAGCAAACTGCACATGGCTACCATGCTCAGCTGATAACGGAAAGGTCAGAGGTTCAAGGCTACTCTGAGGCACTTCAGAAGGCCTGGGGGCCGACTGAAAAAATTCAACCATTGAAAACCCTCTGGAGCACAGTTCCACTGTGACACACCTGGCGTCGCTGCCGTGAGTCATGGCTGACTCCATGGAAACTGGTTTTAACTCCCAATACCTAAGGGAGAATGGGATGTTCATGAGGTGCTGGCCCAGTGTCAGCTGTATCAATGCACACAGCTCTGCGTGCTTTTACTCATGCTTTGGTTCCTCGGTGTGATTCATGTGAACACTGCACGTGGCCGTCTTCTATGATGGCACTGCCTGCCCTTGGATGCCTCCATCCAACCATCATTAACCAAACAACCGTGGTCCCTGTGGGAGTTGCACAAAGGAGCAAAACACGGACAGGTGTGCACACACATTGATAACATCTGCTCTATGCTGGGAGGGAAAATTACTGGGTGTTGGGGAAGAATCTGTCTGAAGGGTAAGTGGCTTAAATGCCCACTTCTGGTGTGGGGGGTTTGTGCCAGGGTTTAGGAAACATAGGGAGTTGGCTGGCTCACCCAGAGACCGGAGGGACAGGGGTTAAAGAGTGGCACTGGCGCTTCAAGCGAGCTGGAATGCCTGTGGTCGGGGCAGGAAGTGGCTGCCAGAATGGCACCCAAGCAAGAACCCCACTGCTAGCAAATCAATAATGACTTGTAGCCTGCCTATCAGACAAAGCAGAACAACTCTCCTAGGGTTTCCAGACTAAATCTTTGGGGAAGCAGCCAGCCTTCTCTTGCTTTCTCCCCAGGAGCACAGCTGATGGGTTTGAACCACCAACTTTGAGGTTAGCAGTCCAACGTTTAACCCAAAGTGTGACCAGGGTTTTTTGCAAATCATAAAAGAAGGCAACGCCTGGACCTCAGTCTCCTGTAGCCCTTAGCTTTCGGCCCATTGGGGTTGGTTCTCACTCCTCAGCTGAAATACTCTTCATCTAGCTCCTCATTCAGAGCCCCTCCCAGAGACAATCCTTGAATCCCTTCCCTCCTTCTTTCATTCCTTTCCTTTAGAAAGCTCTCTCTCCTTTTCCTCTCTGCCCATCTCCTCCCTTTCCTTCACCCTTTTTTTGCTTCAACCATTTCTTCCTTCCCCCTTTTCACTCCTTCCTTCCTTCCTTTCTTCCCTTCCATCTTGCTCCTTTCCTTCTCCCCTACTCCTGCCCCTCAATTCTACTTCCCATTGGCCAAACCCAACCAGAAATCCACCAGCAAGGGCATCAAGTCATACACGGCTTAGCCCCCAAACCAGGTACAAAAAATGAAACAAAAAGTGGAAGGTAAAAGGATAACAATTGGCATAGAAAGTGAGGTAAAGCCTTTCCTAGGGCATATTTAGCATAAGGAGTATACAGCCTAGTGGTTACCCATTGCGCTGCTAACCATGAGGTTGGCAGTTCAAAACCACCAGCAGCTCTTCGGGGGAAAAATGGGGCTTTCTACACCCATTAACAGTCACAGCCTCAGAAACTCACAGGGGCAACTCTAACCTATCTTATCAGATGTCTGTGAGTCCGCATGAACTCTCTGGCAGTGAGTTTGAGTGTGGGGGCCAATGCGGGGATGAACAGGGAACAGAATATGACCAGCCTCTGTTTGGGAAAGGACTTGGGGATCGTCGAGGGTGATGCAGAGTGATGCAGGGTGGGGAGGTGGGAAGGGTCTAGGGCATGGTGCTCTTGTAGGTGTTGCGAACCCATCCGAGCTGTATGGCTAGTGCAGTGAGCGTCGGTGAGGGCCGAGAAGAGACGACTGCAGCATAAGGAGGGGAAGACGATGAGAGCTTGGCCACGAGGGGCACAGAGCAAAGGGAGGTCTTTCCCCTAAGAATGGAGAACCCTCACGCACCCTCTCTCATTAGCCTATTTCTTGAAAATTATACTGGGTCGTATTGTGACAGATAGAAAATAGGATTAGCACATTTAATCCAGGGTAGATTATCTACATGTTTTAATCCACTCTTTGCCATGTAATTTGAATTTCTTTACTTTTGCCAGCATGCACAGCTTTATATAAAATCTACAACGAGTGATTTGCGTTAACATAAGGCTGCTCAACCTATTGGCATTTGGGGCCAGATAAATCTTTGCTGTGTAAGTTGTAAAATGTACAACAGCAGCCCTGACCTCTCCCCATTCATGACCAGAAGCACCCCGCTCTCCAGATGTGAATACTCAAAATGTGTAGAGACATTGTTGCTCGTCCCCTGGGGGACACAGGCAACCCCAGTTGAGAACCACTGCAGTGTTGCACATACCCTGATGTTACTCTTCTCTCTTCCGCACAAGCTTATAATTTTCTACCCATTTTCTCAGGAATTGGAGGTTTCAGGAAAGCAGGGATGATGACTAGCTCTTCTCCTGACCTCAGTATCTGTGCATGTAATATGCAGCATATTAGGAGCACAAAAATATAGGTGAAGAAGTAAATGAATTATGAATGAACCTTACCATGTGATGCAACTGTGAGCATGAGATTGGCGTGCAAGGAAACCCAAATTCATCTCTTCCATGACTGGCCCCACTAATGAAGGAAAGGATCCTTGGAAAAACCGGAGAGAAATTAGCGACAGCCAACGATTGGATGAAGTAGTACTATGGCGTGCATAATTACCTTCAATGAGTCCATTAAGCTCAATGAAGGCATTCATTATCTAGATCGTTTTGTTTAGCTTCTTTAGTCAGGTTTAGCTACCCAGTTTCTCTGAGCTGTATGTCCTTGGTTGAGTGAATGGGGTGGTGAACACCTGAGCTTCAGCATCTGATTTTGACTCAAATGCTGGCCTGAAATTTACTGAGTGAAATCAACCAAATGATTTAATCAGCCTGAGTTTTTGTTTCTCTATCTGTAAAATGATGATAATGTGATACATAAATAAACATCGTAATGAATGTAAAGAGCCATGTCCAAACCATAAAGAACTATATAAATATTCATTACCATTAAGGAGAGTTAATCAAAGGCCACGAGGAATCTTGCTTGATTCGTTTATTGTATTTTTTTTAACTTGTCATTTGTTTATACTCGGGAGCCCTGGTGATGTTTGGGACAAACTTTGGGGTGCTAACCATAAAATTAGTGCTTCCAACTCACCAGCAACTCCTTGGGAGAAACATGAGGCTGTCTGCTCCTGCAAAGATGTACAGGGGGAGTTCTCTGCTGATCCACAGGGTTGCTGTGTGTCGGAACTGACTGTATGGCAATAGATTTGTTTTGCTTTTATACTACTATAGTTTTCAACAGTTTTCTTGACATATAATACACACAGCATACAATTCAATAGTTTAATCCCATCCAGCAGAGTTGTGTAATCATCACCACAATCAGTTTTAGAACATTTTCTTCATTCTTGTCTTCATTATTATGAACTCCCCATTTCCCCCCAGCCTCCCTTGCCGTACCCCCAAGGAACCATGAATCCAGCTACCGTGTCTATAGATTGATCTTTCCTGGATTTCACATACAGGAAAACATTTAAAACAGAAAAACTAACAACCATAGTAAAGCAAGACATTTAAAAACTTCAATCAAAAAGAAAGCAAAATAACAATAAGAACTAGAACAGGTTTACATGGATCATAAGAGTGATCAAATGATATATAGGGTGCTAAATTCTAACATAATTGCATTTTCAATAATCCACTTTTCAATGCATTCTGCTTGATAGCAAGACTATTCACATCGCTGGTCGATGGTCAGGAGGTCTTAATCCATGTGTATTTCCCCTTAACTTTTTTAAAAACTATAACAGCTTTAAAATGGGTCAAAGGGGAGATGAATGATAGAAGATTATACTTTAGCATAACTACATCTGCTACAGTGGAGTTCACAATAGTCTTTTTCTGAACACAGACCTATTCACATTCTTCGTCTATGATCAGTAGGGGATTCACCAGAGGCTTAATCCATGTGTGGATCTTGCACATGGATTTTGGGCTTCCACTGTCATCCATAACCTTCTGCAAACCAATTGTTTACCATTTAAATTCTGATGCTATTCCTTCTTTTAAATTTGAATTTTATTATAACAATCCTTGGATCACACAGGTTGATGGGCTTCTTCCAGGTGTGCTTATTTGACACCTCACTTAAATGGCTGCTTGTTTGAAAACAACCCTTTAAAACCCCAGATTCTATTCTTTCTGATAGCTGAGCACCATCGAGTTTCTTCGCCACACTTTGCTATAGCACCCGTATCTTCAGTGATCTCTTCATGAGGGTGAGCATCAAGCAGGGCCATGTCATAGGAACTACTTGTTGCCAGATTGGGGCTAGAATCATTGACTTACTATATTTTAGGAGGGAAATTCTGTCAAAGAAAATATTTCTTTTGCTTTTCTTTAGATGGAATGGTTACTTTCCAAAAATCATTCTTTATTTGGTTACATGGAAGCCTTCCACATTATGTGGAAACATTCATGTTAGAAAAGATTCAGACTAGCAGAAATGCATCCAGTAGATATTGTTAAAAGACCCTCATTCTCCTCTACTCCCACTGCTGCCTCGCTCCTTCATGAGAGACCAGCTTCTCGGGCTGACATTCAAGTTCTTGTCCTATGTTTGGATTTATAATTTTTTCTTAACTAGAATTAACTCTCTCTTTTTCACTGATATGTCGTAAAATATATACATATGGTGTAGCGGTTCTGTGTTGGGCTGCAATCTGCATGGCCGGCAGTTCGAAACCACCTGCAGCTCTGCAGGAGAAAAACTGGGCTTTCTATTCCAGTCAACAGTGACTGTCTCAGAAACCCACAGGGGGTCACTCTGAGTCAGCATGAACTCAATGGCAGTGAGTTTTGTTTTGTTTGACGTTCTAGCAAGTAGTTTTTTACTGAGTGAAATCGGTAACGTTAAGTGTCAACAGTCCACTACAAGCGAGTGCCTGAAACCCTAAATCTCTTCCTCTTTCTCAGAATTGACCCAGAAGAGCGACGGAATGTGCTTGAGCTTGTGGCGTCTCGTGCTTTTTCCACTCTGGCACAGCCAGACATCCTCCGTACTTTGACGATGCAGCTCCTAAGTGGAGTTGACATTGACAGTAGTTGGTGATTTCCCATAATGAAAGGCACACAGAACACTGTCAATTGACTTGGACATTCAGGTTTTCAAATCTATGAACACCCCGGTTGCCCATTGTTGGAAAGGAACCGACGTTTCCCATTCCCCTTTTGTGCAAAGGCACTGTGAAGTCTCCATTCTTTGGAGTGCTGTGTTTGTGAGTCAGTGTGGGTAGGTAATCCCTATAAATGGCTAATGAGGTTTATTACATTGGTGGCAGAATCTACTTAATTGTTAGCTATCATAATGTTTGGTTTGGTGTGGTTAATTTCATGTGTTTTAATTTTATAGCTTTATGAAAACAGGATCAAGTACAAAGCTGAACATTGTGCCTTCTTCTCGCCTTTTCTGCAAAAGTACACATTGCTCTTGTTTGCAGCAAAATATTGATCTACTCAGAGGTCAAAGGTCTTCCGTGGAATTGATAGGGGACTCGCTTTCATATTACTAAACGTATATTTCTACCAAATAGAAGTGCTGTTAAAAAAGGAAAGAGAGAGAGAGAGAGCTATAAGGCTGGTTTTAATCTCAAATTGAGTTAAGGAACAACCCTGATGGAGATAAAAGGATTGCCAGAGGAAAATGCTTTCCCACTGTGCAAGAAATGACAAGGCAGGCGCTGTGTTTATTTTCATAACAATGTATTTTGATCCTGTGACAAATGTTTCGCCCTCGTTTTAATGTTTTTTTTCCTATCCTAAACTAAATTGTGTAAGTTAACATTCTGAAGTGTCTCAACTTCTAAGAACACTAGGATGTATTGTTGGTGTTGGGGGCTTTGCTTTCTGGTTTCTTGTGAGCTTAATTCCATTTCATGGCTGTTACATGTCTGCCGTTTGCACACTACCGGCTAGGTGCCATCTTGGAACGGCAAAATGATTGAATCTAGAGTGCTCCATCTAGCCAAGGGTGAACCCATCCCTCAGAAACATGGGTACAAAGCAAAGGGTAATACATTCCTATAATAGAATTAAAGAAGTACTGTAAGAGGAAAACAAGGAGTGGTGTTGATTTGAATAAGCAAGATCTGGAGGGCTTTCCTGGAAGAGGTGAAAATCGAGATGTACTCTGAAACTCACTGCAGTGGGTAGTCTGACTCATAGCTACCCTACCAAGGGTTCAAAACCAAAACCAAGCTCCCTGCCACCGAGTGGATGCCTGCTCATAGTGACTCCATAGGACAGGATAGAACTGCCCATGTGGGTTTCTGAGACTGCAGCTCTTCACCAGAGCAGATAGTCCTGTCTTTCTCCTGAGGAGTGGTTGGTGGTTTTGAACTGCTGACTTTGCAGTTAGCAGTTCAACTCATCATCACTACGCCACCAAGGTGCCTTCTTTCTAGGGTTTGTGTTTGTGGTTGTTGCTATGTGCCATTGGGTCAGTTCCAACTCATAGTGGCCCTATGCACAATAGAATGAAACACTACCTGGTCTTGCACCATCCCCACAATGTTTTCTGTTCTTGAACTCTGTTGTAGTCACTGGGTCCATCCTTCCTCTCTTTCGCTGCCCCTCTCCTTTCCCAAGCATAACGTCCTTCTCCAGGGACCGGTCTCTCCTGGCGACATGTCCAAAGCATGTAAAATGAAGCCTTACCAGCCCTGCCTCTAAGGAGCATTCTGGCTGTACTTCTTCCAAGACAGATTTGTTGGTTCTTTTGGCAGTCCATGGTACTTTCACTATTTCCGACCAGCACCAAAATTCAGACGCCTCAATTTTTCTTCAGTCTCCATTATTCATTGTTCACTTTTCACATGCATATGAAGCAAGTGGAAATATTATGGCTTGGGTCAAGCGCAACTTAGTCCTCAAAGTAACCCCCTTGCCTTTCAATGCTCTGAAGAGGTCACATACAACAGATTTACCCAATACAATGTGTCCTTTGAGTTCTCGACTGTGCTTCCATGAGCACTGATTGTGGATCCAAGCAAACTGAAATCTTGACAACTTTAATTTTTTCTCCACTTATCATGATGCTACCTATGGGACCAGTTGTAAGAATTTGGGTCTTCTTTACATTGACTTTTAATCCATACTAAAGAGTACAATTCATGATCTTCACCAGCAAGTGCCTCCAATCCTCCTCACTTTCAGCATTAATGTTGTGTCATCTGAATATCATTGGTTATCAAGCCTTCATCCAATTCTGATGTGGGATACTCCTTCATTTAATCCAGCCTTTCTGATTATTTGCTCAGAATACAGATCGAATCAATACGGTGAGAGGATACAACCCTGAGCTATACCTTCCTGATTTCAAAACATCAGTATCACCTTGTTCTGTTTGCCCACTGCCTCTTTGTCCATGTACAAGTTCCACATGAGCTCAGTGGAGTGTTCTGGAATTCCCATTCTACCCAAGACGATCCATGGTTTGTTATGACCCATGCAGAGAAATCTCTTGGTATTGTCAGTAAAACACAAGTAAATATCTTTCTGGTATTCTCAGCTAGGGTTTCTCACTCAAAAACTCACAGCCACAAAGTCAATTCTGACTCCTATTGACCCTGTAGGACAGAGTAGAGCTTCCCCTGTGAGTTGCACAGGGATGGTCACTCTTTAGGGAGTAGAAAGCCTTGTCTTTCTCCCGAGGAGCTGGCTGGTGCTTTCGAACTGCTGACCTTGTGGCTAGTACCCTAATGTGTAACCACTACACCACCAGGGCTCCTTCGGAGACTATCTTTACAGGAGCAAATAGCCTCATCTTTCTCCCTCAGAGTGGCTGGTAGGATTGAACCACCAACCTTTTGGTTGTATTTCACTGTCCTTTGACATGGAGAATTTGATGAAATCTAATTGATTACTATGGGAGCTCTTGGGTTGGAAGGCACATGTTCCCAACAGTCCCCGCTGACTCGAGGCCTTCCATGCAAGTGAGAGCAGAACGGGCCTCCATGGGTTTTCAAAGGCTAGTGGTTTGGAAGTAGATCACCAGACCTTTCTTCCAAGGTGCCTCTGAGTGGACTTGAGCCTCTTAACATTTCAGTTAGTAGCTAAGACTATTAACCATTTGCACCACCTGGAGACTTTTGAAAACCTTGAAATTTGGCTATATAAGATCTAATATAGGGAGCCTACATGTACTTTTCAATATAGTTGCCAGTAGCCACAAGTGAAGGTTTAGATTTACATGAATTGCAATTGAGTAAAGTCTACGAAGTTCCTCAAACTAGCTACATTTCAACTGCTTAATAGCCACCAGGGATTACAGGGGGTAGAAGAATTGGTGAGAGGTTGCTCATCGGTCTTTCTCAAACTCTAGCAAACACCTGGATGGCTGGGAAAACACCGAATGCTGAAACCACCACCTCCCCACAGAGGTTCTGATTCAGTTTCTAATGCTATCAGTCCAGGGACACCCTCCACCCTACCCCCACTTCCGCTTAGAGTAGTAGGAGCCCTGGTGGCACTGTGGGATAAGTGTGTTGCTAACAACAAGGTCACCCTTTCAACCCACCGCACTCTCCATGGAAGAAAGATGAGGCTGCCTGTTCCCATAAAGATGGCCAGTCTCAGAAATCCTATATCGGATCGCTATGAGCAGGAATCGACTTGATGGTAGTGGGTTTGTACAACAGGATGTCGTGGACTATCACTGTTGTAAATTTCCTGTTAAATTTCCTGTTAGTCCCAGAGGAGCACGTACATTTTCAGTTCCACAAATTACTAGAGGAAAAAAAATAGAGGGGGCAGGGAGGAGGGCTGAATAGTCGCAACACCGGCTCTTAAAGGGGATGGAAACTCCTCTGCATGCTACTGTCATGGTGAACACGTGACATTCCTCATTTATTACACACAAAGATTAAGCTCTAGGCAAATGAGGGACTTTCATTAAGAATATTGTATCTAGATTGGTTCACCAATTGTGTCACACCACACTGCACGTTAACAACGGGAACAACAGGGAGGGGGGTGGGGTTGAGTGAGATATATGGGAATGGTCCATCTTCTGTGTCATTTTTATGTAAACTTTAAACTGCTCTAAAGAACCAAGTTTATTTGAAAAGTATTACAAAAATTTTTTAAAAACCTGCAACATTTAAAACTAAGCAAGTAGATTGAACAAACACATTGTAAGAAATATAACCTGAATGAAGACAACATCGGAAAAAAGAAAAGCCCATAAAGCCAAAGTGTAAATGATTACTTCTTATTTCTCTCTGTGATTGCATCATGCGTGGTCCAGAGGGCTCTGGGAATGTTGGCTTGAGGATCCCACCCTTTGCACTGCTTGCTATAGCAATTCCGCATGGTTTTTGAGCAAGAAAGGAGTATCATTTCAATCCTAGGGAAAGAAACGGGGGGGGGGGGGGGGGGGGGGGGGGGGGGGGGAAGGATGCTGCCAGAGCTGGGGAGGGCCAATTTCAAGGCTGTTGCCAAATCCAGACCATGGAATTAACGAAGGGTGGAGGACAGAAGAGGTCAGATGCCAAACATGTTGAGGTCATAGAATGAACAGGATTGGGCAGGTAATTGGAGCTGTGATGTGAGGAAGAGGAACGATGTAATGATGACTTTGGGGTTTCGATCCTGAGCAACAGGAAGGACAGCAATGACATTCACCAAGATAGGAAACAACACGGGGGCGCCTGAATCACTTAACACCGAGGAGCAGATACAAATCCCTTTGTTATCCCTAGATCCAATTTAAGCTTCATTCATCTCTGCGATTATTCTTGAAGACATTAGTGGCCACTTGCTATTACAAGTCATTGTTACACACATCATGAAAACATCCTGCTGCGTGAGCAACTCATAGGTAGATGATTGGTGTAAGAGATGGACATGTCAGACAGCCCCAAGAAAGAATAATCTTGCAATCCAAAGTTCCTAAGAAAAACAAGGTGCAGCTTCCAGATCTATTTGGAAAATGTATTGTTCCTTATATGCAAAAATCACATCTCCAGGAACAACAGCTAAATAACACTGATCAAATGTATTGAAATGCTGTCCCAATGGGCCAAAAGATCATACTCACTCACTGCCCTCAAGTAAATTTTGACCCTATATGACAGGAAATAACTGCCCCTGTGGGTTGCTGAAACTGTTGACTCTGTACAGGAGTAGAAAGCGTCCTCTTCTACCATGGAGCAGCTGGTGGTTTTGACCTGCTGGCCTTTTGGTTGGCAGCCCAAGGCCTAACCACGACACCACCATGGCTACTTAAGATCGTCTTAAATACCATTGATTTATATGTGGCAGTCATAAATTGTTAGTCCATAGCCGGGCACTGTTTGCAGTTCCCAAAAGCAAGCGATGTAATTACTTTTATTTAGTGATAAATCTTTTTTTACAGATCATTTTATTGGGGGGCTCTTACAGCTCTTATACTAATCCGAACATCCATTGTGTCGAGCACATTTGTACATATGTTGCCATCATCCTTTTAAAAACATTATCTAATTGAGCCCTTGGTATCTGCTCATTTTTCCCTCCCACCCTCACCTTCCCTCCCTCATGAAACCTTGATAATTTATAAATTATTATTTTCATATCTTACACCGACCGCTGTCTCCCTTCACCCATGTTTTTGTTGTTCATCCCTCTTGGGAGGGTGATTCCCCTCTTTCCCTCCACCTTCCCCCTACCCTCATGGTATCGCTAGTCTCATCATTGTTCCTGAGGGGTTTATCTGTCCTGAATTCCCTGTGTTTCCAGCTCTTGTCTGTACCAGCGTACATGCTCTGGTCTAGCCGGATTTGTAAGGTAGATGTGGGTTCATGATAGTGGCGGGGAGGAAGCATTAAAGAACTAGAGGAATGTCACATGTTTCATCCATGCTATACTACACCCTGACTGGCTCGTCTCTTCCTGGTGACCCTTCTGGGAGGGGATGTCCAGTTGTCTACAGATGGGCTTTGGGTCTCCACTCCGCACCCCCCACCCCTCGTCCACATAAAAATATCTCGCTTATACTGGAGTATATACTTTAAAACTAGATTATCTTTTGCCACTTCTTAACAATTCAAAGAAGCTTCACATTCCTAATTTTTAAATATCCTGCAAATGTACTGCCTACACAACTTTCTGCCTAGTCTGCTGAGACAGGGAAGCACTCTGACTAATATCTGCAAAATGGTATCCCTGACTGCACTTTTAGTGGTTATATTTGCCTCCGACATGGAATATTTGGGGATTTCAGCAACCACAAATTAATGTCATATGATGCGCAAGAGAGGCTCTGGGAAATAGACTAAAAACTTTTGATGGTTTTCTTTCGTGTTCAATATCCATAGCACATCTATCAGGTTGCAATTTACTAATAGCAGCTGGAAGCCTTCGTTCTTGGAGGCTGTCATTTGAGAAGCTTCCTGTCAAAGGCCCTGTCCTCACAGCATCTACACGGGCAGTATCACTCGGTGTTTTGGACAAATTCTCACTAGGCCAGGCAAGGAGCTTTTCTTTTGAGACCTAACTCTTACTCCTTGCATTTGCAGAAAAGTGGATTATGCATTGATTATTACCTACATGATGGCAAAAGACCTCGGTTCTTAAATGAGCAGAGATTTGATAGAAGTGTCACGTTCAACTGTGTTTCTTTTGGATCTTGTTGGCTTTGGGGTCAAACGGCATTTGAAAGTATGCTCCTGGCTGAAAGAAATGGCTCAACCACCAGTTTCTTTTAACTCCCAAAACAAATGAACAGATTTCTCTCGCTAGTTAAGACCAAATGCCTGGATTAAGTTTTTCACTCCTCTTTGATACTCCATTCCATTTATACAAATAAAATCTGACTTTCACTTTGCCACCGCCCCCACATCAGAGCCCCTGGTGATGGATCGAAAGATTGAGAAGACACAGGATCTAATTTTCTCTGCTAATGGGCCCTTGGCAGGCTATTAGGAGCTGGCCTCCTTTAATGTGTTCATGCTAAACCCATGAATCAAGATGGGCTCTCTCAGAATTGTTACTCTGAGGAATGAGGGCCTCCGGAGAACCCAGCCTGTGGCCACCATTTCCTCATCATGCTCACACTTTAAGAGCTTTTCTCCTCAGACGACCCCGTGCTCAGATAACCCCCAATTTAAGAAAACACCCAAGCAAACAAGTTCTCAGGGTGTCCAGAGTTCCTCCTCAATTCTCTCTATCATAGAACTAGCTCAGACAGCGTTTAAGAGAACCTTCGAGAAATCATAGACTTGTGTTGTCTCCACTTCCCAACCTCCCGTTCACCCTTCCTCAATCTGATTCCTATCCCACATCGTGACTGGAGCTACGTTCACCAACCTCACCCGAGATCCACCACGCTGCCACGCCTAGTGGTCCCTGCTCTGAGCTCTTACAATGGGACCTCTGACGAGGAGACTTTACCTTTGCTGTTAACTCCCTTTCTGACCCTCTCCCTCAGGCTTTCAGGACTCCGCCCTCTTCACGTTTCCCTCCCGCCTCTTGGACTGCTCCTTCTCCAGTTTGGTTTTTTTTTTTTTTTGGCTTCTTCCTTTTCATTAGTGAAATATCACAAGACTGCTCTTCTCTGGAGTGTGACC
>NW_022103951.1:17994215-18007044 GCF_000313985.2 Echinops telfairi
TGGCCTAGTGTTTCCTAGCTTGATCCGTCTTTCTGCCTTCACTTCTCCTAACTGTCCCCTTGCATCAGTGTTGCCCTCTTGGTCCCAAATGGTCAGTTATTCTAAGGTGTGTGCACATCCATAGTGTCGCTATTCTCCTTATGGACCTGTGACTGAAAATTGAGCCACAGGACTGGGCTTGGCTCCAGACGTGAAGGATCATTGTCTCCTGGGTTCTACCCATCTCTATCTGACAAGGCTGTCATCTTGATAGAAGCCGGTCGCCAGGACTTTCCCCCTGCAGAATGGCTGGTGGGTTCTAGAAGCTTAACATTTCAGTTCGCATCCACCCAAGTGCTTAACCATTGAGTCACTAGGACTCCTTAGGGACACTGTCTAGCTTATTTAAACTGAACTATAAGAATAACATCTAGTTGTAGTATTCAGCAGCAAAGAGAAATGAAAAGACATGCTCTGACATGGGTAAAATATATGAAAATATGCTGAGCAGAAGGCAGACATAAAAGGGCAAATGCTATATGACCTCCCTTCTATGAAACATTTCGAAGAGGCAAATGTATAACAATGGACATTTCCTTGCGGTGACGCAAAGCAAGGCTGAAGGGGGCAATGGGTGTCTTTGAGGGGCGATGAAAAACACTAGAAACCAATGTCCTGATAGTTACACAGCATTACTGGATACAGTTGATGCCAAGGGCGCATGTCCCCCAAATGGTTCAAATCGCGATCGCAGTGGTAGATAGATTTCATCAGAAGACAGCTAAACATTGAAAGACACATCTAGAAAATTCCACGTGCTCACTATTTGCGTGGGTGGTGGAATTGAGTGCTCTTTCATCATCACCGTTGTTGAGCATAATTCCAACGAATGGAAGTGAAGAGCTGGGAGAGGCTCCCATGAGGACTGGCCCAGAAGCCAAGCCCTGTCATTGCCCTCTAGAGCCTGCTGCTCACTTGTTCAGAGCAACCTAAGGTGAGTCATTTCACCTGTCAGAACTTCTGTGCTCTCATTTGTGAAACATACCCACCTACCTCAAAAGAGTGTCGAAATGAAGGCAGATGGTGACTTAAAGACACAGACTACCAGGGAAGGGCAATTTGTCATATTTCAGAAGGGAGGTGGATGGGGGGAAAGTTGTATCATTTTTGTTTTGCCTTTGTTTTATTTTGTGAGTTCAGGGCTCTTGGAAACGAGATGGAGAATGAGTTGAGGGCAAGCCTTTATACTTCTTTGTAACCTTGACAGTCACTGTGGAAAGTTAACATTTTCTCTCCATCTCCCCCTTGGTGGTGTAGTAGTTACACCTGGGATACTAACTGCAAGGTCAGCAGTTCAAATCCACCAACTACTCCTTAGGAGAAAGACAAGACTTTCTACTCCCATAAAGAGTTAAGGTCTCAGAAACCCATAAGGGCAGTTCTACCCTGTCCCATAATTGCTACGAGTCAGTATGAAATCGAAGACAGGGAATTTTTGCTGTTTTGTTGACACTTCAACTTTATAACTACATATCCCAAAGAGAACAGGTCTCCTGGATTGGCTACCTCACAGGAGCTGTTTGTGCAAAAACTTGAGGTTTAAGAGCCTTTGAAGCAATCACTGATTCAATTAGCAGACAAAGTACCTTTCTTTAAACCAACCTAAATATATGAGCTGACCTTCTTGGTTCCATTCCCCACAACAGAGAGTCCAGGGGACAGCCTACCTTCAGAGCAACCATGGTTAGCTTGTTGAGTTTCATGTGTTGCAATCCCTTGACAGGTGGAAACAAACTTCCAATACTTCCATCTGATGCAGAAACTTCACCAATGCTGGAGTTATTCTATTGTAAAATCCTCAATGCTACACTTTCGTCATGAGACTTTTCAATACGGCACCTAAAAGCAAAGCATTCATTCATGACACCTTTAATGAACTTGATGAAAATCTCAAGGCAAACTCACTGCCACTGAGTTGATGCCAACTCACAGTGACCCCATAAGACCAGGTAGAATTGGTCCAGTGAGTTTCTGAGCCGGTCCCTCTTGATGGAACTAGAAAGTCCTTCCTGTGTCTTTCTCCCTCAGAGAGTTGATGGTTTCAAACCGCTGGCCTTGTAGTGAGAAACTCAGTGCATAACCACTCTGCCAGCAGGGCTCCTGTATGACTTCATTGTATGTAAAAATGCACGAACACCTCCTGCTTCCTTGGCCTCTTGGGATTCCCGGACACAACTGAAGCGCAATTGTGTCATGTGATCGTGGGTGCCCAATCTGGAGACTTCTCTAATGTAAGGTGTCTTCCCCCAATTTCCGGGCCTCCCCCATTCTAACCTGCCCTACTTGGCCTGCTCCAGTCAGCTGGCCCTTCTTGTGGCTCGCCTCTTTTCATTACTCTGTTCTCTTCTGTACTTCGGTCTCCCTTCTTCCTTCTTCCCACCCCCCTGCCTGCTCACCTGGGAACTGATTGTACTTGTTCTCGCTTTGCCTTTCCCTGTCTTCCTCCATCCCCTTTACTATCTCTTGTCCCACTACCCAGTGCCATTCGGGAGCTTTCCCAAACCCATGGATGATGTAATACGCTTCTTGCTAAGAATAAGAGGTAACGCATTCTGGAGCTGGAAGACAGGTTCACGATCACACAAAACCAACCAACAGAACAGTGGTTAGCACTATGCCTCTTTAAGAAAGAACATAAGCGTCGCCGAGGCTTGAAGTAGGCCTATATGATAAAGAACCAAGGAGGCCAATCTCTCAAGCCCCTGGACGTGCTTCGAAGCTGCCATCAGAATTTGATCGAGGTTTTTGGCCGACCCCGTATTCTCTTCTAAATAAAGCTGTCTTTTCCTGGAGTGCCAGATTTCAAGTTCAATTCATTTTTAAAGGGGTTCCTATGAGCCTGTGTTTCTCAGTTTCACTTAAATAAGAATATGCTCAGACTACTTGAAAAATATTATCTCGCAGCATGTATATAAAGCACGACTAAAGTCAGACTAATTTAATGTTAATTGCAAACTAGCTGTTGGAGGAACTTTAAAAAATTCTCAAACTCCTGAGCAAGTGCCACTTAATTAAAAAGTACATGTTAACTTCCAAGATGGTGCCCCCCCCAAGACTAACACGTACGATGTGTCGTGTCCTTGAATATTCACTCTCAGAGTGCTGTGTCTTTATCAGTATTTGTTTCACAGGACATGATTCACAACCAAATTAACAGTCAAAACCATAAACTAGTGCTATCAAATGCGTTTGTGAGCTAGAGCCCATATATGAATTCTGTGTCCACTCTAAACTCTTATTTTCAATGTGGTTTTGGTGCCGTTATCAAGAGTTTCTTTGGGCCTTATACCTTCAAGCCCTCTGTAAATGTACAGGAGGCATCCTAAGTCAGAGATTCAGATGCCTGAAATCAGTCAGCATAGATCCAAGTGAAACATGTGAGAGAAGAAATTAACACAAATGATTCAATGGGATGGTCATTGACTTACAGGAACAGTTAAATATTTGAACAACATACTTCACCTTTCTCTGCCTCAGTTTCCTGGCCCACAAAAATGAGATGGTAAAGAACTAATTAATCCAGCTATTATGTTTTTTTGGGGGGGAGCTTTATTTATTTATTTTTTAAACATTGTATTAGGGGCTCATACAACTGTTATCGCAATCCATACACACATCAATTGTGTAAAGCACCTTTGCATCATTCTCAAAACATATTCTCTCCACTTAAACCCCCAACATTAGGTCCTCATTTTTCCCCTCCCTCCCTGCTCCTCCCTCCCTCATGAGCCCTTGATAGTTTATAAATTGGTATTTTGTCATATCTTGCCCTGCCCGATGTCTCCCTTCACCCACTTTTCGGTTGTCTGTCCCCCAGGGAGGAGGTCACACACAGTTCCTTGTAATCGGTTCCCTCTTTCCTACCCATTCTCCCTTTACCATCCCTATTTCGCCACTCACACCAATGGTCCTGTAGGGCTCATCCGCCCTGGATTCCCTGGATTTTCATTTCCTATCTGTACCAGTGTACATCCTCTGGTCTAGCCAGCCTTGCAAGGTTGAATTCGAGTCATGGTAGTAGAAGCGGGGAGGAAGCATTTCGGAACTAGAGGAAAGTTGTATTTTTCATCGTTGTTACATCGCACCCTGCCTGGCTCATCTCCTCCCCGAGACCCCTCTGCAAGGGGATCTCCAGTGGCCTACTAATGGTCTTTGGGTCTCCACTCCGCACTCTCCCCATCATTCACTATGGTAAGAATTTTTGTTCTGATGATGCCTTATACCTGATCCCAGCTATTATGTTTAATTAAGGTGACCAGACATCCCGCTTTTGGCGGGACAGTCCCGATTTTTGGCAGTTTTAAAGAGTCCTGATTTTTGGAAAGAATGCATGACAAGCTAGGGAACGGTCTATTTGGTCCATATAGACCAAATTTTTAAGCAAGAACACACACACACCCTGGTCAATGGTGTCCCACTTTAAATCTGGGCACCTTAGTTTAAATGAACTGTGACAGATAAACTACCTACATGGGATTTGCATAACTCAATGTCTGCTTTCTTCTTCAATGGCATGAATGATTAGTATTTGTTGAAGACGTTAAAGGGGGGAAAAGCCCTCTAAGATAGGGGTATGATGTTCTTTGATAGACTAATGCTATTGTTTCCTGCATAAGTTATAGTACATTCCTTTTAGATATTCTAATAGCTAAAGAAGACAGCATATTTTTTTCTGGTTGCTATTGTGAAAAATGTTGAATGTCACTGCTTTCAGAATTTTAATATTGATATTGGACATGAAAGCAGTTGTTGTAGGTGGCATCAAGTCCGTTCTGACTCAGAGCGTCCCTATGACAACCAGATAAAACTCTGCCTGGTCCTGCACCCTCCTCACAGTAGTTCTTCCGGTTGAGCCCTTTATTGCAGCTACTGTGTCAATCCATCGTGTCGAGGGATTTCCTCTTTACCCCTGCCCCTCTACTAAGCAAGAGGTCCTACTCCAGGGACTGCTCTCTCCTGACCACATGATCAAAGTATATGAGACGAAGGCTCACCACCCTTGCCTCTAAGGAGCATTTTAGCTAAACTTTCCCCAAGACAGCTTTGTTTGTCTGGTTGGCAGTCCGTGGTCATTTGAGTGGTCTTCGTGAGCACCATCATTCCCATGCATCGATTCTTCCTGGGTCTTCATTAATGCTCTAGACCAGCAGTTCTCAATCTGTGCGTTGCGACCCCGTTGGGGGTCAAACGACCCTTTCACAGCGGTTGCCTGATTCATAACTAGCAAAATGACAATGATGAAGTAGCAATGAAAATCGTTTTATGGTTGTGGGCGTCACCATCACATGAGGAACTTTAGGAAGGTTGAGAGGCACTGCTCTGGACTTTTATCTCGGTACCTCACATAGTTCTAACTAAGATGAGCTTTTGAATAAGTCCTCGTGATTTTTCTACATACACAATTACATTGTTTCCATAAAGTTACAGCTCTCCCAGCATTTAATTTCTTGCTTTCTGTTTTAATCACTTAGGAATTGCCATACGTAATCAACAAACCTAATGGTTAAAATGTACATTCTGGCCCTCCCTATACCTGGAATAAAGACAGACCCTTTGGGGCAGCATTGTACTTGAAGATTGCTACTAAGCGTATGTGGGTTTTAAAGTAGAAATGAATAGAAACAGAATGAACTGTAAAATCCACTTGCACAATCACATTAGCTGCATGTACAGTGGTCTGTAGCCACACCGTGCAGATTGAGAACATCTCCGTCACCACGGAAAGTTCTACTGGACAGCATTGCACTAGAACGTCACTCTTGGTTGTCAGGGAAAACTGGGCGGTGTTGACACATAAACAAGACAAAACCTTTCCTGTGAAGTCAATTCCACCTCCCAGTGATCCAGGTGCGACAGAGTAGAACTGCCCCATAGGCCTTTCTTGTTTGTTTTATACCCCAACAGCTTTCTTTCATAGTGCTTGGGGGGGGGGGGGGTTGAAGAGTCAACCATTTGGGCCCTCCAAAGACCTTGATGACACGTGAAGGAGCACTATTTCTATCCCCATTGAATTTATTAAAGTGCACATTTATTTTTAACAAATACCGTATATACTCGTGTATAAGCCGAGTTTTTCAGCACATTTTTAATGCAGATTTTGTGGTAAAATAAGGTACATCGGCTGATAGTCGGGTCAGCTTATACTCGAGTATATATGGTAGCTTTTACTCTCTATTGAAAGACTCACAATTTTTCTTAGTATAAAACATGTAATTGGCTTTCACTTATTGAGTTAGTCTCATATCTGAAATAAATCATATTAGCTTACAGATCATGATTTTTTCAAAGTGTTGCTGAATTCTATTCATTCTTTTCATTGTTTCATTTTCAAGTTTATCTGTAACATGAGCCATTGAAGCGTCTTCAGATTTTAGTAAAAAAAAAAAACCAAAAAAGCCACATACGGGAACAAATTTTTTTCTCACGATTCAGAAAGCTTAAAGTCCAAATTCAGGGCCTGGCTATAGGGGTAGAACCCTCCTTTGGCCATTTCAGCTTCTAATAGCTGCTGACCATCCTTAGTGCCCCTGGTCCTGTGATGGCTGATGTGCATGTATGGCTTCAAAGGTCACCTTCTCCCTGAGTCCAGTCAGCCCTTT
The DNA here is from genome assembly GCF_000313985.2 of Echinops telfairi. NCBI lineage: Eukaryota > Metazoa > Chordata > Mammalia > Afrosoricida > Tenrecidae > Echinops > Echinops telfairi. Next base: position 18,000,854 of record NW_022103951.1, read on the forward strand.
TTATAATTCAGAAGTGATTAGGTTTAGGACTCACCCTACTTGGTCATGACTTCAGATATATAATAAAGGAAATGACCTGTTTCCAAACAGGGTCATATTGGCAAGTACCCAAACCAAACCAAACCCAGAGGGTTTCCCAAGACTATAAATTCTTCATGAAAGCAGACTGCCACATTGTGCTCTCCCAGAGTGACTAGTGGATTCGAACCACTAACCTTTCAGTTAGCAGCAGCACGCTTTAATCCCCGTGCCATCAGGACTCCTTTTGAACAGGTAAAGAGTGACTACAACATCTGGCTGGGAGGTTGCAATTCAAACCATGACAGCCATAATTATTTCCAGGAAAGAACTGAGTTGCTTCCCATTCCCACCCCCTCCCTAGTCCCAGGCAGAGTTTGTAACATGGGAATAACTCCTCAGAGACTTCAGAAGAATTCACCCTGAATTCATTATTTCTTGGTGCCTTTTAGAGTTCGGGGGAGGGGGTGGGTTCTCCTCTTCTTTTTCAAGAGTTGAGGTCTCCTTTTCTCGTTTCACTAATTATTGTTATTGTCTTGTTTTGAATCGTAGTGAGAGCTCAGAATGCTGGGCATACCCATGGTTGAAAGACACCAAATGCCCAATAAAAGATAAATACATGTAATCTTTATTTTTTCTGTTATTTTCGATAATTGCTTAAAACTTCAGTTTGATTACGCAACTGTGACTAAGATATTTATGACATTCTTGTCAACTAAGATATAATTTATCTTTTCACTAACCCCTTTCAGGGAGATTAATGCTTTTATTAGACTGATTTCATCTCAGTTTTTAATTAACTTTGCATAATTTGCCAATTATTTAAGTTTTTCCCAGCATGCCTTTTAGAAAAGCTTTTTTTTCTCTCTCACATTTCAGTGATTCGGCTTCAAATACATGGGAGCAGGAAAGATGACAAGATTTATTTTAAAGGTTTAGTTGAAATCATGTTGGAAGAAGTTGAAGTCATCTGTTCTGGGGAAGAGTACAGAGCAGTCCTCTGTGACGGACCTGTCACGAAGCGAAGGTCTATGGGAAAGAGAGAAGACACCAACAAGAGGCTGCTAGTACAGGGGAGCACACTTACTGAATACACAGCGAATCATAAACAACAGGGTGTCAAACAAGAAAAATGTAGCCAGCAGGGGAAAAACAAACCTCTTGAGGTTAAATTCAAAAAGATCAACTGCACAGCCATAGAAGCAGAGAGGACTGCTCGGCAGCATCAGTTGACTAACAGCTCTAAAACGAGGCACACAGTGTGACTTGGAGGCCAAGCTGCTACTCTGATACCATGAGAGCATCTACAGTGGAAAACTCATTAGAGCGACAGTTCTCTGCACTGGGTCAGAACACAGTGGTGAGGGGGAGAGAGGGAAGAAATAGCTAGATTGAAAACACAAGTGCATGCACATACCAGGCTTGAAGTCCATTCACCAGAAGCTAATACATTTATGGTTTAATTAACAATTGGCCGTAGACTATTCCAAAGACTGCTGAAACAGCTGTAACAAAATGATTCCCCCTTCATGGCAGATGATGAGTTACAAATATGTGTTCTTTATAGCTAATTTAATAATTAATAAATCATATTAAATCCCTTCACAAATGCATAGTTCATTATCAATAATTAAAATACATAGATTGCTCATTGCCCCCCCCCCAGTTTACCTAGAAAACTGTTTCAGTCGTTTTAAATGCAATTCCGTTTTCCAAATCCTTCAGCGTTTTTAGGAACTTTAACCAAGCTGTCTTTTTAAACCTTCATTTCTCATTTCACATTTATAGTGAAAGTGTTTCAAAGATGAATTGCCACTTAATCAAACCTTCGTATTTGTTTCTTCAGGGTTTCCGTACTCCCTTCATTGATATTTTTTAATGTGATTTCATATCTCATGTTATATCTTTCAAAATATCTCAGCTATTTTTTTGGGGGGGGGAAACCTGTATCATCTTCAAACTCTTCTAGCATGATATAATTTTTTTAGCCATTTATAATCTCTGCATGTGAATTAAAATTTACAGATTTGATTGGGATTCAGTTTAAACTTTATCTTTTTATTCCGATTCTGGTTGATCCACCCTGTTCTTTGCATTGGTCTGTAAAATTAGAAATGAGGATGGTGAGCCTTTCTCACTTAGACTCTGGGCATGTGGTCAGGCTGGACTAGTCCCTGTAGAAGAACAGGATGCTTGGTAGAGGGCCCGCCCTCAAGGAGGTAGGTTGGCACTGGGGTGTTAACAATGGGCTCAAACGTAGCACTGACTGGGAGCACAGTGCAAGAAGAGGCAGGGTTTTGTTCTGTTGTGGCAGAACTGGCTTGATGGCCCTTACTGACAAGCACAACGTTGACAATTGTACCTATATTTATTTAGTTAAAGCTTAATCTAGTTGACTGCAATTAGGAATTACTGTTAAATCTAAAGTAAGACTGACAGTCCATTTCAAAAATTGGAGTGTAGAGGGGCAGGAAACAAACTAGGGCATGCCATTTAAAAGCATCCAGACGATACCAGAAAAGTGTGGGCTCCTAAAATCATCCTGTTGCCTATAGTGTATTATTTTTCTTCCTTGAAAAGTTCTTTTTTCCAGGTGATAAGTTTACACTTGCTTCACTTTTGCCAGACTTTTGACATTTTGAAGAGATGTTGGCTTTCCCGAGTTCCCTTAACTTCTAGACAAGATGTATCAAAAGTCTGTAAGATCAAACATTTCCCTTAGAACTATGAATGTAATGAGACCTGACTTGACGAAGAGGAAAAGTCGCTTGTGGCTAATTTGGCTCTCCTTCCCGAAAGCTAGGGAGAGATTCTAATTTATGCCTTGCAATAAGGTCTGGGAAGAAAATCCTGCACAGGATTTGTAGCTGTTTCTACAAATTTGAGACTCAATGGAAGGCGATGGCGCATCAGGGTAGAATGAAGGCCTTGGATAAGCTGCGCAGATCCACTCTCTCCCCTAAGGAACACACACATCGGGCACATTATCTCCTGAGTTTTCCAACCAATCGACCTGATCGCAGAGTTTACTCAGAAAACTCTATCAGTCCCTCCCCTCCCGTCCCCCCCTTCCCCCGCCACCAGTGGGATCTTCCAATAAGTAGAGACTAGTTTGCATATTTTCCTTCTCCTTTCAAACTGTCCCCAACGGAAACACACATCTCCCATTTGAGATTGCCCTTCAGGTTCCAAAGTGGGCGTGATTGTGGCCCCAGATCTTCCCCCAGAACAAAAGCTCCGCCTGGGATCTCTGCGAACCTGGAGGGACGGAGCAACCGAGCGAGTCCACTGTGTCAAACAGGTCTTCGAGGCCACTGGCATTTAGAGACCGAAAATGAGTACTTCTTCATGAATAAGCTCGGTCTGATGTGTGTCTGCCACGTGACAACCCTAGCGTGGGCCCTGCAGTCCTGCCCTCCGGGGGGAGGAGGAGCGGCTGGCCTCCGGCCGCCGCGTTGCCATGGCGATGACATTTGCGCTCCTGCGGAGTGGCGAATCTGATTAGTCAGCCCAGTGTCTTCCCTCGGTCCGCTTCATGACAAAGGCAAAGGAACCCTGACGTACACGGTTCCGTGGGCATTTGCCTGGGATTAAAATAGAAATATGGGCTAGTGGGCTCCGGCGCACCGTGGCAGCTCGGAGTTTACACAAAAACCCGCTAGTTGGACCAGGCAACCTCGCTCGGGTGCCACGCGGACCGGGCCGGGCCGGGCCGCCAGTGGCAGCAACACACACATGGCAGCTTCAGGCTAGCGCAGTCGCACTCGATCCTCCTCGCCTCCTTCCGCCAGCGGAGCCGAACGTCGGGCGGCAGGCTCAAGGTCTCCGTCTGTTGGTCTTGATGTGGCGGGGGCCTGGCGGTTCATCTTCTTGAAAAGACCAGGAGGGGGGGAAATGCAGGCGTTACATGGCATCTGTGTTTGCTGAGAAATGTATTTGTTGATGGCCAAACAGAAGCCAAGGTATTGCGGGGTTGAGGGCTTCTTTGAAAGCAAGGAAAGAAAGAGTGGGGCAGGGGTGGTGGTGGGGGTAATGGGCCCCGTGGAAAAGGGGATGCTTTCTCTTTGGACAAAGCCTGGCCATCCCTGTGTCACGTGTGACAGATTGAGTCCATTCCAGGGCTCAGAGGACTCTCACCTGCCATTGTTTGGAGAATGCCGTTTAGCAAATAGTCAGTAGATGGCGCTGTTTGATTTTGTGCTAAAAGGAACGCTCCATTTGTGTAAAACCCCCAATTCGAAGCCGTTAGAAAGTGTCATTATAGTCTGTTTGGGTCCATTTTCTAAACAGGCAGAGCAAGAGAGGAAGGGAAATAAAATAATATGCCTCTTTCAACAATTGGATTTTGGGGTCACAATGTGGCGCAGTCTTGGTACCATTTTCAACGTTCTGAAAATGATAGAAAATTACCTTAGATGGCAAAAGTGGATGTCACACCTTTCTTCTTCTGCATGTCGATGTGCGCACGCACACAAACACACACACCTCACTTTAGGACGGTCTCAGGTGTGCTGTTGTTGCCATGGTGTTGTTTCATGGCAGCCTGTTACTCGTCTGCTCATACAAAAAGAGAACCTGGGTAACGATTGCACATGGCACGCTGCTTCACAGATCCTCCAAAAGGAGAAAGCTGCTGAGTCGCCCTGTTGGAATCATCTTCCAACGTTGGTGCACTCGATGGACATTGAGACTGCTCCCAGCACCCAGCCCTGGCTTGGGGTTGGCTTCTTCTTCTAGAAAGGGGGAGGAATTTGAGGCAGGAGCCCTAAAGTTCTTCCAGAACTAGCATTCCCATCTATGCCATGGCCACTGAGGGCTAAGAAGGGACTCCAGTCAGCACCATTGTCACATTTTCCTGCAATGGGAAGTGAGCTCCGGCGGGAACCACTGACGCACACACGGGTGGATAACCGTAGGAGCTGATTCCAGATCCTCGTATCCTCCAGCACTGGAAAGTGATGCTGCTTTAGGAAGCATCTCTTAAGCTCAATAGGAACAACCTTATTTGCCGATTGCTGAAAGGGACATCTGGCTATTGTTCATTAATGGTTTTCCAAAATGACATTTTCTTTTGTTTGTCCCTTTGGGGGTCAGCACAGAAGGGGCTGTTTACAATTATGTAGGCTTTAAATTGACCTGAATTCAGTGAAGCTAACAAAACTAAGATTTCACTCAAGCTTGGACATTTGAAAATTCAACTTACACATCTGATTTTTCTGTTTCTAGTATCTTTTTAAATAAAGTGAAAGCAAATCGTTTCACAGAGGGTTCTGTTCGGTTGAAGCTGAACAATCTAATCCTAACCAATTGCTCTCACTCTAGTTCTTTATACCTTTTCACCTACATTTACAGAGCTGGAAGATTCTCATTTTGTTAAAGCGCTTCAGGTCTTTAACTGGGCAAATTGGTAGCCCCACCCAACAGAATCTTTGTTAAAGCACGAAAACGAGGTTTACAAGTGTAGTAGTGGCATTCGTGTATTCAACGAATAGGTATGTTTAAGCTCATTATCATTTAAACTTTTAAATATTGAAATGTATCACCCTTAAAACTTTTAAATATTTAGGCGTTTGCCATCTAAACGTTTTAAGTATTTAAATATGTTGACTATGAAAATCTTCGTACTAGCTTATAGAAGATGGATCCTTTACTGGAAGATTGCAATACTATTTACCAAGCAGGAAGCAATCTCTTCTGTTTTTCAACTTATAGTCACAAGTCTAAACTCAACTTCACATTTAAAATTGGAATCAAATGGCTAATATGTTTATTCATTTGACAAATATTTAGCCACTGAGAGACTATGTCTGTTCTCTTAATATGTTCAAATCTTGGCGAATGGAGACGTCGGAGAGTGTGAGACATGACAAAATGATCATGATTTACAAATGATCAAGGGTTCATGAGGGAGGGGGTGGCGGGGAGGGAGGGGGAAATGAGCTGATACCAAGGGCTCGAGTAGAAAGAAAATGTTTTGAGAATGATGATGGCAACAAACGTTCAAGTGTACTTGACACAATGGATGGATATATGGATTGTGAGAAGCGTTGTACGAGCCCCCAATAAAATGATTTTTTAAAAGAAAAAAAGATGTTCAAATCTCTCGAACGTTGATTGTTTTCAATCATGTACTCAGTCGATCTGTCAGATGACTAAATGCAATCATAAATTTA
>NW_022103951.1:18007921-18089339 GCF_000313985.2 Echinops telfairi
TTTTTTTTGGTCTTTGATGCCTGAGACCTGATCCCTTCGACACCTTGTGATCTCACAGGTTGGTGTGCTTCTTCCATGTGGGCTTTGTTGTTTCTCAGTTAGATGGCCGCTTGTTTATCTTCAAGCCTTTAAGACCCCAGACTCTTTATCATTTAATAGCCAGGCACCATCAGATTTCTTCACCACATTTGCTTATGCACCCGTTTTGTCTTCAGCAATCTTGTCGGGACAGGCTGGTATGCTTCTTCCATGTGGGTTTTCTTGTTTCTCAGGTTTTAATTCTTCTCTGCTGACTCTTAAGATATTTTGAAGCCCTCCTTCAAAAACCAAACTCAGTGCTATAGAGTTGATGCCAACTGACAATGACCCTATAGGACAGGGTAGAATGGCACCTGTGAGTTTCTGAGACAACTATTTATGGGAGTAGAAAGCCCGCTCTTCTTCCTGAAGAGCAACTAGGGCTTTTGAACTGCTGACCTTTCAGATCACAGCTCAACCTCCTAGGGGACTCTAAATAATTCTGAACCGTTTGTTTGGTTCTGCTCTGGGATGGAAGGTTCCCCACATGACCGCACCAAGTGGAACCTCACAACATCTGTCCCATAGACTGGCTGATACTGTACACCTCACACCTCCTCCTTCTCGCCACCCAGGCCCAGGCTGGCTTTCTCAGCACACTGACCTTTGGGGCCAGGTCATTCTTTGTCCTGTGTAATTGGATGTGTAATTGTGTTTGCCACTAAATTCCAGTAGCCTCCCAATCCCCTAGTTGCCCCATCCAAACCTGTCTCCATTCATCGCCAGATGCCTGGGGACCACTGTCACTCCTCTTCTTCAAACCCCCCTCCCTATCTCTGCCCAGGTTGAGACTTGCTAGCCCTGATTACTGACCACTGAATGCAGAGGCAGAGTGATGGAATCATGTGTGTCGGAGCAGACTTGGGTTTTCCATGGCTAATTTACCAGAAGCCGATCACCCGGCCTTTCTGTTGAGGGGTTCTGAGTGGACCCAAACCACCAACCGTTCATTCAGCAGCCAGGCACATTCATCTTTGGCACTACTCACGGAATCCTTCAGCACAACTGTATGATTCTGTTTCTTCTCCCCCCTGAGGGTCCTCAGCCTGCTCCCGGGCTGACTCCCTCAGGGTATTTGTGGGTGTGCCCTCAGGCCTGGAGGCCCCACACTCTGCTTCAGGGACTAGAGCACTATTTGTTTTCCTCTTTGTCACTCAGCATCCTTGACACTAGACAGCGTGCTTTCTAGATAAAAGGATTGCGTGTCAGCTTGTGACTTTGTATTCCCAATGGTTACACGAGTTCTACTATTAAAAACATCCATTTATTTTCATTTGGTATTGGAAAGGGGCCTTTGCAAATACCGAAGTCTCCGTACTTGCTTGCTGTCCAAGCCAGGCCTCCGGTTTCACAGGAATCCCCCGACTATATCTTTCTTTGCATTAACAATGGTGAGCTGCCATCAAAAGCCCACACTGGCTACACGCTTGACTGTAATAGTTTGAAACCAAAAATAATTAAACTCTGCAGAGTTAAAAAAGAAAAAAAAAAAACAGTCTTAAAACTGGGCCACAGCCAGGCTCTGAGATGAAAGGAATGCTGGGGCTTGCTCCACCGCATGCTACCTGATAAATCTTTTTCTTCCTGAAGACACAAACGCCTCACTGGAGGCATCGACTGTGCTGCCTTGCTTTGTCTCCCAATACCTTTGAAGATAAGGACAGATTAAGTTCCCCGATAAAATAAATGTCACAGAGCAAGATGGCTGAAGCCCATCTTGATACAGGAAACCTCGGGATGAGGGGGCGGGGAAGCACCTTGAGCTCGTTCGCTGTGCAGTCGGCTCGGTGCGCTCATGGAGGTTTTCAGGAGCCACGTGTCCACATCTGCACATTACACTCTGCTGGCCCGGACAGGCATCCTTGGCGGGTTGGGCAGCTAGGGTAGGGGCACCATTCCTGACTTTCTGTCTTATGGGCTGAGCATCTTCTCAAGGGTCAGCCGCAGCAAGTATGTGTGAGAACCTATGACCATGATGCGGGGAAGGCCAAAGAGAATTGTTAGAAGCAGCTAATCCTTGTTGGAATGATTTAGCTTCCAGACCATTTGGAAGCCAAAGAGAGGTGTCTCGTGAAAATCCTTGGGGGAAATCCGTATTTCCACTTGTAGTCCTGTTGATTCCTCCATGGACAATGAAAAAATGTCCTGCCAAACACTCAAACCCAACTCACTCCCACGGAGTCCATGCCGACTCCTAGCGGCCCTATGGGACAGGGCAGAACTGCCCCTCTGGGGTTCTGAGACGGTGACTCTTGACAGGTGTAGTGGCTCCTTGCTTTCTCCCGTGGAGCAGCTGGTGGGTTCACACGGCTGACCTTGCAGCCCACCGCATAACCACCCGAACTCCCCTGTCCACTATGGTCACCAGCAAAAGAAGATGGACTAGCAAGCAGAGAGGAGAAAAGGCTAGCGCCTTGGGGCTGAGACACGAGGACATGAAGACACGACACGCAGTATGACGATTCTCACCAGGGTTGTGCCAGGCAGGATTTGGGAGCCCCCATGCACACAGGGTGAAAAGCTGCCTGGGACTGTGCTGTCTGTGTTGTGATCAGTTGCAGATCAGCCTGTGGCATTCCATAGGATTGTCATTGGCTGGTTTTGGAACGTTGATTGCCAGGCCTTGCTTCCAAGTTCATCTCAGTCTGGAAACTGCACTAAAACCTATTTGACATTACAGCCACAGGCAAGCCTCGACTGATGGAGGGGTGGTAGGAGTGCATGAGGTGCACTGGCTGGAATTGAACCTAGATACCCCATATGGGGAGCATACAGTGAATAAAACCCAACCTTATGATTGTCCAACAGAGAACGTTAAGGACAACTCTAATATTCAAACATAAAGCCCAAGAGATATTTACATAGAGTGTGTATGTCATATTAATTCATGTATTTGGAACGTTGGCACCATTAGCTTTGCCTTAGGAAACCTTGGTGGCATACTGACCACAGGTCAGCAGTATGAAACCACCAGCCACTCCATGGGAGGAAAATGAGGCTTTCTACTCTCTAAAAGATTTACAGTCTGAGAAACCCACAGGGACAGTTCGACCCTGTCCTGTAGGGTCACTATCAGATGGAATTGACTCAGTGGCAGTGAATTTGGTTTCCATTTCTGGAAGACAGGAGAGAAGGGACCATTCACTTTTTAGGAAGGCATTCTATGCTTGATTTTCTTTCCAAAGAACTTGCTGCTTGAAAAAATGTCCCTAACATGAAATTTGTGTCCAGAGCAATGAAAATAGCTCGGTAGGACTTACCACTTTTGGTACATTCAGCCCTTTGGGGCACTGGGCACAAAGAATGGCAGACTTTATACTTGAAATTTTCAAAAGACCTAAGGCAAGGAAACGGAGTTATATAAGTGAGTTCAGAAGAAAACATGCAAAAACAAAGAAAGAAAAAGTTTTGGAACACAAATAATGACAACTATAAATAGATTTTCTCATGTATATTGCGCTGAATAAAAATGATAGCTAATATTTGCTACTCTACCATACACTGGTTCCATTTCCCGTCTCGCCATTCAGTTCTATCCTTCAAGGGCAGTATTGCCCATTTCGTTTTGCAACTGCAAAAACCAAGGCTCTGAAAAAAGGAAAGACTTTCTTGTGAATATAGTGGTATTGGCAATGTGACCAAGCTGTTTTTAGTCCTGCTGTCATAGTGGGGGACACACTGAGCTGCTAGCCATAAAGTCAGCAGTTCGAAACCACTAGCCACTCCTGGGAGAAAGAAGTTTTCTATCTTGTTAAGAGTGTCAGCTTCAGAAGCTCACAGTGGCAGTTCGACCCTGTCCAGTGGGTTACTGTGAGTCCGAATCGACTCAATGGCCGTGTTATGACAAACTAAACAACAAGCTAAGTCTATAGACGTGCCTTCGTTTCCTCGTGCTGCAGTGACACAAACACTACTGGGTGGCTTTAAAGAACAGAAGTGTATTTTCTCACAATTCCCGAAGCTAAAGAACTCAAAGCAAGGCCTGGGTCATGTGGATTCCTTCCCTGTTTCTTGGTTCCTTGGCTTGCAGACCGTCTCCATGTGGCGTCTATCTTCCCCTCTGGGTCTAATCTGCTCTTTTTACAGCTCAGAAGTGATTTGATTGGGAACCCTAATAGGGGATGATCTAATTAATACAACAAAAGAAACCCTTATCCCCAAACATTAGATCCGCGTGTATAGGGGTTAGCATTCCAAAAACATATTTTCGGGAGAACACAGGTCACTAATCGAGATTGTGAACCCTGCTTGCCTGATAGTGATAAAACCATGTCGAAGCTAGGTAATGCTACATAAGAATTTAACCTCACACAGTGATTTGGGACAAATATTATTTATTATGTTTCCCAGGTCTGCAGATGGATGAGAGGTTGCCTAAGCTGGGCCTGGCTTGCGGAGCGCTCCATTCTAAGTGTAGCGCACACTCCTCCTGGGACCAGTAGGCCAGCCAAGCACATACTTCTCAAGATCTTAGCAGAGTTGCAAGAGAGCAAGCACAAACACACAAGGCCAGGACTGGCACACTGTCCCTCCTGCCTCATTCCATGGACCAAAGTAAGAGAAGGACACCATGCTCCCCACCCCCACTGCCAACAGTGTCCTGTGGTCCATGGCTAGGATGCAGGCATAGGTCAAGGATGGGGCCCAATCCGCTACTCAGAGATTTGATTGCATTTGTGAGTTCTTTATTCTAAATATTACCCGTTTGGGTTATTTAAAACTCAGGCTCACCAGTGTGCTTATTTTCCATTGTAATTACCCTAAAGAGGCAGCCAAATATTGTTTTCCACGGAAGCCTCATGAGAACATCTGAGGTCCACATGGTAGATCGTGGACAGACAACCTCACAAAGAGTTCCTTGGACCCTTTTCAACCACCTCCATCTTGCTTTATACTACACTCTGCCCTGAGAGTACGCCCGTGTTCTTGGCTACAGAACAAGCTCCTACTGGTGCCTGGCAGAGTACATCATCATTGATTAAATAAATAAGGGCACCATGCAGAACAGCAGCATCTTCTTCACACATAAAAAGGTTCAATGGTGCAGGTGAGTGTAATGATGGAACTGAATGCAGATTCCCTACAGAACATCTCTTATAACAACTGACTTGAATTTATGAGTCTACATTGTAAAAGAGATGGCATCTCTTTTTTTGTCAGCTGTTTGAAATAAGAGATAATCATTGATCCCAGACAGTGATCAGATCAGATAATCACTCAGGTACTTAAGCAGTCATTAATAGAAACTAAAAGTGATAGTGACGCAGAGACAATTCGTTTCAAGGCAGTGACTCGCCCAAATACTTTTGAGTTCTCCTCATGGTGGAGGAACACACCGGGAAAGGGAGGAATTTCCCCAATGATGAACAGCAGCTCCAGAGAACTCACATTTTGCAAGATGGCTGCAGATTGCAAGATATCTTTTTGGCTGTTTGCCTTTTGATATTAGTGATTGTGCAATGTCCACCGTGCCTTTATTAATGGTAGGTTTTCACTTTCGTTGCTCTCAAGGTCATACCCAAGAAAGCAAGGGCCATTTTCCAATTGCACGATGAAGAGTGGCAGTGCGAGTACAGCCGTTCAAATCTTTGAGGACAGCCATGGCAATCAAGTTGCCTCACAGGGTTTCCAAGGCTATACTAATCTTGAGAGGAGCAGGTTGCTGCCACATGCCTCCCATGTGGAGACGCCGGTGGGTTCAAATGGCTGACCTTTTGATGAGGAGCTGAGTGGTTAACCAGTGTGCTGCCAGGAACCCTTATCATGGAGGAAGGGGGGAGTTCAACTAGGTACACCAGCAGATGAGCGAAGAGAGGCTGGCCTGCGGTAACTCCTGGGGACATGGTACCATTGATGCCTTTGAGATGGATTTGGCCGTTGACTCAGCGTAATGTGGTTGACTCCCAAAATGGGTTGGGAGTGGAATGTGCGCCCTAGAGTGGAATGGCGGTTGTGCTGACAAAGGCTGAATGTGCTTGGAAGGGTTAGGATGGCTTAAGCTGGGATGTGACAGAGGACATTAGCAGGAGTCAAGCCAATCACCCCAATGCAGGTTCCCACCTGGCCTTATCTTGCCTGAGTGGTGCAAACAGTTTCTGTGCTCGGCTGTTAACCGAACAACTTAAGCATAATTCGTTTAGGAATAGACACATTGATAGTTAATATCCTAATAACCCAAACAATAAAAACAGCAATAAAATCCACTGCCCTCGAGTTGATTCTGACTCAAAGCAACACCGTAGGACAGAGCACAAGTGCCCATAGAGCATGGGTTCCCAAACCTATTCGGCAATTCCAAACTTTTGGACTCCAGCCCCCCATCAACCACAGATGCAGCGTAGGTATCTGCTTTTGCAGTTCCCGCACCTGAATCGGTCCACCCCCTCCCAGGGGTCATCCCCCTAGGAAGCCGGAAAACTGAGCTTCGTCTCTTCAGCACCAGCACTTCTTTGGTCTCCTGCCGATAGGAACCAAACCAAACCAAACTCACTGCCCTCAAGTCTAGTCCAATCCATAGGGACCCTGTAAGACAGAGTGGGACCACCTCTGTGGGTTTCCAAGACTGTAACTCTTTCTGGGATGAGAAAGCCTTGCTCTTGCTCCCGAGGATGGGCAGGGCGTTTCGTACCTCTGACTTTGCAGTTAGAAGCCCGATTGGTAACCTCTCCTCCACCAGGGTTCCCGCAAACAGAAGAGTGCTGGGCCACAAGAATACCAGCCTTGCTTAGGAGTCAAGGACTTGGGAGCCTCATTGTATATGACAAGCAGACAGCACAGCTGCAGGGTGGCATCACCTGAGACACGGCATATCACAATTCAAACCACGTGCATGCATGTTGTCAAGGTTCCTGGCAAATGGACTCTATTCTTGCTAGGTGCTATGGAGAACGAAATGAGTGTTTTAACAGGTAGAAGATTCCAAATGGTTAAAGTTGCAGCTTCGGAACATCCATAATCATTTGCCTGCCAGTGTGAAGTTAATGAACTGTATACAGATTTTGAATTGCTTGCTTCATCTGCTTATTGTATAGATTGAATTTGTATTCTGCAGGGGTTTTTTGTAAAAAAATCTGGTTTTTTTTTTGTTTGTTTTTTTGTAAAGCTGAAGAAACAAGATGCTCAATCTAGAATTTTAATCCCTTTGGGAAGTGACTGCTCTAGTAAAATGTACTTAAAGATTATTCTCACAGAGATAGAGAGCTATTCAGAGCCATGATAAAACTCTTCATCAGTGGCCAATAGATTTAGATGAGGGTTAAGTCAAAAAACAGCAAACCAACCTCACTGCCACCAACTCGATTCCCACTCATGGGACAGAGTAGAACTGCTCCTGTGAGTTTCTGAGACTATAAATCTTTACAGGAATAGAACGCCTCTCTCCCCCACAGAGGTGTTTCAAACTACTGACCTTGTGGCAATCAGTCCAATTCATAACCCAGTAAACTGAATTAGAACAAGGAATCTTTGTATCTTGTCTTAAAAGATGAACTGAGTCTTTAATGCAAAATATGTGAAATATGAGAGCAATTAATGGACATCAATATGGCCTAAAATCATTTCCGGGAATAATAAATAAAATTCTGAGTTAGCACAAATTAACATTTTCCTGCTGCATATTAAACGTCAGGATAGAAAACTCGTCCACTACATAATGGCATTGTTCTCAATAGTGTACTTCAGTAGAACGCCGGTGCCTTCGTTTTCACGGAGTTCCCTTTTCTATGGAAAAGTCAAGTTCACGAACAAGAACATCCCAGCGATTTAGGAAGACAGTAACTGAAGTACTAATGAGCTAGGGGCACGGAAGAGGAGGGGTGAGGGGCAATGGGGAGTCAAGAGGGAAGCAAAGGTTCTCAGTCGATTGTGGTCGTGATTGCACACCCCTTCTTAATAGGACTGAACTATTGACTGGTATGATATGCTAATTATAACTCAATAAAGCTAAGAACAGCCCATTTAAACTCTGTGATGCTTTTCTTTAAAGAGATACATTTTCTAATGAAATTATTCCAGAAATGCTTAGTTGGCACCCCCCTCCAAAACAAACTGCAACAGAAAAGTGGGTGAAGGGAGACGTAGGACAGTGTAAGATATGACAAAATAATAATTTAGGAATTATCAAGGGTTCATGAGGGAGCGGGGAGCAGGGAGGGAGGAGGAAAATGAGAAGCTGATGCCCGGGGCTTAAGTGGAGAGCGAGTGATGAGGGCTATGAATGTACAGATGTGCTGTACACAATTGATATATGTACGGATTGTGATAAGAGCTCTATGAGTGCCTAATAAAATGATTAATTAGGAAAACCTTATAAAAAGTCCCATCCTTCTTGGAACTGCATGCACAGACCTCTCAGTTTTCATTACAGAGATAACTTTGCAAGAAAATTCCATCTCATTGATCGGACATATGGAGATCATTTGAACCCCTTTCTGGAAACTTCTCTTCAAGGATGTTTGTTAATATTTTCCTGATGGCCATGCCCCAAACCTCAGGTTGTGTCACCACCTTCTTCCAGAGGTTGGGATACATGACATCCTCTACCTGGTCAAGTAAAAGGGCCTTATGGTTATCAGCCAATTCAAGTCATCCTATGGCAACCAACCTGAAGTGGGTGTGATCATGGGACCTGCAGCATCTGGGAACCTGTGAGGAATGCCAGACCTCTTGCATCAGGAACTCTGGGGGGTGGGTCCCCCCGCCATCAGCATTTGAACAGTCTTCTTGGTGATTGTTAAGGTTGTTGGAGTTTGAGGTGGTAGGCTGCTTGCCTGTCTGGGGGCCTAGTGGCTGACATAAATGTTACAGAGAATTGAGACAGACATTTCCTGGTGTTCAGTGGCTAAGAGGTGATTTTCAGTTGGCGGTGGGGGTGTTTCATGGAGGAAGTGGCTCTGCACCAGTTAGAGAGCCATCTCTTATCTCTGTTTTCTGAGAACCTCATAGAGATAGCCTGGTCGTGTGATTTAGGCCCCCGCCCCTAAGAAATTGCTGGCATCCTTTACAAGTGACTTGCCTCTTGGCTCTTTTTACTTCATCTGGAAGCCTATGTATACCACCTGGACTTTCCAGGCCACAATGGGAAGGCATGGGGTGGCTTGTGATAAATCTATCTTCTCAGCCAGGTTTGTGCCCTTCCTGCAGGAGAAGCCACGGCTCTGAATGGATGCCGCATGGCTCTCCATCTCCGCTTCCTCTCAGTGTGTGAGTGTGTCCAGATCCTCCCCTCCTGGTGTACGTGGAAATGACTGGACACAGAGCTCTGACCCCAACTTGTGTGTGTGATTTCACAGAGGAGGAATGTCCGTGATCTCAGGCGCCTCTGCAGAGCGAGGGAGCTGGGCTGGAGATTCCCGAAGGCCCTCTCCGCCTGGAGTCTGCTGACGATACATGTTTGTACTTGTCCTTCTTGGTTCATTCTATGATTTAGCAGTTCAATTAGACACAATCCATCTTAGTGCTCTCTTCGAAATATTCCACTCAGACTGAAAAGCTCCTTATGGCCTGGCTCTACCTCGCTCCAAACACACCATGTCTTGATGCATTACTGCCCCGCTCCTTCATCAATGATTACATTCCCAAAACCAAACTCACGGCCATTGAGTCAGCTCTGATTCATAGCGACCCCAATAGGACAGGGTAGAGCTGCCCCTGTGCGTTTCTGAGACTGCAACTCTTTACTCATGTAGAAATCCTCCTCTTTCTTTCGTGAAACAGAGGGTGGTTTCAAACCACTGACCTTGTACTTGGCAGCCCAATGTGTCACCACTCTGCCACCCCCCAGCTCCTCATTTGCATGACATGCATGAACAAAAGGACTGAGAAACTTGTTTGAAAAGACTTGCATACCTAAGTAATATGAGCTTGGTTGTTTTTGTTTTTCCCCTTCTCAAAGAGCTTAATTTATATCGAAGCCAAAAGAAATTTCTTTTTCACAGTTCAGGAGGCGAGAAGTCTGACTCCAGGGTGGCGGTGCTTGGGGAAGTCTCAGGCATTTCTGAGGGACGGTCCTTGTCTCTGAGCTTTTGTTCCTGGGCAGTCTTCATCGTCATGAGACTCCATAGATCGATTGTCTTTCTTCTGCACCCTCACCAAAATTACACTTGATATCCAGAATTCTGCCAATATTCTCTTCAAGGCAGTCTAGGTTTTTACTCCTAAGCAACAAAAAGCTCCACTATCATTCAGTCAATTCTGACCCATATTGACCCTATACAGTGAGTGTTTCTGAGCCTGTTCTAAGCGCAAGCAGCTTCATCTTTTTCCCTTGGAGTAGTTGGTAGGCTTGAACCACTAAACTTGTGTTTGTCAAACCATTGTTTATCCCACCGTGCCACAAGGGCCCCTGGCTTTCATTCGTAGCCCCCTTCAAATTCTTCCAGTCTACGCGTTCCCCAATTCCGAAACCCTGTCCACATTTTAGATGTCTGTCAGAGCAGCACCCCATTCTCCTGGTGCAATAGCACAAGTGGGTGGCTTTCATGAACAGAAATTTAATTTCTCACAGTTTAGAAGTCCAAAACCAGAACACAAGCTCTAGGGGAAGGTGGTCTCTCAGCTCTGGGAGAAGCTTCTTGCCATTACAGCTTCTGCTTCCTGTTTCTCAGAGATCTCCATATGTCCTGGTACCTGTCTGACCCCATCTCACTTGCTTAATTTTGGGTAACTCAACTCAATCCATGACAACCCGGTATGTTGTAAATAGCAGTGACATGTTCTGAAGTTTGTTTCTCCATAAGAGATTGCTGGTGTCTGTGGGGATGTCTAGAGAGAGACCGGGTGATGTTTTGGGCATCTTGTGCATGTCACTTCGTCAGCTGATGTCATGGCAGTGTGACAGCGAGTGACGGATTGGCATTGTAGAATAGAATCCCACTTGTTGGACTTTTCTTAACAAGGTGCACTTCCTGTTCTGTTTCCTCCTGCGTGCGGAATGTGCGGGTGGACCCGCAGGGGAAGTATTTAATAATAGGAAAGGCAGCCAAGGCACAGCCCCTGTTCATCCGTGGTTCCATGGCGGTTGTGTTCTTGGATTCCTGTACTTCCTGTCTCATGGGCCATCTCAGCCATTTGGAAATTTCTGGAGCTCGTTCTTTGCTTCCTGAGCTGTTTTTCATGTGCCTCTGTTTCTGGATGAACTCACAGCACCCCGTTGCCAGCCTGCCCACTGGTAAAGTGCTGGCATTCTTTCCTGCTGAACTCTGCTGGCTCCACATTTATTAGCTCATCTGGAATTCCGTAGCTGCCACCTGAGCTTTCCTGCTGTCGATAAGGCCTGCTGGCCTGGGAGCTGCTGTGATGCACCGTGAGCCGGGCTGGTGTCTGCCTTTTACCAAATGTCTGTGCCGTGAAGTGGGGGCGAATCTGTTCTTTTTCTCATGTTCCCGGTGAGAGGAGAGAAAACTCCCCTTGCTCTATGAAATCATCATTTGTCGGCTGGTTCGTTGTTTGTTTTAAATTCACTTTTCCCTGCTCACTGGCAGGTTAGTTACTGACTGCCATCAGCAACTCTTGAACAAAAATATGTACACTGAACACCGGAAATGGTTTGATATTCTTCTCTCTTTCCAATTGTGGGTGACTCTTTCAGAAAAGGAAATGTATTTTGGTTTTTCTACATCTTCCTTAAGAACCCCCTTTACTCGCATGGAGCATAATAGAGGGCATATCTGGATTCATACTGCTCTCTGCTGAATTATCCAAAACATATTTCTTTAAAGCATCCAGAGATAAGCACTTCAACCACAGTCCATCTTACAGCCAGCTAAATAGGATTTTCATGCTTATTATCTTTTAATAGAAATATCAATTTAGGAGGCACTTGTGAAAGCATTTCCTCCAAGTTTTCTGGCACCATACGTCAGGGATAAGCGTACAAAAACCAAGGGTCTGACGAGGAGGAAACAAACGGAGGAGGAAGGAGATCTGTCAGCTAATATAAAACTCAACATTTTCATCGGTTGGTGGACAACTTCTTTGAATTTGGATACCTAGCAATACCATGAAAGTAAGATGTGTGTTTTATGCATTCTGCCACTGAATGATGACTGCGTTTCAGTAATGAGGCTTTTCATTGGAGGACATGGGGGTTTTCCACGAGAAACCTTCATTGCCTAGACCAGTGGTTCTCAACCTGTGGGTTGCGACCCCTTTTGGGGGGTCGAACGACCCTTTCACAGGGGTCGCCCGATTCATCACAGTAGCAAAATGACAGTGATGAAGTTGCAATGAAAATCATGTTCTGGTTGGGGGTCACCACCCCATGAGGAGCTGTGTGAGAGGGTCGCGGTGTGAGGAAGGTGAGAACCGCTGCCCTAGACCCTGGTGGAGATTCTGGGGTCCGTGAAAAAGAGCCTTCTCGTCCTAGGTCGAACTGATGGAATCTGACCCTGCGGGACACTGTGGCTAGCTCACAGGCAGGACTCCAAGATAAAGCCAGAGGCAGAAGGGCCTATGAGCTCAGCCTCCCTACTTTCAGGGAATTGTTTATTTTTAGAAGTCGAATTTTGTTTTAGGAGTTCTTAGTAGCTAAGATTCTCATTTTTTAAAAAAAATCATTTTTAGGGGGCATCATACAGCTCTTATCACAATCCATACATTCATTCATTGTGTCGAGCCCATTTGTACATTTGTTACCATCATCATTTTCAAAGCATTTTCTTTCTACTTGAGCCCTTGGTGTCAGCTCCTCATTTGTTTGTTTGTTTTTTAGCTTCATGCCTTTGATGGTTTCTTTTTGGTGAGGTTATTCACAAACCCCACCCCCCACCCCCGCCTCTTTTTTGGCTAAAATTTACCACAGAAACCTGAGATCTGCACTCACTATGCCTAAAGATGCATGCTCTCTTTAACTGACGAAGCTCGCTTAATGGCAGACTAGCAGATGACAGTAAAATGACCTTGTCGCTTCTAATCAGTGGAAAGGATGTCAAGAACTCACTTGATCCCAGACCGTCTGGAGTTCCATCTTCACTCTCCTTGGGAGTCCAGCACAGGGGCAATTATTTCATCTGTTCTCACAACATGAACCCCCCCAAAATTAATGTTTGCCTTTGTCCTTTCCACTCATTATTCACACTAAGCAAAGACCCCAGCATCTGCGTGGACCGCTTTAGAGGAAATGGGTACCAAGTCTCAAAGGGATTTTCGTTTTGTACTTGAACTTGAGAGGCAAGGAGGGCAAGGCTTCATCTTGCATGCATTGGACATGTCATCCAGAGAGATCAGTCCCTTGGAGAAGGTGATCCATCATGTCCTAAAGCGAAGGGGCAGCGACAAAGAGGAAGGGCCCTGGATGGACACCATGGCTGCCACAATGAGCACAGGCACAGGACCAGGGTCACTATGGGTTGGAAATGACTCAACGGCACCTAACGACAATGACAACAACAACTTGAACTTTTGGCACCTGCTGCTGAGAATCTGTTGTCCAGGTTATGTGGGTTTAGGAGCCTGAAACTGCAAGGGACTTCGCTTCATCAAAATCACTTTAGTAGCTTCTTTTCGTCTTTGATAATTAGGTTTTAAAAGGGAGGTTAATAAAAATGCTCCACATTCTTTTGTAGCATCCAATTTCCCACCCACGGATACTTCCATGTTTGATAAATCTAGGTGTCAAGCATCTGTGAAGATGGTTTTAAAGCATTCGCCCTCAAATGTGATTTACGAACTAGGCAAAGAAAAATGGTGCAGACATAGAATTTGGTTTTGTTTGGGTTTTGAGCAAGGCTGGTCTCCCAACACTGCATTTGGTATCTGTAAGGTTTTTAAATGCCTTTCATTGAAAGATGAAGGTGGGGGTGGGGGTGAGGTGGTGCCCTGGATATGTCTACTGAGCAGTCCTTGAAAACAGAGTCACCTTATTTATAAATTCAATTCTCTTTCCATTCATACTAGGAACTTTATCCTTCCTCGGGGCATATATTTAATAACCATTAATGAATTCTGAAATTATATATGAGCACTGAGACCCGAATTTGCTACTCTTTTTTTTTTTCCAGTGGAAATTTCATAAGGGCTTTGGCATGGGAACACAGCAGGCATTTAAGGCAGATGGAATAATACGTTTGGCCACAATGGCTCCAAAGGAATCAGAACAGTTTATAATCAATAATTTGCTTCCTAGGAAAGACAGAGTCCTTTCAGCCAAACCAGAATGGAGCACAATGTTCGCTCTCCAGTTAGACAGCTGCTTACCCTGCACCGTTTTCCTGGACGGTGCGTGGGGAATTGGGCTGGGAGTGGGGGCGCCAGTGCGCCTTTGTGTCATCTCTTAAGGTTGCTAGTTCCACACACCTTTTCCTCCAACCTTGTCCAGTTCTCATCTCCTCTTACTATCATAGAAGCCGCTTCAGCAAATGAGCAACGGGCCAGCTCCCAGCCTCTTGAGCTGTCTGTTGGTCACGCCTTTGTCTCCACAGGAACACAACAGGGGTAGGGAGTAGGGGGAGGGAGAGGTCAGTGTAAGGTGGTAAAGCGTTGGCAACAGCCTCCACATTCGAAAAGGCTGGCACACTCGTCGTGGCCTCCTCACTGGTTAAAATCAGTGACCGCTGAGTCAACTTCGACTCCTGGTGGCCTCACATGTATCAGAGTAGAATTTGGTTCTGGATGGTTTTTACTGGCTGACTTGGGTAAAGCAGATCACCAGGCCTTTCTTCCAATGTGCATTTGGGTGGACTCGAACCTCTAAACTTTCTGTTAGCAGCTGGTGGCTAACCATTTGCACTACCTAGGGATTCTTCAACACTGGATAGATAGGGCGATCCCTGCTCTCAGAGACTTTCATAGAACCTTGTGATGCTGCTGCTGCTGGAACCCTGATTGTGCAGTGGCTACCCGGTCGCCTTCTAACGACAAAGCCAGCAGTTTGAAACTACCAGCTGCTCCTCGAGACCAAGATGAGGCTTTCTACTCCCATAAAGAGTTACAACCTCGGACCCCCACAGGACAGGGAGCTGTTGCTGCTAGCTTGGAGAATGGCCTGGGATGATTGGGCTGTGCTCTAGGAATGTAGCGCCAGTGGTAGGGACCCCTGGGGTATTCACAGAAACTTCTTAGAATGGAGGACTGCTGGTCTGAAGGGGCTGGCAGGGGGTCTCCCTGTAAAAGGCTTTGCAGTTGTGTTTCCACCCTCCATATATTTCTGAGAAAGTGTCAGAGGACTTGACTTTGGTAAGACCACGCAACTAGCTACAGCTAGTGTTAGTGTCGGCAGGAGACTCCCAGGCTCCCAGGTCTGGGATATGCAATTTCCAATGCCAATGGAAGGAGAAGGGAAAGAACTCTGTGCATGAGGCTGGAGATAGTGTTTGATAACTGCTATTGTTGTTGGCTGCAGGCTGGCTGGCTCCTGCCACATGACTACCCCATACACAGTGTAACAAGATACTGCCCTGTCCTGGGGCCGTCTCCAGGATCGGGTGTGCTCTGCTGGGTTTTCATCTGGCTGGTTTTTCAGAAGTAGATGTCCAGGTCTTTCATCCTAGCTCATCTTAGTCTGGAAGCTCCCTTGAACCCAGTCCAGCCTCATAATCACACACTGGTGGTGCAGGGCTGGCTTGGAGAAAGGGTGTTGAATAAAAAGGGGGAAATGGAACAAGGCACGAGTGCTTCCATCTTGATCTTCAGCTTGATCACACAGGATATGATTTGGGGGTCACACCACGGTGGTGTCCTGGTAGACCAGCTCTCTGAAGGGGAAGAAAGCCCTGCTTTGCAGTACTTGCAGGATTTCTGTATTGTTGATTCCCCCACCCTGCTGATTTCAAGTTATCAATGTCTTCGCAACCCAACTATGAAAGGTCCTGTATCCTGAACAATCAGCTCTCAGGATCCAGTGGGAGTCAGCTCCTCAGACCCCTGCCCCATTGCCACTACACCCACAGTCCATGCCATTGGATGTCAAAATGGCCGTCTTGACAGAAGGTTGGGTGCCAGGGAGCACTGAGCTGGAGGAATCTGGGGAAATCTGGGTTTCACAGGAATTAGACAGCAAGGGGACTAAACTTACAGAAAAGGGCAGGAGAGGGGGGTAGGGGGGTCCGTTCCAGCTTGTCCTAGGCCAGAGACGGGGGGTGGGGTGGGGGGAACCTGGGGAGGTTCAGATGCATCGTAACTGGGCTAGTATGAAGTCCTTTCAGGATTTTCCTTGGGAAAGAAACCAGAGCAAAGTGTAGTGAGGTCTAGACTCTGAGAGTTGACATTAGTAGAAGGGAGCTTCAAAAACCTGCCCCGACCCAACAGGCTGCAGTACAGAGAATCTCACAGGTAATGGGGAGACAGGTACCCTGGAGCCAGAGAGGGCAGTTCTAGACCAGCGGTTCTCAACCTGTGGGTCATGACTCCTTTGGGGGTTGAACAACCCTTTCACAGGGGTTGCCCAATTCATAACAGTAGCAAAATGGCAGTTGTGAAGTAGCATGAAAATAATTTGATGGTTGGGAGGTCACCACCACACGAGAAACTGCATTAAAGGGTCACGGCATTAGGAAGTTTGAGAACCACTGGTCTAGACAGTTGACCTCATCTGCTCCTGCCAGCTTCTAGATGGAGGACCTATTGGGGAAACAGATTGATAATACTATCTACTAAGCACCTTCTTGGACTTTCTCATGAATCCCTTCCAGCTCTCTGGCACAGGTACTTTGATGATCTGACTTTCTAGCTGCCAATCAGAGACACAGACTTTGGGTAATTCGCCCAAAGATCTCAATGGATCAAAGGTTTTCATACTAGTAAGAAGCCAATGAGATATGAATCAGGCAGATGGACCCAAGGTTTGGGCTCCTGCACTGCACTCCTTGGGTTGGTATCTTTGGAGAAACAAAGATTATTTCCAAATTCTGTTGGAGAAATCAGTCTGCTTCTTATAACTCAAGGGGAGGAGGGGGACACTCTGTGGAGAGCTGGAGGTTCCCTTGGAAGCCTCTAGAAGGACCAGAGAGGGCAAATGCTGACAGTTCACTAAGCGCCAAAAACCAAAACTAAAATGGAACTCACTGCCATCCAGTCAATTCCGACTCACAGCGACCCCAGAGGAGAGGGTACACTTGCTGACCTTGCAGTTAGCAACCCAATCCATAACTCACTACACCACCAGGGCTCTTTTGGATCAACCACAGTGCCTGACATTTATTTTTTCTTATTCCAGACAGTCCAGGCTCCTGTTTTAACTGAGAAAATGATCCGAGAGGAATCATATTCTAAGCTTTTGCTTAAAATTCCCCAATGATGGTCCCAGTATCACAATCAGATGTAAATGTAAGCTGGAGGACAGACACCCTGTATGCCCACCCACATTCCGTATCTTTGACATGTCCCACCCACACAGGCATGCTTATGTGGCTAAAGAAAGACACCAGGCTCCATCCGCTGTCCTGTGTAACTCTGGTCAGGCCAATAGTCAATATCAGTCGATGACTCTGAGTCTTCATGCTCAGTACGTACGTCTGATGATGTCCATGCACTTGAAAATATAACCAAGTCACTGAGAAGCCAGATCCTGCCATGAGCTCACTCACTACCCTTGAATCCATGCTGACTCTTGACCCTATAGGACAGGGTGGAATTGCCTTGTGGTTTTCTGAGCCTATAACTGTTTACGCCAGTAGAAAGCCCCTTCTCTCTCTACAAAGATGGTGGTTTCGAACTGCCGACCTGGAAGATCATGGCCCAACACGTAACCGCTACATCACCAGGGCTCCCTTATGAGCTCAATGGCAGCCTAGAAGTTATCGAGATGGCTTCAATTCAGCAGCAGGGTTGGCAAGGCTTCACCTTCAAGGTGTCCTGCTCTCATTTCTGTTGCTGTTAGGTGCCATCTCAAGTCCCTTCTGACTCATAGTGACCCTCTATGTTCAGCAATGAAACACTGCCTGGTCTTGTACCATCTTTATCGTCGTGATGTTTGAGCCCATGATTGCAGCACAGTGTCACTCCATCTCCTTGAGGGTCTTCCTCTTTTTCTCTATGCCTCTACTGTATGGGGCATGATGTCCTTCTCTAGGAACTGGTCTCTCCTGATAGTAAGTCCGAAGTCCACGGGACTCTGATCTGGGAAGAATGGGGCTCACGGAGAGTCCTCAGCGAAATAGCCAGTTTGTCTTTCAACCATCTCTTTGATCATCTTCGTTTCACCCTGTTTGTTCCTTCTCTTTTTCTACCCATGCTGCCTCTCTTTCTCCAAGGTCAGTTCCAACTGCGATGTGATACAAAGCCACTTCTGAATCAGCAGGCACTGCCATGGGCCCTGAGACTCTGCCTTTGTAAGAAGCCTTCAAGGGCTGTCCATGTGCCTGACCCACAGTCACTTGGGGATTCCTGCTAAGTCCTGGTGTTCTCCCCAACCTTGGCCCTTCCTAGTAATGACATCTCTGGACCCTTTTTGCCTTCCTCTTCCACAGGGCTTCTGTAGTAATCCGTGTCCTGCGGCTGCAAAGCTTTGCCTGCTCTAGTCAAACACTGAGGAAGACCCCAGTGGTGGGAAGCTCAGAGGCAGTTGGGTGGGCAGCGTGGAGAGCCGGCAGTGCTGGGGAAAAGGTGGACCATTAGCAGATGCGTTTCTGGCAGGTGACAGTATCACGGATGCTCTGTGTGCTAGAGCCCAGCTCTGTACAAAGGTGGCCTTCTGCGCCTCCCCAAGTAATCCACTCTGAAGCAATGAGAAGCCAGCTGAGCAAGAGGCAGAAGGGCCCTGCTCTT
The DNA here is from genome assembly GCF_000313985.2 of Echinops telfairi. Taxonomy (NCBI): domain Eukaryota; kingdom Metazoa; phylum Chordata; class Mammalia; order Afrosoricida; family Tenrecidae; genus Echinops; species Echinops telfairi. Next base: position 18,026,699 of record NW_022103951.1, read on the forward strand.
GCCTTGCTCGCGTGTCTCAGTGTGCCCACTCCCTCCGGGGCTCACCTGCGCCAGCACAGCTGTAGTGGGCAAGCAGCCCATCATCTTCTGCATGGCAAGGCTGAGGCTGCTGCTGCTTTGGAGTGATATCGCGTATATGTTACGTGAGCACAAGTGCCACCAGTGGCTGCGTTGGTAGCCTTGACATTGATATGACAGCTTCCCGAATCACTTTAGCCTAAGGCTCATAGTCCCCACTAGCTTTGGGGGACATGTTCGTTTACAGCAATAAATGACGCCGATGCTACCTAGCCACCATGGCAGTGAGCTCACACAGGGTAGGAGTTGGGCTCAGGCTGACTGTAAAGAAGCACTCCTCTACAGCTCAGGTCTCCCTTTGAGACTTTCGGGGAGAGGACAGACATCTGTCATGCAACATCCCACACATGAGTTCAAGTCCCTTGCTTAGTTTTCAGACCCAACTGAGTACACCTAATAAATCAAAGGTGCACTGGTTGGCTGTCCTGTAGGGGAGAACTATAAATTGGACCTGGACCCAGGACGGCAAGTTCCAGGCCTGACAGCTGCTGGATGGGCTGGGTCCAAGGAACAACGAGGCTGTTTACAGGGAGCCCCCATATGCAACAAGCAGGGGGCGGCCAGCTGTGTGGGAGAAGCCAGAGCCAACTGTCAACTGAAATCTACTGGTCCCAGGGGCAGCAAGAGAATGTCCACACTTGATGTTGGAGGCCACGACAATCTCACAGCCAGTTATCATCTCCAGCTCACGCAATGTATCCCAGAAATTTCAAGAATTGACACGCCTCCAAAAAGGCAAGCACGTCTCTTCCTTGCCCTGCAAGATCAGGTCTAGTATTTGTAGCCTGGGGCTCGGAAGGGGCCCAGGCATCCTGTGAGGCGCTGTAGAAGGTGTGTGCACATTAAAAATGCAGAACAAGCCTCCTTGTCCAATAACCCTCCCACACTGGGAGTTGGAAGGAGGGACCAGATACCTGGAAGCGATCTAAATACGCATACATAGAACAGGGGAGCTCCTGAGAGCAACAGATTGTCATACAGAAAGGAGTTTCAGGCTCTCAAAGAATGGTGGATAAATAAGTGACCAGGGAGAAACGCTGGCTTCTCGGGGAAAAGGTGAAGCACAATTGCAGAAAAGGCAGAGGCCAAGAGCAAATGCAGTTGGTGTCACAAGAAAGACCTTCGGGAGGTTTGGAGACATTCAAACTCACAGAACAGATCTGGTATGAGGCAACCGAGAGTATTTGGAGTAATAGTCCACACCCCGCGCCTGGCCTTCCTCTAGCCCAGGCCCCTTGCCCTAATTAGAACAGGGTATGTATTCATTAAATGAGGTTTTGAGGTTGCGACTTCCAAAGAGTAACTCTCCCTTGAAATTTGAAAGCATTTAAATTGAAAACTGGGTTGTGACCCAAGGGATACAGATGCAGCACACTTTGAATAACAAGACCTTAGATGGTGGGTTAGGGAGCCCTGGTGACATAATGGTTAGGCATTGGGCTGCCACCCTCAAGGTCATGAATTAGAAACCACTGGCCTCTCCGAGGAGCAAGACAGATTTTCTACTCCCATAAAGAGTTACAGCCTCGGAAACCCCCAGGGGCAGTTCTACCCTGTCCTATAGGGTCACTATGAGTTGGCGTCATATTGAGGTTGGTTTTGAGACTTATTAAGTTCCCAAACTTATTTGGCCTACTACTCCCTCTGTAGGGAAAAAAATTACTCAGTACCTCCCAGGCAATTAAAATTTGTGGTACAAAATAGCCCTTAATTCACGATAAAGTATAAGTATCTGCTTTTACTTCCTTCTTGGATCATGCCAGTGTCCCTCCCCCCCACCAGGGGCTGGCATTGACCATTTGGGGAAACATTATCTTAGACAGCACTTAGCCCAACTTCTTACTTGTTGTGAATCATCTGAAGGTACCTTGTCATAAACGCAAATATCTAGCTTCATTCAAAGTTGCCAACTAAAAACCTTCAGGAAGTGGCGAAATGTCCAAGCAGCTATATGGTTCAATGCCCCCCGGGTTATTTTTAGCATCCAGGAGACTCGAAAAAACTAGTGATTTGGACTTTGTTGGGTATAGCAAATTCAAATACTCCAGAAACCCAAACAGAACACTCTAAACTGTCTAGGTGTGAACATTAGGGGGGGGTGGGGACTGTGGCAACCATGGCCCAGCTAAAGGAGGTCACCATGGTCCATTCAAGTCAGATGTTGCCAGGAGGACACTGAAATCTCGTGTGTGCAGAGCTTTTCATTTTTCACAAGAGCCCCCAAATTCAGACTTCTCAGTGAAGCGTCCTGAGGTTTTCAAAGGCTTTTGACTGAACAGAACGTTCACTGTTGGTGACTTCTGAGGTTCAAACGAAATCAACCAAGCCAGTTGCCATGAGGTCCGTTCTGATGGTCAGTGAGCCTGTAGGACAGTGTGGAAGGGCTCCTGTGGGTTTCTTTATGGGAGCAAGTGGCCTCATATTGCCCCTGCATGGCTGCTGGTGGGTTCAAACTGCCAACCTTTTAGTTGGCAGCCGAGTGCTTACCCATTCTGCCCTCAGGGCGACTTTCCGAAGGTCCAGTAGGTAAGAACTAGGGATCGGTGCTTCTGTGGACCATTTTAAAAACCTGGAAGAATTTGAAGTCTGAACTGGCTCCAGATGTCCCAGCAGGCCAAAATATGAATTTTGTTTTTTGCTTTGGGCTGGAATAACATGCCTCAGTGTAGGCATACCAGTGACTTCATGTCCTGTTGACCTGACCTTTCTGATTGGTCACTAAAAGGCTTGTTGGAAAATATAAATAAATTAATTTAAATTAAAAATTTTAAAACTAGAAGCCTGTTGTCATTAAGTACAACATAAAGTGACCCTACAGAACAGGCTGAACTGCCCCATAGGGTTTCCAAGGCTGTCCTCTTGACGGAAGGAGACTGCTGGATCTTTCCTCCACAGAGTGGCTGGTGGGTGTGAACTGCTGATCTTTCGCTTATCCCCTGAGCACTTAGCCGCAGTGCCACCAGCTCTCCCTCCTTGATTGGTCACCGCATACTGTTGATTTGATTGTTGTTGGTTAATTAGATGGGATAGTTCTTAAAAGTATTAAAAGAGGTTGTGAATGATTTCACCATCTGACCCATGGATTTAGAGAGAGCTCATCTCCCAGCTGCTGCTGTGATACCATCTTGCTGGCATGTCTCCTCTTAGTTTCCCTAAACTCATCATCTTCCATCACATCCATCCTTCCCCGCCGTGCCCACTCTGACCCCACCACCACCCAGATGTGAGCACCCACCACCCAAGTCCAAAATCCTGCAGGGGCTCCCCACCCTCTGTTGAGCTTGCTATCAAAGTCATCAGCGGTGCACCCCGATGGTCCTTCCCTCTTTCTATCTCCTCCCTCCCTCTCTTTAGCAGCTCCTATTAATTGCTCTAGTAATGTGTGGCTTGTCTGGAGAGCAATGGAAAAGTAGTATTAGCTTGGTAGCTGGTATCCAAATTCTCCCCTGGAGAAATCTTTTCAACAAGCCGCTTAGGCTTAGGCAGTGAGATCCAAAATGCCTGTTCCAGTGAAAAAATCCACTGGTAAATGACTAGGCACGGGACCAGGAGAGAAATCAGTTTGGGCCCTAGACAGAAGGAGAATGCCCAGAGAATTCTGCAATGGCTGTGGGAAGGGCCGAAGGCTGTGCATTCACGGGAGTGTGGGTCTAGGTATGATTTGGTTGGCAGGGAAACAGGGGGAGCAGAAATCAATGCAAAACTTCAAAGAGGCAAGAGCCAAGGCTCCAGGATCCAAAAGGCTTAACCGTCTTGGAAATACTGGAAATTTCCAGTGGGAAGACTTGGCTGTGGATTTGCACAAACCTGAAAATTTGGCAGTTGAAGCGGCAATGGACTGTCAGGTTAACATTCCTGAGATCTCTAGGGATGCAGTGACCCTCTGTTAGATCTTGATTCCTCCAAAAAAGAGTAATGCCGCCCCACCAACACACTGCGCTTTAGACACAGGCCTTATTGCCTCATTGCTTCTTCCCAAGTATGCCCTCCCTTCCCACGCCACCCTGCCGCCACAAGGACACATCTCTGCCCAGGAAGGCCCCTTCTCAGCCTGCTGAGCTTCAGAGCCCAGACCAACTCCTATCTCCCTGCATCCTCTTCCCTGGCCTCCTCGCAGACATCCCTGTGCCCCTTCCCCTGGGACACCAACTGCTCTTTTCTTCTTCAACTCTGGCTCTGGCTCATAAGAACAGCAGTTGTCTTTGATTTGTCCAGCCTCCCTGCAACCAAGCTGCCCAGTATGCTCCTTGACAGACTAACTCTGTGCTTCAACTCTCTGTTCCATGTAGAGAACAATGGCCTTGGTCACGTCAAATCGTCTTTGATCTCTCAGGAAAGTCTTCCTGTATCGTCAAGCTCTACAGTCTAAACCTGTCCAAAACAAAAAAGCCATCTCTTCAAAGCTCTGTAAAACACACAGGGAAAACCTGATTTCTGCCCCTTCATAAATTGATGCCACGCCCTAAGCTTGTGAGTGGGCAGAAACAGGGACAGGGCCCACCCTTCTCTTTTTGCTTGGCTTTTAGCATGGTGCCAACTAGGAAGTCTTTGCTGCCAAGAGACAACTCCTCAGGAGGCTAGCACCACTGGGCAGTGGGCATGTTGGGGAGTCACGTGGCACGATGGGGGTGATCTTCATGAAACAGCAAAGCCACTGGACTGCAGAGATTCACCCTGCGGTCAGCTCTTGACTCCTTTCCCACTCCCTGGGCACCTCACTCAACAAATGAACCGAGAAGCAGCCAATGCAATGAACATCTGCACCAGCGCATGAGTGCAGGGGGATGATGGTCTTCTAATCCAGAGTAGCCATAATTGACATTGACTCAATATTCCATGTCAGGTATGGAGTTAAAGGATTGACATGAATTTTCCTATCTAGTGGTCACTTAAGTCCTTGGGAAATGGAAGCCAGGTGGTCCCAGGGAACCCAGGAAGCAGAGCGAAGGATGCAAATGACCACAGGATGTTTTCCCTCCCATCACTGCGTGCCTTGGCCAATCGGTGTCAAGCTCCTGCTCTGCTGACCAGCTTTTGTGATATGATGGGAAACGTGGCTGCCACGGTCAGGTGCGCCTCTGGAAAGGACAGAACTTCCACCAGGTATCCTTGAACTCACGTCCTGACTTGCTTTTTAAAGCCCCAATAGCAGTATACTAATCAGCCTGATTTGAATCACTGCCTGGCCCAGGGGCCAATGACTCTAGCTGAAGTGGAAGTGGGTTTGGAAGTATTCGCACCTTCACTAGAGCCATAGATTGGCTGGGGATTTCCTCGAAAGACGAGACTAGGGTCTGTTGCCAGAAGAAATGGCAGAAGTGATGCTGGACCCAACATAGGCAACCAAACCTCAAAGTTGTATTATGATGCTCCGACCAGGCATGGTAAGGAGCACTGTTTAAGGACCTAGCTGCTAATGGAAAGGTCAGGGGTTCTAAGACAACAGTGGAGGAAAGACGGGGTAGTCTGTTACTGTAAAGATGTGTTGTTGTTGTTACGTGCCGTTGAGTCAGTTCTGACTCATAGGGATCCCATGTCCAACAGGAGGAAACACTGCCCAATCCTGTGCCATCGTTGTCCTGTGAGAGCCCTGTGTCAATCTATCACATTGAGGGTCTTTCCTCTTTTCTGCTGACCCTCTACTTCGCCAAGCATGATGGCCCTTTCCAGGGACTGCTCTCTCCTGACAACACGTCCCAAGTTTGTAAGATGAGGTCTCGCCCTCTGGCTTCTAAGGAGCATGCTGACCTCAGTTCTTCCAAGACAGGGCTGTGTGTTCTTCTGGCAGGCCACCACGCTGACAATCTTCTTTGCCAATCCCATAAATCAAACGCATCAATTCTTCACTGGTGTTCTTTATTCATTGTCCGGATTTCACATACATATGAGGCAATTCAAAACACGATGGTTTGGGTCAGGCCCACCTTAGTTCTCCAAGTGACATCTTGATTCTTTTACACTTTAAAGTGGTCTTTGGTAGGAGATTTTCCCAATGCAATACATCATTTAATTTCTTGACTGCTTCTTCCATAAGTATTATTTGTGCATCCAAGTTAAAAAAAAACAACAACAACCAAAACTTCAACAATTTCCATCTTTTCTCCGTTTATCACGATGTTGACTGCTGGTCCAGTTGTGAGGATTTGGGTTTTCTTTACTTTGAGTTGTCATCCAAGCTGAAGGCTGAAGTCTGTGGCCTTCATCAGCAAGTGCTTCAAATCCTCTGCAATTGCAACAAGCAAAGTTGTGTCAGCTGAGCAGCCAAGGTTGCTAATGAGCCTTCCTCCGATCCTGATACTGTGTAATCGAGCGTCTCAAATGATGTCTCAACATACATATTGAACAGGTATGGTGAAAAGAGACAACCCCAAGGCACACCTTTCCTGGTTTGCAACCATGCAGTATATCCTTGTTGTGTTTATTGTGATCCCTATAGTTGGATGCTGTTGCATACTCATTAAAACACAAGTAAACATGTTTCTGATATTCTCAGCTTTTAGCCAGGATTCATCTGGCATCAGCAAGTACATATAAAGATATATCATTCCATGTCCTCTTCTGAATCTGGTATCAATCTCTGGCAACTCCCATGTCAAAATTTTACTTGCATCTACATTAAGCATATTGTTCAGTAATAATAAAAAATATTTTTACATCCTTTTGGGTCACCTTTCTTTGGAGTGGACACATATAGGGATTTCTTCCAGTCGGTTTGCCAAATGCTTTTCCATTGGCTAATGGCTGCTTCCAGAACTGCATGTGTTTGTTGAAACCTTTCAGGTAGCATTCTGTCTATTCCGGGAGCCTGGTTTCTACCGACGCTTTCCCTGCAGCTGGGACTCCTTCCTTCAATACTATTTATTCTCGATTGTATGTTATCTCTTGAAAATGGCTGAATGTTGACCATTTTTTTGAGTACAGTAACTCTGTGTGTTTCTTCCATCATCTTTTTTATTCTCCTTGCATATTCAACATTTTGCCCTTAGAAGCTTTCATTATTTCAACTCGAAGCTTGGATTGTTTGTTTTTTTTTTAGTGCTTTTAGCTTTGAGAAATTCTGAGCATGTGCTTGTCTTTGGTTTTCTACCTCCAGATTTTTGCATAGTTCATTATAATTCTGTAATCTACAAAAATTACAGCCTTGGAAACTATGGGGCAGTCTACTCTATCCCATCCCTGTGTGCGGGAATCAACTGTAGGCAATAGTGGGTTTGGTTTTTATTAAACATGATGAGTGCTCCAAGCCGTAACTAGTTTGCCTAATTTACCCCAAGTCCTCAGACAGTAGAATTAGAATTGGAACTCATGTTAGCCTGACCCCCATTGACTTCATTCTGGGGTTGGGGGTGTATTGGTCATGCCGGTTGCATACAGTGTTCTTATGGGTACTGGGAGTTGGGCAGCTCTGTGAGTCAGAGGAAAAGACCCTTTCTCCTTTTAAGGGGTTGATGGAGTCAGCAAAATGCACAGGACTTAGTCGACTCTTTCACAGATGAGCTGTTGGCTGCAGGGTGAACAGGTAGCCGAGTGTTTATCACCCCTCATCCCGTGCATCTTCATTGCCAGGAGGAAATCATACCAAACCTACCTTTCCCTGTGGGGATCCTGTAGGACCATTTGTGTCTGGGAAGGGCCTCAGGCTTTCCTTTCCCTTTCCAGGTCTTCTTACATCGTTCCTAACAAGACTGCCTTCCTTTTCATTTTGCTTGCAGCCATGGCCCCTGCTGGGCCAAGAAGCAGCACTATCTTGGCCAATGCTAACACTGCGCGCACTCCCTCTGGTCATTATTAAGTGGCAGCCTGTGTTCAGTCGCATGTTTCTTAGCAACCACCACGTGCCATCTCTTCTCATTTCATTTGTGTCTTCCTTCTCCAAGCCAGGGGGCAAATACACTAAGAAATGAACCCCTGCCATCTCAGATTTCTAAGCCATGGTAACCAGAAAAATTGACAATGATTGCATTTTCAGTCGCTCAAAATGATGACCAATTTCAGGGAGGGGGCGGGGAGAGAAGAGCCTTAGAGGTTGGCAAGGGTTTTTCAAAGCATGTGAGAGTTATAATAGCATGTGTAAACTCGTCTTTAGGGAAATTGATTTAAAGTGAGATTTTTTGGGGGGAAGATCAAACATGTGTACTGTGTTGTAACTCACTGAAGTGCTAGACTCGCATTTCAGTCTCGATATTTCAAGGCATGGAAGCGGCTTTGTTGCAAGTTTCTATCAATTACAGCCAGTTTCCCTAACCGAGCCCTTTTCATCTGGTCTGCACTCAGTATGGTTCTGTTTGGGAAGAAGTCTCCAGGACAGATGTTTAATTTCTTATAGCCAGCAGACTGCTTGTTCTTATTCCATGTACATATGAATAAATAATTCCACACCGCCCCCAGACCCCAAACACAGTTGTTAGCATCCTGGAACATGGAACAAAGACTATAATTCTTTCTCTCCCAAAGCTTGGAATCTTGGCTTTAATGTCGATTAGTCTGGTTTTGTTTGTTTGCTTTTATTTTGCATTTTAACCCCGCTGTTTCATATTTATCTTTGGCTTTTGTGGTCTTTCCCCACCAAGTCTACATCCCCACAGTTTCATTTCATTTTGCTTTCAGCTCTAGCTCAGGTTGTTGGTATCCACACATGTTTGGGAAGCTGTCATGAAATAATCGCTCAGACGTTGTTCCCAATGACGGTCCTACAGACGGTGGCCAAGCCCTTAAAAGAGTTGTGCCGCTGTAACACGCATCGGGTTGCTTCTAAGCCACAGTGGTATTCTCCTGTCTAGACATCGTCTGCTCCCCAGAACAGATGACTGTAATTGAATATGTCAGTTTGCAGGGAAGACTTGCTTCTAATAAGCTTTTAATTCCAAGTATCAAAATTTAGCATGATGCAAAGTCGGGCCGATACTTAAAGGCAGGCTTTTGGAATGAATTCTTGGGGCTTGGCTCTCATAAACTCTTGTGTAACCGTGTCCCTGGATATGATTCGAAAGGACCAGCAAAGCTGAGTCCACCTCATTTGTTTGAATGGCCCCAGTAGACTTATCTGTAAATCAGCCGATTGTTTGGAGGGAGCACATTTGTCATGGAGAGTGCCAGAATCAACCAATTGTTCCAGCAACTGTAGGTTTGAAAGGGAACAGGGGTCACTAATGTTAGGAGAGGGATGTGAAAATCTCAGAGTTGTGAGGAGAATGAGTCTGATTTTTCTACTGAACTTTGGGATAAAATGTCTTGCCCTCTGGATGTTTAAACCACAAGCAATTTGTCTCCTGCTAGTTAGTGTCTTAAAGATCCTAACAAAGAAATTTCATAATAAGGTGTTGTAATTCTCTGGATGTTTCCCTTTCTATGTTCTTTGAGAAAAGTGGATTTCAACAGGTTGGTTGTTAGATGGGACCAAAGATGCCTACCTTCTGAAATGAGTACCTAGTGCCTTCGGGGGGCCCAAGAGAACAAATAAATAGAAAAGGTTTATTTTGTTTATTTGTTTGTTTTTAATTTAAAGGTAAGTGTGTCTTCACGAAGATCCTTCTGTTCATCCTTTCCTCCCTAAACTCCCGTTACTCATTGGTGCTGTTTGGCTGACTCTTTCAAACAAAGTTCCCCCCACTATTTAGGAGGCTAGAAGTCTGAAGTAAGGGTGCTGGCCCTAGGGTAGGCTCTCCTTCTCTGTCAGCTCTAGGGAAGGTTCTTGGCCCTTTCTGCTCTGCCTCTTGGTTCATTGGTGATCTATGTCTTTCCCCAATTCGGATCACTTAACCTGCTTTTTTATATATCACCCTACACTGTTACTCCCGCAGGAACATACCAAAGAAACCCCATTCCCAAATGGAATTCTAACCACTATATAAATTGGGACTTATAACACGTAATTTTGGAGGAGTGGGCTGCAAGTTGGGCTGCTAACTGCAGTGTCAGAAGTTCAACTCCACCGGTGACTCCGAGAGACAAAGATGAGGATTTCTTCTCCCATGAAGATGTACAGCCTTGGAAGCCCACAGGGGCAGATCTGTCCTGTCCTATGGGGTCTCTATGAGCAGAAATGGACTGTATGGCAATGAGAGGAGTGAATTTGGGAGGGGGGGGATACAATTTATTCCATGACCATCATCTTCCCCACTTCCTGACCTTCTCCTGCGAAGCCATGTAAAATCAGTCCTTTAGCATGGCTTTTTGCCTGTTAAGACACACTTCCAGAAAACCAAAAACCCATTGCTGTCAAGTCAATTCCGTCTCTTATTGACTCTACCACGGCAATTTTGCAAAGGGCTGGGGGCGGGCGGGAGCTAATCTCAGAACTGCTTTCACTCTATTGTGAAGTTTCCAACTCTCATCTGATTCCAGAAAGTAATAAGAAGGGGGAAAACAAGGAGAAATATTCTCTCCACTTATTTGTTCCTAAGACCTTAATGGAAACCTGCTTAAACCCAGCTCAGTTTAGTCACTGATTCCTACAGATAAGTATAACCTTGAATGCTGCAGATATTAAGGCTAATTTCTCTAGAATTGTGAAGTGTCTACATTTCTAGAACTCTAAAAGGGCTTCAAAACGTTCATGGGAAAATGGGATTAAAACTAATGGAAAATTTCCAGGGGCTGTTTGAAGCCCCCTGACTCAGTACAAAGGGGTACCCCCAAAAGCGGGGAAAAGCTCTACTGGGTGGAGCTTTCATAATAAACATTTTTCCTGCTATGGCAGCAGCAAGCAACTTGCTCTGAGCTAGTGCACCCAGTGGTGTCACCTGGGAAGGTTCTCTCTGGTCACAGTGAATTTTTTCGTAAAAGCAGATTCTCTCTGACCTCGTTTTTTGTGATGGCCGATTGAAGAGAACAGCATATGGGTGTGAAATTTTGTTTCCTGCTCATGAAAAATGACACAGAAACTGTTGTGATGTTGAACACAGCTTACAAGGACAGCGTTATGAGAAAAACTCAAGCATAGGAGTGAGTGGTTTTGTGTTTCAAAAAAGTAAAATGTCAATTGATGACAAACCTGTCCTGGATGTCCGTCAACTTCCCGAAAGGTTGAAAATGTCAGCTCACCATGCATTAGAATTCATTGCACTAGATCAGACTGTTAATCAAGCTTTCTATGTAGAGGTTCTGAAAAGATTATGTAACAGTGTGCTACACAAAAGGCGTGATTGGTGGCAGAGGGGGGACTGGTTTTGCCACCAGGACAGTGCACCTGCTCACGCAACCATCTCAGTGCTCCAGTTTTGGGCAAAAAATAGCATGCCTCTCTTGCCCATGCATCTGACTCATCTGACCTCGCTCCAGGTGACTTCTTTTTGTTTCCAAGAATGCGTAGGGACATTAAAGGACAGCAATTTGATGACATAGAAGAGGTGAAGAAAAAAATGAGGGAGGTGCTGTCATCCATCCAAACAGAAGTTTGAAAACTTTTCAAGAATGGAATCACAGATTTGACAAATGTATCCAGTGCAATGGAGAATACTTTGAAGGTGATACAGTTGTTTGGGGTGAAAAAATAAAATACATAGTTTTGGGGGGGAAATCCTGTTTTTTGGGGGGACCCCCTTGTATAGGTCATCATTCATTTTCTTCATAAATCCCCCTTCTTCTTGAGACGTGAGTTTACAGCACTCATTCCACAAGCTGCTCCTCTGGTACACTGCCTCTCCACCCACCGCAGTGGAATAAATCTTTGCCTTAGTTTGATTTCATGGGGTACCGACTGCAACCACAGTAAATTATTAAAGATTGGCTCCTTCCCATAGCGGGCAGACAGGGAACAACTACCTCTCTCCTCTAAGTTCTTGATAGCAATAAAACGAGCAAAGATCATTTTCAAAGACGGAATATTTTCTGAAAACCTAAGAAGAAAAGAATGGACCCATGAGAGAGAGAGAGAAGGAAGCAGGGTGAAAAAGCGGGCGAGTGCCCGTCCTTTCCTGTCTTTGCTACCGTACTGGAGCGCCTTCACTGTTCATTCAGCGTTGACGGGAGACCGACCATCAGCTCGATCTTCCTCGTACCCAAACATGCTCCCAGATTTCAGCCTTAATTGGACTCTTCCAGTGTTGCAATTGGCAGTCTTCATTTATTTCCAAAGTCTATCTGTTCTCTCCAAATGAAGTAACAGTGTCAGGAAATGTGTTTTCTTCTAATAGCCACTCAGCCCAAATGCTTGTTGTAAGAGCCCAAGATTATTGCTTGGGCCTTCGACATGGGAAGGCATTTAAGCAAAAATGTCGGCAAAGCCCAGATGACTCCTTTGCAGGCGCCCTGTGAGCAGTCTCCATGTGGAGAGGTTTGGCTTCACGACTTATATTTGATTTCTGATCATTTCACCTACTTCTTATAGATCAGGTGTCCTCAAACTATGCCCCGTGGGCCACATGCGACCCGCTGAGGACATTTATCCAGCCCGCAGGTGTTTTTGCCCTGTTTGTTTTTTTGCTTCAAAATAAGATATGTGCAATGAGCATAGGAATTTGTTTATTGTTTTTTTAAAAAACTATAGTCCGGCCCTCCAACGGGTCTGAGGGACAGTGAACTGGCCCCCTGTTTCCAAAGTTTGAGGACCCCTATTATAGATATTGAGGAACAATCCCGATGGACTGCTCCGAATGTGACTTCTTGGTAACATTCCTGACCCCTTCTTTCAAAGCACCTGATTTCATAAGAGCAAACCCACAGCACCAGTCTGAAAGCTCCATCTCAGACTGAGATGCAAGTCAGCACTGAAGGAAACCCCTCAGTTCCACACCTGCGGAGAACAAGAATAGCAACAGTAAAAATAGGACATGTCGGTATAGGCATATTTATGCTAAGAACTTCAGGTGTGTGAATCTATTCCATCCTTACACTGGTGAAGAAAATATTATGAATTGCATGTCACAGTTAGAAAAACTACGGTTGAATGAGGAAAGAAACTTGCCCAAGGTCACAGTGCCAGTAAATGATGGAGTGGGGATTTGACGGTGAAGCTCAGTCATTACGGCACTCCCCTTTTCAGTCAGCTCTGTAAAGTTGTCTAAAGGCAAATGATGATGTAAACGGATCCATTATCTTTGGATTGATCATCTGGTGCCGGGGATGGCACCCCTGGTTGAATGAGAAAAATGTGGCACTTGTCTCCAGAAGACTAGTTTGGAGCCTTCACTACTTGAATAACTGTTTCCTTGCCTCTAAATCAGGGAGCCCTGGTGGCATAGGGTTTACACATTGGGCTGTTAACTGCAAGGTTGGCAGTTCAAAACCACCAGGCGCTCCATAGGAGAAAGATGAGTTTTTCTTCTCCTGTAAAGAGCTACAGTCTCAGAAACTCACAGGAGCAGTTCTACCCCGCCTGCCCTACAGGGTCACCGTGAGCTGAAATCAACGTAATAGTAGTGTGTTTGGTGTGCCTCTAAATCATCAATCAGAAATTCCTACCTCTTGGTGGTGTTGGTCCCCTGGTGGCCTAGTCAGCTAGGCATTGGGCTGCTGCTACCCCAAAGGTTGGAACCCACCAGCTCCTCCACAGGACAAAGATGAAGCAATAGGCTTCTGTAAAGATTGACAGCCTCCCAAATCCTAAGGAGCGGTTCTAGTCTGTCTGTACAGTCCCCATGGGTCAGAGTCAACTGGGGGGCATTGACTTTGGTTTGATGAGGGATGTTGGGAGGATTCCATGTAAACTTGGCACCACCTCCAAGTCCTGTGTGGTATGTGAGGAACCACATAACTGTAATATCTGCTGGTCTACTGGAGCGCCTTCACTGTTCATCCCTGCTGGCTTAGTGGGTTGAATATTGAGCTGCTAGCCATAAGGTCAGCAGTTCAAACCCACCAGAAGAATATGAGGTGGTCTGCTAAAGATGAACAGTCTCAGAGATCCTCTATAAGATCTCTAGAGTCAAATCACTCAAAGGATTTGCTGGGTTTATAGGGACTATTGTTTCCCAAACCACACCAAACTCACTGCCATCCAGTCAACATATAACAACCATATAGAATTGTCCCTGTAGGCTTCTCAAGGTGGTCAATCTCTACTGGAGTAAAACCCTCACCGTTCTACCTTGCAATGGCTCGTGGTTAGCAGCCCGATGTGTAACCCACTCCACCACCAGGGTTCCTTCTAAGTTCTCAAAAAAATAAATGAATAAATGAATAAGAGAGAGGCTGGGAGAGATGGGGGGAAAAGGTGACAGTGACCTGGTTCTACAATATCTTTAACGCCAAAGGCATAAAAGGGATATTTGGGGGAGGGGCATGCCAATATTTGTAGGAATACTATCCAGAGCAATATATCTTTTGGGGCTGCAGTTTAGAGCCATGCCCACACGGGGGGTGTGAAAGTATGCAAAACAGATGCAGCAACGCCTCTGCAAAGTCCAGTTCCCCTTCTCATTTTTTCCTGCATTCTGAAATCCTGTGGCTTCCCTCAGAATGGAGAGTCTACATTTAGGGGGAGGGGAGAAAGGGGTGCCTTGCCCTCTAAGCTAAACAATGTGCCATTCAATTTAGAGTTGGTGTTCTGTTTCTCCACAGCTAGAATGCCCTTTGCCCCAGTTTTGTTTTGTTTTGTTTCTCTAATCCTCCTCGTTTGCCATTCTCACGCTGCCACGGATCCATTTCCATACCCTTCTTCTCCTTGGTCCGCCACATTCCACCCAGCCCACTGGCACTTCACCCAGAGACTGCTGAGCCCTTCCATAGTGCACCTCATGCACTGATATTCTCTGAGATGATTTGATGGGGAAATGTAAGATTGTAGCTTACGCATTGTCTTTCATTCCCAAGGGCCCAATGCTAATTCCTTCTGAGGACAAATATGAGCTATTTTCCAACATGGTGGTTCTCAACCTCCCTCATGCCGTGATCCTTCCATACGGTTTCTCATGTTGTGTTGACACCCCAACCATAAAATTGTTTTCATTACTACTTCATCATTTTGCTACTGTGATGAATCAGGCAACCCCTGTGAAAGGGTCATTCGACCCCAAAATGGGTCACAACCCACAGGTTGAGAACCGCTGCTCTATAACACAATTTTTTTTTTTTCTGAATTAAAGAGGAAGCTGTTGGGAATACACAGGGGCACATTTGAATATTCAGTGCCAGAAAATGTTGGCTTGAAGTGAAATCTTTGTTGTT
The DNA here is from genome assembly GCF_000313985.2 of Echinops telfairi. Classification (NCBI taxonomy): domain Eukaryota; kingdom Metazoa; phylum Chordata; class Mammalia; order Afrosoricida; family Tenrecidae; genus Echinops; species Echinops telfairi. The sequence goes on from NW_022103951.1 coordinate 18,041,882, forward strand.
GTTGTTGATGATGTTGATGTTAGCTGCCCTGGAGTTGGCTCCCAACTTGTGGCAACCTGGAGAACTGTGATAGGATGAAATGCTGCTTAGCCCTGTGCTGTCTCTATGATTGGTTGCTGATCGGGGCAGTTGTGCACCATAGAATTTTAATCTGGCACGGAAGATGGGAATTGTACCACTGAACCACTAAGTCATTTACTTTCCTGGGTCAGCCACCATCTTTACAAGAGGGGAGCAATAAACTTCCTCGTCACCATTTTAAGGGCAAGAAACTAGCGTTTCCTTTCACAGGAGCAAGTTGTCTAATTGGGTAATCCCACCTGCTCCATGTAGCCTCCCACCGTGTTTATTCAATCTGTATGCTGAGCAGATAATCCAAGAAACTGGACTATACGAAGTTCTCGGCATCTGGATTGGAGGACGATCAACAACCTGCGAGCTGCAGATGACACACCGTGACTTGCTGAAAGGGAGGAGGACTTGAAGCACTTGCTGATGGAGGTTGACGACTGTAGCCTTCAGTAGGGATTGCAACCGAATGTAAAGGAAACCCAAACCCTCACAACCGCGCCAATAGACAACATCATGATAAACAGAGAGAAGAATGAGGTTGCCAAGGATTTTATCTCGCTTGGACCCATACTCAATACTCATGGAAGCAGCAGTCAAGGAATCCAAGGTTGTATTGCACTGGGCAAATCTTTTGCATAAGACCTTTTTTAAAATATTAAAGAGCAACAATGTCACTTTTGAGAACTAAGATGGGCCGGACCCAAGCCATGGTATTTTGTCACTTTATTTGCATATAGAGGAGCACTGGTGGTATAGTGTTTACGAGTTGGGCCGCGATCTGCATGGCAGTTTGAAGCCACCAGCAGCTCTACTCCCGTCAACAGGTACGGTCTCAGGGACCCTCAGGGGGTTGCTATGAGTCAGCATTAGCTAGTTCGTTTGGAACGTGCATGTGAAAGTTGGACATTGAATAAAGAAGACCGAAGAAGAACCAATGCATTTGACTTTATCTGGGGCTGGCGGAGAATAGTTAAAGTACCATGGACGGCCAGAAGAGTGAACAAATCTGCCGTGGAAGAAGTACCGCCAGAACGCTCCTTAGAAATGATGATGGTAAGACTTGGTCTCATGTATTTTGGACATGTTGTCCAGGCCCTGGAGAAGGACATCGTGCTTGGTTAATAGAGAGGCGTCACAAAGGAGGAAGACCCTTGGTCAAATGGATTGACACTAGTGTTTTCTATTGTACAGAGCGTCACTAGGTGTTGGAAACGACTTGAAGACTCCTATAAACAGCATTTTTCTCCAACAATTGCGCCTCAATCTAATATTTCTGTTCCCTGGATCTTTCCTGAATAATTTCACCAACCAGTTGATGCCTTTCTCAGTATCATGGCAGGGGTGCTTGGCTCAGGTTTCCACACCAGATCAGCTTAAGGTGGCTACCAGGTCGACTCAGAGGGTGGGAGTTGGAAGGAGACAAACTATACTCTATGCTTGAGCCCCCTTGAGCATTAAGAGTGCCGTCATTCTGAGGGCCCTGGTGGGGATGGTTGGTGTTACTGCTTTAACTGCGGAAATCAGTGTTGCAAAAAGGTTGAGAAAATCTATCACATCATTCATCCTTGGCACAGGTTTGAAGGAAAACAAGTAGAATTTGTATAAACTCTTTCAAACTAGTTTGTTGAGAGGAAAAGGCAGTATTCTCACTCTTGATTTCCTACATCCAGGGGTGCAGCTGCACAGCGATTACTGTTTTTCCTCGCAATGTGTATATGCACCTTTGTGAGACTGTGCACTCACCTGTGTGCGTGAATCACGGCAGAACTCGGTATTATTCAACTTGTCGAGTGAGCAAATACCCTGAGCAGCTGGACTATAGGAAGAACGATGTAGTAAGCAGACTGGAGGGAAACTAACAACTTGCATGATACAGGTGGTACAACCTTGCTTCCAGAGAGTGAGGAGGACTTGAAGCATTCACTGATGAAGCTCACAGACCACAGCCTTTTAAATAATGATTACATCTCAAAATAATGGGGAAAATCCTTCCAACTGGACCAATAGGCAGCCTCATGGTACCCCTTGCTGTCGAGTTCATTCCAACACATAGCAACCTTAAAGAACAGAGTAGAGCTGCCTCCGAAGGTTTTCAAGGTGACTGCCACACCTTGCTCAGAGCAGTGGGCATGTTCAAACGGCTGCCCTTTCAGTTTGCAGCCACACACTTCACCATGGCACCACCAGGGCTCCTGATAAACGGAGGGCATTTATGGAGAATTTGTCAAGGGATTATTGAAACGAATTCTTGACCTAATAACATTCCGGGCAAACACCCCAGATATAGATGTACTTCCTCCAAAATATATTTTATAAGTGTGTGTAAGTATATATGTATACAGTAGCTCTGAATGTGAATCTACATTGTGCACATAAACCTGATTACACAAAGTGATTGTTTTTTAGGATGGGATATGATTAGAGGTGAAACACTGGTGTACTTTGCGTTTCTAGTTTTATTTCACAATTACTCTTTGCCAGTTCTTGATTTCCACTGAAATCAGATTTAAGAGTATCCTAAAAATGAAATCATAAACATCCCGAACACCTAAGTTAAAAAGGAACCGCACCCCAGCTCAAAGAACCCTGTGGTGTCCTGGAAAGGGGTGCAGGCCTGCGGGGAACCCAGAATCCAGAAGTCTGAAGCGTTCCTCATGAACCAAGCCCACATTCCAGTGCGCCTCTCCTGCTTTCTCCACCACATAGCCAGGGTCTGAAGGCAGCCTGGTGACCTTGAGAACTATACTCTGCCTGTGACATCATCAGACGCCGACGCGTGGGAACAGCCTTAAGTTTGATTCTCTGTGGGAAGGAGGGGGGGAAGGAGCTCAGACTGGAACAAAACCTGAAACATGAGCCTCTTGGGTCCAGTCCTTCTGTGCTGCTTGCAAAGAAAAGCTGAATAATAGAACCCTGTGAAGGGTGGCTTTCAAAACAACCCCTCCCACCCACTCTCAAAAGCCCTCTGACTTCAAACTCAGTGTGAGACTAGTAATTACAGTAAAGACAACAATTTTAGATTAAAGCTATCATAGCTGACCCTTTGACAACTGACTTTAATTGATTTATGGTATTTACTCCATGGTAGAGGTTAGAAATATGTTCGAAGATATCACACTGTACCTCAAAACACACACACACAGACACACACACACACACACACACACACAAGAATATACAATTATTTGTAAGGACAGTGAGCATTTTAAAGTCTGAACAGTAAGACATTTAAGCCGAACTGCAGTTTGGTACTCAACCTATTATATATAAAATTCAATTAGATTAAAGTAATGGAAAATACTGAAAAGCGATAGTGGTGATGCTTGCCCACCATACTTAACCCTAATAATGTCACTGAAACGTACATGTAGAAATTGTCCAAATGGAGCATTTATACACACACCAATTAACTGCATTTAAAAAAAATAAATATTCCCTAACCTTATTCATAGAGAACAAGTAGTGCCTTTTATTTTAGTACAGGTGTTATGGGGGTCGTGGTGGCACTGTGCATTAAGCGTTGGGCTTCTCACAGAGCAGCTGCTCCAAGGGAGAAAGTGATGCTGGTGCACCCATACAGGTGGGCCGTGTTTGAAATCCAAGAGGACAGTGCTGCTTTGTCCTGTGGGGTTCCCGTGAGGCTGACTCCTTCCCGGCAGAGGGCTTATTGGTGTTACGGGGGCTATGTGGCAGTCCTAAGCCTAGGTCTCTTGGTGCCCAGCATCTGTTGTTGGGGCTTGCAGAGGTTTGGGGGCTCTCTTGAGAGCTGAGCAGTACTCCTTTGTATGAATGCGCCACAGTTTGTTTAACCACTCACTAGGTTTTATATTGATCATATGTCGAAATGTCAGTATATTTCCTTCCTCCTTCCCTTCCCTTACTCTTCCCTCCTGCTCCTCCCCTCCATCCTCGCCCATTTCCCACCCAACCCCGCCCCAGTCCTCCCCAAAGCCTTCAAAGTTGGCTCTTGGTGTAAACACCATTGTTTGAGGGTTTTCCCCCCCTTCTATAATAGTGATCGCATGGCAGCGTTAGTCTTTCTGAGGTTGACTGTCTTTGCTGAGCTTAATGCCTTCCACATTTGTCTATGGCATGAGGCGTTTGACAGTTTTTTAGAGATGTGCAGTATTCTGTTTGTGTGTCCTAGAGTTTATTTATCCATACCTCCGCAGATGATGGGCATTTGGAGTCCATCTTTTTGCTCTTGTGGACAGCGCTACAACAGACATAGGCGTGTATATATTTGTGTGTGTTTTCTTCCTTATTTCTCTGGAGCATATACTGAAGAGAAGGATTGCAGGGTCATATACCCATTCACCATTTGAGAGACACTTGGGTTGTATCCCGTTTGGTCCTCTTATGAATAAAGCTGTTCTATACATTTGTGTATTAGTCTTTGCAAGGACATAATGGTTTCATTACCCATATGTAAGAACCAAATTGCCAGGTCACTGAATGGATATTTAAGATAATTAGAAACTGCCACATAGTTTGTCAGTATGCTTGTGCATAGATGTACATTCTCAGCAGCAACATATGAATAGTCCTCTAATTGCTTTACAGCAGCGGTTCTCAACCTGGGGGTCACGGCCCTTTGGGAGTCAAACCACCCTTTCACAGGTGTCACCTGATTCAAAATGACAGTGATGAAGTAGCAACGAAAAAAATGCTATGGTTGGGGGTCACCACCACATGAGGAACTGTATGAAAGGGCCGCGGCGTGAGGAAGGTTGAGAACCGCTGCTTTACATCATGACATATGGTGATGTCAAGCCTTTGAGTTTTTCACGTTCTCGTGAGCTTGCAATGGGATCTGGTGGTACACATTTGTATTTTCACCTGTTGAAAAATGATGTTGAGAAGCATTTTCTGTGCTTATTCGTAGTTAATATACCTTCCCTTGTGAAATTTCTGTTCAGATGTTTTGCTCATTTTTATTGGGTTGTCTTTCTTTCTTTTTTCCAAAACCATTTTATTGGGAGCTAAGACAGATAACATATTGTTCCACAGTTCAACCACAAGTAGCATTGTACAATTGTTACCACAGAAAGTTTCAAGGTTGCTTCTTGTTGAATGTAGAAGCTCTTTACATATGCTGAATGAAAGTCCTGTGTCAGATATATATATGGGGGTTTCAAAAAGCGTGTGGAAATCTTCCATTATCTTTCCGTTCTATCCCCCTCCCATGTAATTATCCAGTTTTTCCAACACCATTTATTGAAAAGCTTATCCCTTTCTCCATTTAATTTAATTTAATTCCCCTTTGTTGAAAATATATTGCCCTTATATCTATGAATAAGTTAGCCCTGGTGGCATGGTGAGTTACATAGATGGACTACGAACTGCAAGTTGAGAAGTTCAAACTCACCGGCAGGGGTTGAGATGTTCCCTTCAGCTCCTAGTTTACAGAGTATTCTTACAGCATAAGTGGATGTTGGATTTGATTTTAAATTTTTTTCTATTCTCCCTCTATTGAAATTATTATGTAGTTTGTCTCCCTGCTGTTTAATGTGGTTAGTTGCATTGATTGATTGATTGTGAATGTTAAATTTACAATCCTGATTGTGATTCATTATGCTTTTTATACATTTCTGGACTCATTTGCTGACTTGCATATGTTAGTCTGTGAATTTTCATTTCTTATTATTGCCATTTTGATATCTTTGGTCAAGATTACAGTGGCCTCATAAAATAAGTTGGCAAAGTATCCCTTCCTCTAATATTTTCTGAGCTTGTGTATATTTTGTATTATTTCTTCCTTTTTTAACTGTATGGTAGAATTCACTAGTGAAGCCCTATGGATTTAGTTTTTACGTTGAGATGCATTTTTGTTTCAAGTTAAATTTCTTTAACAGATATAGGGCTAATGTCATTTTCTATTTTATCTGGTTCCATTTTAGTCACTTGTGCTTTTCTACAGATTTGTCCGCTCCAACTACGTGGTTAAAATCATTGGTATTAAATTGTTTGTAATAGTATTTTATTGGTTGATGGTTGTAAGAGCTTTAATAATCTCCGCTCTTTCATGCCAGATATAGGTCATTTGTGTTTTCTCTTTTTCTTGATCAATACTAATTGTTTTATTATCCAGGAAATTTTATTAACCCATTCTACAAACCAACTTGTGGCTTTGTTAAATACGGTATCTATTCTCTTCCTGCTTTCTGCTTCATTGTTTACTGCTTTTGTCATTACTTTTCCTTTCTTCTATTGCATTAGATCCAATTTGCTCTTCTTTTTCTAGCTACTGAAGGTGTAAACCAGGGAGTCCCGGTGTCGTAGTGGATTACATGTTGAGCTCCCAACTGCAAGGTCAGCAGTTTGAAACCACTAGCTGCTCCTGCAGGAGAAAGACAAGATTTTCTACTCCCCTAAAGAGTGACAGTCTCAGAAACCCATGGGGGCAGTTCTACCCTGTCCTATAGGGTCGCTATGAGCCAGGATCACCTCGATAGCAGTGAGATTGGTTTGTTTTGGGTAAGGTATAAACTTCAGGAGCTCCGATGATATGCTTCTCATGGTGAGGTCTTGGCTTGTGGTTATTCTCTGTGAGTCGAATTTACTTGATATCTGACAACAACAACAAAATGTAAACTTAGATCACTCTTTTAGATTTTTAACTTTTCCTTTCTTATAAACATCCATTTAAATCTACAAATTTCCCTCTAAGCAAAGCTTTTGCTGCACTTCACAAGCTGGGCTTTCTTTTACACTCATTGCAAATTGTTTTCCAGTCGTCCTGGTGATTCATTGTTTTACTTGTGGACTGCTCAGTGTGTTGTTTGCTTCTCAGAGAGTTGGCGTTTTTCTAGATGCATAAGTGTTTTGTTGATTACTAAACAGTAGCTATAAAGAAATCTCCAACTATGATCCTGGATTAGTGTTCATTCTGTCCATTTGTCTTCATTCACTTTGATGATCTGGTATTCAATACTGACATCATTTTTGCCGTTATGTCTTCCTGATGATTTATCCTTTTATCATTATGTAATGTTCCTCTTTGTCTTTGGTACTGTTTGTCTGCCTTGTCTGATATTAATGTAGCCCTGCCAGCTCTCTAATACTAAGCATTTGTCTCGTCTCTTTTCCCATTATTTTACACTTAACCTATTTGTGTCTTTACCCTTAAAATGCACCACGTGTAGACAGCATATCATTGATTTTTGTTTGGCTTTTATTCAGTCTGACACTCTTACTCTTCTGTGGCTCACAGAGCCCAACAGGTCCAACAGGCCCAGCTAGACCACCAGGGCTCCTGACACTCGCTCTTTTCATCAAAGCACTTGGTCCCTTTATATTTAATGTAAATCTGAACATGATTTGAATTAGGTCTGCTACTTAGCTATTTACTCGTTGTCCCATCTGATTTTGATTCTTTCTTATTCACTTACTTCCTTCGTGGTGGTCTAACAGAATCATTACAAATATTATTTTCTCTCAACTATTTTCAGGATTTTAATATTTTGTGGGCACCTGTGCTCTTGAGAAACACTATAAATCAATGTCAATGTTGAGCAAGCTGAAATAGGAATAAACCAGCTGCCATCAAGTTGAGCATAGCCAGATTCAAATGATCATGACTCCTAAGGAATGTAATTTTTCTGAGTCTCTGATCTCAAAGGTTGCTGGGAGAAAGTTTTCCATATAAACACAAAAAAGGACAGCCTTTGAGATTGCATCTCCATTTTTATTGTTGTACGACTACATGTGCTTATATTCTCTCTGCCATATTTTCACAAAGCATTAATTTGAATATTCAAAATGGAATGGCAGTATTTGTATTCAAACCTACACTACCCTCTCCATAATACATATTTGACATACACTAGGCTAATTGGCTTATACTTCGTTAAATAAAAAATGTAAAAAATCCTTTCATTTGTTATATTTAGAGTCTCTGAAGTGCCATTTCTGGAAATAATAGGAGACTTATGATAAGAGCAGTTTTGATTCTTTGTAAGAGTTAATGTCCTGAGAACTTCGAGGCAGTTATATTTTAAAGATAAGAGTTTGAAACTAACAAGTGTGGAACGTAGACAGTAGTCCCATTGTTTAGTAATCACACATATCTTTCATATATATATACGTACATATTCCCTTTGGTTATGGAGTAGAATAATTACAAAGAATAACACATTCTATGTACGGCCCATCTCATTAAATCAAATCAGTAACAGTATCCCTGTTAAACACTCCCGTGTATGTGGTTCTTCGTGGTTCTCCCTCCCTCCATAGCTTCCTGTTCCTTTCCTCCTCTGCTCCTCTCCTGGCCTCGACAGAGTCTTTAACGTCTTATCCTTTGGGGTGAAAGCCACTTTGTACTTCTTTCTTTTCCTTTATAATGATGGTGTCATAAAATATTTATCTCTATGAGATTGACTAATTAGGCTAAGCATAATGTTCTCTGGTGATGTCCATACCCTGAGGTGCTTAACAGACTGGACATTGTCTTTTAAGAATATATAATATTCCATTGGCTGTATGCACCAGAGTTTGTTTAGCCATTCCTTTATAGTCATAGGTTTTGAATTGTCTCCGTCTTTTTGCTATTGTAGAAATTGCTGCGATAAACATAGAGGTCCCTATGTCTGTCAATGTTGTGTTCTTTTTTTATTTGCATTTGTGTACGGAAATGCCATACTGGTGTCTATGGTGGTTGTTCAATTTGTCAGCAACGTATGAGCCTTCCGATCACATTCTCTCCAGCGTTTATCATGTTGTTGTTGGTTTTATTTTGCTGAGAGTGTTGGTGTAAGGTGGTATGTCGTTGTTGCTTTAATTTGTATTTCTCTTATGGTTAATGACTACAAACATTTCTCCAGATGATTGTTGGGTGCCTGGATGTCACCTTTAGTAAATTGTCTATTCTTATCTTGTGCACATTTTTATTGGGTTATTTGTATTTTTCTTATTAAGGTGTTGTAGTTTTTTTTATAGATTTTTAAGATTAGCCTTTTATCTGATTTATCACTGCTAGATAGCTTTCCCAGTGTGTGGGTTCACTTTTAACTCTTTTGATGAAGTCTTTTGATTTCACCATTGTCATATGTTTGCAAGGTCCCAGCCCTCTGTTCTGTCTTCTTTGTGCAGGTATTTCTCGTTATGTTCGATAGTGTATTTATGTATTGGGACCCTTACATTTGTTTTGTTTTTTTCATTGATAGTCTTTATGATAAGACATTTTTCTTGAAAACTTCATTATTAGAGGTCTGTTTGCAAACTCACAAAGCTAAAACCACACTTTGAAATGACATGTATTTGCTTTTCTTTGCAGGAAGACTTCAAATAGCATATTTTTGAATAGACACAATGATTGCTTGGCTTGTTTTGTGAGCCCCCCTCCCCCCATACTCAAGGCTTGAGGAAGGATTAGCGTTCAGTAGCTATGGGTTAGGAAGGCATGCTGGATGGCCCCAGGCAGCAGCCGAGGGTCTCACTGGACAAACAGGGAGGAAGGTGATAGCCTGCCGAGGCCTCCTCTGTGTCAGAAAGGTGACCCTCTACTTTGTCAACTGTCCCCAGTTCGTCGGCAAGGAGCAAGCCCCTGTGACACAGGAGAGCAGTCAAGGGAGGGGACAGTGAGTGAACATGGATGACAGAAGTGTCTGTGCCACCCATTCATTAGGGACTCACAAAGGGGGCATAGAAATCCTGGGCTTTTGTGTGGCTCGAGAGCTTCATATCAAATGTCTGTCGGGTAATTTAATCACGTGGGCATGGTAGGAATGACACAGTGGTTACATTAATAAACTGAAGCATTAAAGAATAATAGGCCAGTTATTGCCGAATTATGGGAAAAACGGTGCCTAGTCATTCCTTGTGATATTAGAAGGGTGAAGGAGGGGCTTCCTAGTTGGCACTGGCAATGCATAAAGAAATAGTTTCTTGCCTCTCCAGACCTGTGGAAATCCTGGTACCGGGGAAGGCCCAAGGCCATGCCCACCAGCATAAATCTCGCTTTGTTTACGGTGCTTAAAATATCATAAGCTGAGGTCTGTTTTGATGGTGTTGAATAAAATTGTCTGGGGCCCGGCATAGTAATGAGCTAAGGCCCCCAAATAGCCTTCTCAACGGAGCTCAGTCCAGAGCCTTCCCATTCTTTGTCTGAGGCCTCCTGGGAACAGAACCCATTCTATGCCCATCACAGGACGGTCGTGTAAAAGAAGCAGCTTCTTTTTTCACTAGAAGCCGAAGGAATTTCTCCTCTTCACTCTCTGCCTTCTGGCAGGAGGAAAAGGAACACCCCTTTGATTTCAGATCGGTTTCCACCAAGCATCTCTTGAACTGTGCCAGACAGGTTCCAAACACTGCGATGTGGAAAGGGAAGGAGGAGGCATAAGATACAGTTGGTGCTTTCAGATTCCAATATTGGAATTCACAGAGGACTTAGCAGCCAGCCAGTTTCTCCCGTAAGCTCCTGAAATGTTCTCTGTATATCCATTCATAAGTTACCCACCCTACTTTTTCATAGGTTAAAAAAAAAAAGATAAATTTCAAAGACCCATTCCAACTCTAAAATTCTGTAAGCCTAAGAATTCTGAAAAGAAGTCATTTCTAGGAGACATCGAACATTTCATGTGCCCATAAGCCAGTTGTTCACAGAATGGGCCAAGGTAGCTCTCTTCAATAATACAAACTGTGTTTCGGGCTTTGGGGTTTTCAGGAAATAGTTTGGAATTCAAGTTTGAACAAGTCAAGCAAGTAGTCGAATTTTGAGAGGGTCAGCTGGCTCATAGTCTTTGACCTGAATGAGAGGTATCTAGTTTCATGGAGGAAAATAATGGAGGGCGGGGGAAATGGATGGAGGTCCACTTGGAGATGTGTTAGCAAGCCGCATATTTCCCGGGTGAGGCAAACATTTTCTAGACCGGTGGGCCTCAAGCTTCAGCACCTATCAGAATCACTTGGAAGGTTTGGTAAACCAAAGATGGCTGGTACCCAGCCTCAGAGTTTGGACTCATTAGACTTGGGTGGGGCCTGAGGCTCTGCATTCCTAGCAAGTTCCCAAGTGCTGCTAGTGACTGCTGGGACTGTGGCTAGACTTCAACCCACCACTGCTTTCAAGAGTAGTTATTCCGATTGTGAAGGATGGATGCAGTCGTGTAACATTCCCTGTGATTCAGCAGAATTAAGATGGATTTTCGTTTGCTGGAACCTATAGGTGCCCCTGATGAATTAGGTCTTCATCATTCAAAGAGCAATGCTTACAAATAATACCAATGAGTGCTCATTTGGGCAGCACACATGCTGCAGCTGGAGCGCGAGAGAGGAGTTGCATAGCCCTGCACAAGAATGCCAGGCAAATTTGTGAACTGCTGCATATTTTTCGCCTTTCCTGAAGATACTACCCATTGTTGGGGTAACCAGAGAAACCGTTTGAAGCAAGGCAACATGTGGCATTGCCTATTGGAACTTTGCTATGTCTCACGATGACTCCTACGGTAGGATTCTTGCCTTTCATGTAGGAGGCCGAGGTTCAATTCCCTGCCAATGCCCCTCAATGCATGTCAGTGGATCCTTGGGCATCGCTGTGGTACAGAATAGGTTTCAATCAAGCATCCTGACTAATATGGACTAGTAAGAAAGGCTCATTGATCGCCTTGAGAAAATCAGCCAATGGTAACCTTCTGGGTTACCATGGTTCCATCTGCAAGAGATCCGAGCGATGGTGCAGGACCTGGGCGTGTTATGAACCACTGTGCATGGGGTCAACATGAGGGCACAAGGGGGCGATGTGGCAGCATTGGGCTGTGATCCTCTGGGTCAGTAGGTCAAAACCACCAGCGGTTACTTGAGAGAAAGATGGGGCTTTCTACCCCCATAAAGAGTGACAGTCTTGGAAACCCACAGAGGCAGGTCTACCCCGTCCTATAGGGTTGATGTGAGTCGGCATCGACTCTATGGCAGTGAGTTTGTTTTGTCGGGGAGGAGAGGCTGTGGAACAGCAGTGATAATAGTGAAATGGAAACCGTGCACTGACCGTCATACTGCCGTGTAATACAGATGTCACAGAAATGCAGATAGGATTGCAGACTTCATTCTTCGCTTTAGCGCTTTGGAGCCCTTCACTGGGATCAGGAGTGTAGACGTGTAACATTTCCTAATCATATCCTTCCAAGTCCCACGTTGGCATGTGCTTCAGGCAGAGGAGTGGGATCGCACCTCAGTCCCCTGGTTCCGTGCAGCCACAGGCTTCAGAGCGAGTTTTGGCAGCAGTTCGTGGCTCCCTGGCCTACTGTAACCACAGGTTGGCCGCCAAAAATGTGGGTCAGTGAGTTGCCAGCATGCCCAGGTTCAGTGGTTATAGGGAGCAGAACACTCAAACTCTACCCACGTGATGCCACCACAGTCTGAAAATGGGAAACGAGGGCAAAGGCAAGCCGTGCTGTTTGGGGTCTGTTATGCCTCCCATTTCAAAAGCCAAATGCCTCTTGCACAATTTTATTTTCCTCTCCAAAATTCTGCCAGAGAGTGGTTTCATTCAACCAGGCTTGGCGATCATTTTTCTTCAGATGGATCTCCATTTTTCTGTGCTTTTCACAAAAAAAGCGGTACTCAATTCAAGACCTACAAACCCCAACCTGTAATCATAGCCTGACTCATGAAACAGAAAGGGCTAGAAGTGCCTTCGTTTCTGTTTTTAGTTTGTCACCAAGTACAAGTTAATTATTTGGTTTCAATGTTTACTTTTTCCTTCCTTCCTGAGGAATGAGAACATCAGCGTCTTAAAATAATAAAAGTAATTTCTAATCATTGTGGGGGGACATGCCAAAATGATCGATTTGTAAACAACAAACGCTGCATAGATGAGACCCAGCTAGTATCTCCTTGCTGTTTCTGATCTCGCCATCTAGTGAGAAAGCAGGCTCAGATAAGAACAGGCTAAAAGGAAAATCCTAGGACAGATCATATATCATATGCCTTTGCTTACATCGCTCCATCCAGAGGCTTAAAATCACATGGTGGATTTTTTTTAACCTCTATCTTGTTCCATTAAGAAATTAAAGAGGCTAAGTTGTAGAAATATAGAGCATGTCAACAGGACTCCAGAGACGGCGCAAGAAAGAGAAGAACACTCTGGAGCTCACTGCCTTTATTATTTCTGTTGTGAAAGTTGCTCGTCCTTTCTGAGGATGAGTGGCCTTGGGGATGGCATGTGGTTATGCTGGTTAATGGACAAAGAGTTTTGAGAAAGTGGTCGCTATTATTTTCATGTGAAACTTAATAAAGGGTTCAGAAGTCAGTTAAGTGATAAGTTGATCTGAAAATGTAAATACTGAGTTGATCTGAACATTGATTTTCAGAAATAGTTTCCTTCATAGGAAAGTAAATGTTCTCAAATCGAAGGTGGAGTTGATCGCACAACTCTTTTCATATGCTGGAACTGCTGATTTGTAGGCTGCGTGAATTATCTGCCAATGAAACTGTTTAAAAAGAAACAAAAAACAATCGGTTTATTCAGCTTTTCTATGGTCAGTAAACCCTATTTCGCATTTTGCCTCAGATCTTCGAGAACACGATCAAGTTCTTGTTGCTTGCCTCCAGACCAAACCTCTCTGAAGCTGAGTGTTTTCTGGGAAAGCCCTTGTGGAAACTGAAAGAGATGCAATCTGGGCCGCTGGGTACAAATAATTATAGCTTTTGACTGGGGCTTGATTGTGTTCATTGCGCTTCGATGAGGCCCTGAGTGGACACAGTTGGATTTCTATACAGGGGCTTTCTGCCACCGTCAGTGTCCCGATGACATCATCTCTGAGAGGAAAAAGAGGCCTGTGTTTTCTGTCCTGTGAACATATTAAGGAAATAAAAGGTATACAGATTGGGAAGGAAGAAAGAAAATGGTCTTTGTTTGCAGATGCGATGATCGCTATGTAGGAAAAGCCCCTCCCCACCCCACTACCAATCAACAATAACAACAAACCTGCGGAAACTACTAAGTGATTATAACAAGGTAGTGGGATCCAAGGTTCATCTAAGAAAGGCAATTATTTTCATGGGTAGCAGCAATGAGCAATTGAAACTTAAAGCACAGTACCAATTATATTAATGTGCATGTGCACGTGCGCGCGCGTGCGCGCGCGCGCGCGCACACACACAGAAATATTGAGGTCAAAATCAAATAACACATGGAAGATCTGAGGGGAACGCTGTTGCAAGAAATCAAAGCAGATTGAAATAAATGACATTTGCACGTTCATGGATAGGAACAATTCATATCATTAAGATGTTACTGCTTTCCGAGTTGGGCTGTAGATCCAATGAAATTCCAGTAAGAAGCCCAGTAAGTTCTTTTGTAGATATCGACAAACTGATTCTAACGTGCATATGGAAAGGCCAAAGGCTTTTTCATTGCCAACACAGTCCTGAAGCCCAGAGTTGGAGGGTCAGCACTACTCGTCTTTAAGACTTTCTATGAAGCGACAGTGAGCAAGACAGTGGGATCTTGGTGAAGGAACAGACAAGTCGAATAGTGGAACCAAACAGAGAGCTCAGCAGGAGGGTGTTACAGAGGTGATGTCTACTGCACACCTATAGGTTCAGTGTTCACAGGCTAATAACCAGATGTGACACAATGGAACAGCCCCTTCTGACATCTGGAGGAAACTTTCAGAAAGGTCTGAGTATTGAGCATGCACCCCATTAAAAAAAAGTAGCCCCTTTACTTTAGAATCTGAAACACTGTAGCTATATAGTTCAGAAATCAAGACCCAAACAATGAAACCCATTTCTCCCCAGATCGCCACCTTTTAGGAGTCAAAGAGCATTGGGATTCTAGGATGAAACTCCAACGTCAAACAAAGTCACGAAGAAAAACAGTAAAACTACAAAGTGGAACAGATGGCACAAAAAGAAAAAAAAAAAAGAAAGAGCTCATTCATTGATTTGAGTTGTTTTTCTATTTTCCTGTCGAGAAATAAGCGCTAGAGCATCTATTGGAAACTCCCATCTATGAAGGCTGTCAGGGTTTTTTTCCCAGCTGGAAATGATCTTCTGAACTCTAGAACATCCAGGCCTCTTATTGAATTATTAAATTTGACTGCATATTTTCATCATTCCTGTACATGTCTTATCTCTTTTCTTCAACTATAAACTCCTTCAGCATGAGAATTAGACTTTAGACATCACTTTGTTCTCTACAAAGCCCAGCATCTTATTCTGATTTAAGATAAAAAAGAAAAAAGGAAAAAGCACACTGCTATTGGATCAAGCCCCCCTCACAGACACCTAAGAGGACCAGGTAGAACGTCCCCTATGGATTGCAGAGACTAACTCTTCACAGGAGTAGAAAGCCTCATCTTTCTCCCTCACAGCCACTGGTAGTTTCAAACTGCTGACCTTGTGGTTAGCAGCCCAATGCGTAACCATTACACCACCAAGGCTCCAAAAATGCATACTAAAAGAGCATATGTACAGTATAGCTCCTTAATTGTCAGAGCCCAATGCTACCCCCGACCCCCATTGAAAAAGTAAGAATTTCAAGATGGCTACTAACCAACCCACCAGTTGCCATAGATTCAGTTGTGATGCATGCCGACCTCCTCAACTGTGTTCCACGGGGGTTGCAGTGGTTACTTTCTTGGAGGTAGATTGACAAGTCTGTCCTCAGAGCTGTCTCAGGGTGGGCTCAAACCTCCAAACATCCAGCCAGCAGTTGAGTCCGTTCCCCATTTGTACCAGCCAGGATCCCCAGGATGGCACCCACCGAACATTCAAGCAAGCGCAGGGACTGTCGAAGAGAAAGGCCCTGTACACGAACCTAGGTGCTACACTCACGCCATCGGGGCTGCAATTGTATAAATGCACGAGTGGATCCATCACTCCGAATCACATAACCAACCACAGCCATGATTTTGGGTTGTCTAACGGCTTAAGGAGCCCTGGTGGTGCAATGAGTAAAGCACTTGCCTGCAAGCCCAAAGGGTCACCGTTTAAACCCACCAGTGGCTCCGTGGGAGAAAAGACCTGGCAATTCTCCCGTAAGAGGGGCTTTAGTGGAGAGCAAATATTTTGAGAACGATGAGGGCAATGAATGTACAAATGTGTTTTACCCAAGTGATGTATGTATGGATTGTGATAAGAGTTGTATGAGCCCCTAATAAAATGATTTAAAAAAAAATGTTTGCAGCCTAGGACACCCTATGGGACAGTTGTGCTCTGTGTTCTACACCTGCTAAGTGTCAGCACACAACAACTGGCTTGAGTTCTAAATGAACAACAGAAAGAAAACACACACACACAATCCTCAAAGCCAACTTTTTCCTTGAGGCAGTTATATTTTATCTAATCCTTTATTCATTGCTAGCAGTTTATCTTTTATATCTCGAAGTTTACAGCCATTGAAATGGTCACCAGAATTTGCTGGCTGTATGGTGTTTACTGGGTGAGGTAGTTAGTTTATTTGCCAACCTGGCCCATAAACACAGGTGGGGTTAATTGAAGGGCGGAGGTATAAATGACTCAGTGAGCCTCGCCTTTCTAGTTCTCAGGTCTCTTGCTCTGTGATGGCCGGACCAGGGTGCAGCTGCCTTAGCCAGTTCCCTGCTTTAGCTGGCAAGGCTCACTTCCTGCAAGACATCCCTGAGGAGAAGCCACATGGAGCTACCCCAATGCAGCCCTGGGTGCTGGAGCAGCCGTGCAGAGACCCCTGCCAGCGCTGAGATGCTTACACATTCACTGACTTGGCTTTCCTCCTGCTGTCGGCATCATTGTGTCTGCTTTGTGAGATGGAGAAGGACTTTGTGGATTGGTATTGGACTTGTGGGTTAATGGACTTGTGGGCTTGGGCAACACTGGGTTGGGATGTTGCGCACTTAACCTTTATATGAAACTCTCTCTTATACATGAGTTTCTGTGGATTTGTTTCTCTAAAGTACCCAGACTAATACACTGTGGCACTATGGATAAGCATGGTTCTGTCTGTTCACCCGCAAGTTCAGTGGTTCAAACACACCTGCATCTTCTCGGGAAGAAGATGAGGCGCTCTGCTCCCTTAAAGATGCACAGCCTTTGGAAGCCCAACAGAAGCGCCCTATGTGTCAGAATGTCCTTGATGGCCGCCGGTGCTGGTTTCTAAAAGCGTCATCATTTTGCAGTGCACAGTGAACCTCTTTTCACTACTCCTTAGTGAATGTGGAGGGATCAAGGAGGGTCTTTCTACTCCTGTAAAGCATCCCAGCTTCAGAAACCCACAGAGGCAGTTCGACCCTGCTCCCTAGGGTCTCTATGAGCCAGCATGGACTCATTGGCAGTGAGTTCTCGAGTGAGTTAGTTATTTTTAGAGGTAATTTAAATTGTTCAAGCAGTGATAGGCGAGGCCAAGCAGTGACACCTTCAATAAAATGCTACTGCTGCTTTCCCGAACTTTCTCAAACGACTGGTGTTTTATGATCCAAGTTCTGGCTTCACTGTGATTTTCTCAGAAGCCTGGGCAAGCCAGCGTGATGTGTGATTATCATCGCAAATTCCCGATAGGACTTCTCATCTGCCTTCGTCCGTAGCTCAGAGAGAGGGGCGCTCTTCGAAAGGGAAATTGGAGAGGCGAGTCGGCCCCAGGAAAAATTCATGAAATGTGGTCTTGTCCAGATAGTGAGAAAATAATTGTCTCCAGGTTTGATGAAGGGTTTATAGCGCTAGCATTTTAGGATGAAATACAGCTGGTTTCAAATTCCACTGTCAACTCAGACTCAAGCTAATTTCATGTGGTTTGGGCTTTTCGCAACGATTTTTTTTTTTCCTTTTTCTACTGAGTACTTATTTCTCTTCAGCCCCTGTAGCTAATTTACTGGGACTCCGCTTCTGAATCTTCCCGGCAGAGGGCAGCAGTACACTTTCCTGGTTCTTCCTGAAACCTCTCAAACAGGTTCCTAAGGTGCCCAAGCAGAGCACCCAAGCTCTCAGATAAGCAAGCAAGGGGGGGTGGGGTGGGAACACAAGCTAGCAAGAAAAGACAGTTACATTTTCCAGGGCCAGCTGCTCCTGCCATGCTGGTAGGGCCGGCAGTTTGGAAAAGGGGGATTCTCCCTGGAGAACTTCATTCTAAGACAAGCTTTGGCCTGGATTTCCCACTGCACAGCCTGCCTTTGTTCCTGCCTATTTTCTGAGCTAGCCCCCGAGTCATTTCAGAAATTCGTTTTCTATTAAAACAAACATATACCTAAATAATAAAAAGGGAGATACACTTCAGTTTTACTCGTATGACTTGTTCTCACTCACCCTGCTACTGAACGGACAGGGGATTTCTCAACCCAGGAAGGTAATTTGGGGGGTGTCTATCACCGGTTCAGGCAGAGAGGACAGTGGTCCAGTTCCTGTTTGTCTTAACTTTGTGTTCACTGCCACTGGCCTGGTCATCGTGTCTTCTGGAAATGGAAAATGTCTCCCCACCAATCGACTTACAGTAAAGCAGTGGCCAGCGTTGCCCTCTATCCCGAGGACGTAAACCAGACTGTCGTCAGGCATTTCTGATCGCCAAAATTCAAATGTGCCTCTAGAATCGGCTATTATTTGTAATAACATGGACATGCAGGTAGGCAGTGGAGTGGACCTACCCGCATGTTACTGTTGTCTTTGTTGTTGTTAGTGCCACAGTGTCGCCTCCGACCCATAGCTAGCAACCCTATGCAAAAAAGAAAATGCTAGAAACTCGGAGGTGTTTTAGGAAGATGTGCATCTCCTGTCTCTCAACTCTAGATGAAAAGCGTCATCTATTATGTGACTTTTATGCAGCCATCGGCTGACTTTGAACATCATACTTGACATAGGATAACATCAACATGTTTTCTCTAACCAGACATTTACTCAGTAGGATGAGGAGGTGGTCAGTGAGCTGTGTGGGTGGCAATTTGGAAATGTTTCTCCACTTAATCCTTAAAATAACAAGCCTGCTTTCTACAAAAGAAAGACTTCTCTTGATTGAATGTAAAGCTACTGATTTGGCCCTAATTTTCAGAAAGGTATGCTCTTAGATTTAATCCCCTTTGCCCAAGGAAACCATTCTTGGTTTTGCTAGCATCATTTGTCAAGGAAATCTTTCACCCACCCCCACCTTCTGATCCTTACATTCCAGGCTGTGCTTTGGGCCAGGGGAAATTCAATCCAGGGTTTGGGGCGCAGAAAGACCACGGAAAATACTTGTTTGATAATGTTGCCGAGCCATTCTCCAAGAATGCTGTGTCTTTTGATCTGATAAGCCAGAGACTCACAAAAGGACACTTTAATATTAATCTATTCCTGAGTTTGAGACAAACATTTTATATCTGGCCTTGCTCAGTTCTGTGACTGTGGTATTGGGTTAATTTGCCTTTAAAAAAATAAGATTACTTTATTGGGGGCTCTTACAACTCTTATAACAATCCATACATCAATTGTATCAAGCATATTTGTACATACGTAACCGTCATTATTTTCTAAACCTTTACTTTCTATTTCAGCCCTTGGTATCAGCTCCTCTTTTTTCCCCTCCCTTCCCCCTCCCACTCTCATGACACCTTGATAAATGATAAATTATTATTATTTTCATATCGTACATTAACCGCTGTCTCCCTTCCCCCATGGTTTCTGTTGTTCCTTCCCCTAGGGGATGTTTGTGGTGATGTGTCCATCATTGTCATGGTTTCCCCCTTGCTTCCTCCTCTCCCCACCTTCCCTACCCTCCTGGTATCACTACCCCATTTCTGTACCCGAGGGGTTGATCTGACGTGGATTCCGTGTGCCATGAGCTCTTATCTGTACCAGTGTACATGCTCCAGTCTAGCCCACAGTGAAAGGCAGGACTGGGGTCATGATAGTGGGGGGTGAGGAAGCCTCAAGGAACCAGAGGAATACTGTGTTTCATCGGTTCTGTATTGTGCCTTGGTTGACTCATTCCTTCCTTGTGATGCTTCTGTGAGGGGATGTCCCATTGTCTACAGATGGATTTGGGGTCTCTGCTCCGATACCCCTTGTTCTCAACAATATTTTTGTTGTTGTTTGTTTGTTTTGGGTCTTTAGATGCCTGTTACCCAATCCCGTTGACACTTCATGGTCGCACAGGCTGGTGTGCTTCTTCCATGGGGGCTTGTTGCTTCTCTGCTAGATGGCTGCTTGCTTAACTTCAAGTCTTTAAGACCCCAGATGCTATCTATATCTTTTGACAGCCGGGCACCATCAGCTAGCTTTCTTCACCACATTTGTTTATGCACCTATTTTGTCTTCAGCGATTGTGCCAGGAGGGTGAGCATCACAGAATGCCAGGTTGTTAGAGCAAAGTGTTCTTGCATTGAGGGAGGGCTTGAGGAGAGGTCCAAAGTCATTCACTACTTCAATGTATTGTCATATAAACATATGTACACAGACCAGTACCTCTTATTTTTATGAATTAATATTTTACATACGTGCACCCTATGTTTATACCTCTATCCATAGTTTTGCTTCCTAGATCTTTCCTCTGTTTCCATTAAGTAGTCTTTAATTCATACTGTGGAAAGCTGTCCTTTTGTTCTGCTTACAGATAAATATATCTATTCTCATCTACACATATGTGTGGGAACTGTCCTATTCAACACGTGAAAACCCCTTCACACCTAATTCATTTTTTGAGAAAAAAACAACTTTCTAATGCATGCCAAGGTAATGATTTCTTCAAGAATTGCAATGTGTACAGTATAGAGAATTAGAATATTATGTTTGGATTAGAGTAAATTAGAGTGATAAACACTTTTTGGAAATTGTCATGTTTTAGCAGTGAATTTTCTCTTTGAAACAAAACTTGGCATTCTCCATACTGTCACTAATTGCTTTCGGGGTTATTATGGGTACCCCCTTTTGTCTGATGAGATTGTTCCCTTATGTTAACATCTTGGCAGACTCCTTGGAGGTAAAAGATTTTTCAAGCTCTACCAGACATTGCTTCATTTTCATTTTTTCCCATTATATTTGGAGTATTATCAAAGGAGGCTATTGGCATGTTACCTGAGACTTCTTTTAATGCATCTGTGAACGTGGGTTAATTCAGCAATACCACTAAGACAATTGAAATGTGAACCACGTTAGAATGGTCCAGACTTAATTAGCAAAAAAATGGAATCCACTGTACTTTTTCTTCACAAGTTCCACAACCACTGTCAAAGGTGACTCTGGCTTTTCTTTGGGGAGAAGAATTCCTGATCTTATCCCAGAGCACCTGTAAGCTGTATAGGATACCAGGCCTCAACAGCCACTGGACTTAGGACTCCCTTTCAAATGGAGCATTGATTGGCCTTACCCGCTCCATTTCAACGGTAAGCCGGGCTCTGCTTCAAGCTGTGCTTCCAGGGAGGCATGTCTTGTCCATAAGCTGGCAGACCAGTGAATGCTTCCAGCTGTGTGGATTGCCAAGAACTGGCACAAAGGACGGGCCCCACTAGCCCTGCCATTGCATTTTAAATAGAGTTGCTATTGTGAGCTGCCATGGAGTTGACGCCACCGCATGATGATGTCACAGACCACAGAATCCTCCTCACCATCTTGAATATGTTCCAGGTCAGTTTTGTGGCTTGTGTGCCCCTCCAGCAACTGAGCCTGCCTCATGTCGTATCCAAAGCAAGGGAGTCAGACAGTGTTCGGTTGAAATCCATAGGGGTTCCAAGGACTACATTTCAGATTGCCAAGCCTACCTTCCCAGTCGTTTTGAGCCTGGAGACTTCACTGGTGTCTGCCCACCCTGGGTGTACCCGTGGCATGGCTTCCAGCATCACAGCAACACACAGGCCACCACAGAACGACAAACTGCTACTGTTGTCCTGGGCTGTCGTGTCAATTCTGACTCAGTGAGACTGCTGATAAGGTTTTTTTAGGCTGCAACCTGGCGGCACAGTGGTTGTGGATTGGCTGCTAATAGTTACCGTCTCAGAAACTCCCAGGGCCAGTTCTGCCCTGTCCTATAGAGGCTGTGAGTCGGAATGAACTCGATGGCAGTGAGTTTGTCTTTGTTTGAATCCTTCCCGAAGCAGGTCATTAGGTCTTTTCTCCTGTGGAGTGAGTGCCTGGTAGGTTTGAACTCCTGACCTTTTGGTTACCAGCTGAGCATCCAACCATTATAACGCCAGAGCTCCTTCTTTTATGAGTCTTCCTTTCAAAATGAAAAGAAGTGCATCTCTATAGACTATGATACCCTTAGGCTGAATGCATGATTGTACCAGAGCTGTCCTGTAACAGAAACTGGAAATAGTGCCTTCTTTCTTCTAAGTTCCCAAGTCTGTTGTGACAGGCCGCAGAAATGTCAACGTGCGTGGATGACATGTTTGCACAGATTGAGATTGAGATACATGCAGGTGGGATCAGAAAACTTAACTACTGGCATCTTTATTGTGAAAATACTGAGCATGCCCAGGACATCTTATGAAGACTATATACTCCATCTTGCCCTGGCCTGAACCTTACTAAGTGGCAATTCTTACATTCCGAAGATTTTTTTTGACCTGCTCAACCGGTCGGCATTGTTTATACCTGCATGGAATTACAGGCTATTGCTATATCGGAAGCAAGATTCTAAGGGGAAAAACCCATCCCAGATGTTATATCTTGAACTAAAGTTGTTGAGGTTAAGGGGATGTCTTAATTTGTTCTTGAGTAGCAATAGGCAAGCCTAGGGATTCCTTAAGAAACTCTCTCTCTCTGGTTTTCTGGGCCTCTATCTCTCTGCCCTTTTCTTGGCTAAAGCAATGGTTCTTGACCCTAAATGAGCATGCTATCATCATCAAGTGGAGGGCTTGTTAAAAGACAGTGAGCCTGCCTGCCCCTGGCCCTTGTATTTCAGTAGGTCTCACTATTAATAGAGAGGGCGGAAGAGTGAATGTGCTGGTAATCAAAATACTAGAACTGTAGCATAATTTAAGGTTTAGTTTGTTCAAAATCCAAAATATAACAGCTTTCCTCCCTTGCAATAAAAATTCCTTTTAAGCTTAATCAACAAGGATGTCCTGAATCAGGAAGGAGGCTAGCAAGTCTATTAAGATAAGTAGCCAGATAGGAAGCATCCCCATTCAGAGGCCTCAGAGATGGTCGTCTGGTAAAGCCAATCATGGGAGCATTCCCACCCCACCCCCCAATTTATACAAACAAGGATCTTCAGGCAATGGTGGTCTGATGGCCCCTGGAGAAATGTTGGTACAGAGAATGTCCTAATGATCCTTGCAAAACTGCCTTCCTAGAGTATCTGTGCTATCCTGTGATCATTGTGAAAACCTGTTAATCTCTTCCTGTCCTCCTTGTAAAAAACAAACAACCAAACAAACAAACCTGTTGCCTGTCACATAGTTGAATGTGTATGAAGTGACAGGGTCAGGACTGAACTCTGAAACAGCTCAGAGGAAAAATCTGACTATCTTCCTTCAACAAGGGCTCGCAGGAAGAAATTTAGAATGTCTCAAATCAGCCTGGTCTCTGCTGTTGACCCTTGCAGCTGGCAACATTATGAAGCAGAACAGATGCGCTAGTGGTGAGTTTGGCTTTGGTTTGAAGGTGGCTGTGTGCTGTAGCAGCAACTTCTACTCCATCCCTACAGGAGAAAGGCGAACTGCCCCATGGGCTTGACTAGGCTGCCATCTCTATGGGAGTAAATTACCAGGTCTTTTCTACCAAGAGCTACTATGATGGGTTCAAACCACTGACCTTTTGCTTAACATTGTCAACCAGGGATCCTTAGATCTGGGGTGGGCCTGAGAATTTGCAATTCTAATGTTCTGTCTGTGATGTTAATTTTGAGAACCAATGAGCTGTAATCTCTTGTTCTTTGGAGGCCTTGCTGAATGAATTAATCTCGGTGAGAATCCTCCTGCATCCCTGATCTGATAGTAAGAATGAGTGTACCAAGGGAAGCAGCCAAACCTATTATCCTAGAATCCAAACACGTATCCAATGGTTCCTTGAAGAGAACACATTTTCCCTATTTTCTTCCCTCATCTTGTAAGTCAAATGCTACTGAGGCCTTGCCCCTGTATGGAAGTGATGGTTTCGGCCTAAACTGTGTGTTATTCTTGAATCTTGTTCTGATCCCATGTTGTCACAGCTGATGTTGCCAGTTGCAAGGATCAAACACAGAGACCCCAGATATAATTTAAGGAGACCATTGATCCAGTCCTAAAGGGGACAAAGGCAACCCAAAGACACAGACATGTCATCCAGATACAAGAGAACCTGAGCACAGGGGCAAATGGTATTGAGATACCAAGCTTTAAAAACAGCCTGAGCAGGCAAAGGAAACGGTCACAAACCAGAGTATTGTTACCAGAGAGGCTTGGAAGGAGGAGTCAATGCTAATCGGGCTGTCACAAAGGAAGAACTCTGCTGTGCCAGCACGTGGCGTGGCTCACTGGTTTTTCTTCCCAACTTCACCTCAAGGAGGAGCCTACCTACATAGAGGTGGGGAGCCTCGGGGCCTTTCAGGAAGGGCGGGAGGAGATGTGCAGGTTAGGATTGGCTGGTTCAAACGTGTGTCAGGAAACTGGCGCGCAGGGCAGGTTACAGAAACAACAGCATGAAGAATATGAACCCTCTGGTTTTACTTTGCTTTTCCTTAGCCATGAGGCGGCAGCAGGATGCTAGTTCAAACAAGAGCACGGGATGATAGCCTGAGATTGGGGACGGGGGTGCTCTTACCACCGGAATGGGGTGTGCTTCCTGTCTCCTGATGACTAGTGGCAGATCAAGACAGAGTGAGATGACAGAAGCAGGAACAGGGCCGTGATTGGGACAGAAGAGGGCTTGCAAGATGGCCGGCTGTCAGGATGAGACCGATGAGGGCATGACTCTTCACTATGCAACCCCCCAGTATTCTCCCCAGTTTGGTGACCTCCATCAAAGACACACCCAGGCAAGCACCTTGGTGAGACTCCCACTCCCTGGACTGGCCAGAGGGGGTGGAGGGGGTGGGGTGGGGGCAATCCACACTCCAAGGCATTTTGCCTGTAAACAAGATTATCAACATCCTTGGTTAATGATCAGAAAGGGACTCAGTGAATCTGTCTCTGCCCACCGTAGCCTTTTGCAAACCTGGGTGATCCGAATTTAAGTTCTAATACCCTGGTAATGCTTGAAGTAATCCTTCCAGTGTCAACGTTGAATTCAATAAAGTGCATTGGCAATTCATTAAATCAGGACTTGGCACCCTTGGGGTTATGAGCACTTGGGGCCGCATCATTCTCGGGGGTGCAGCCGCCCTGTGCGCTGTAGTTTCCTGAGCAGCATCCCCCCCAGTCTCGACTCCATGGAGGCCAGTAAATCTGCCCCCTAGTTGTCATGATTAAAAATGTCTCTAGGCATTGTCACGTGTCCCAGAGAGTCAGCGAGGACAAAAATGTTCCCGTTTCTGGATCCTTCAAAAGCTCACGAAAATACAGAGGGGAACCCCCCACGGCATACTCAGGGGAAGATGGCTACCATAGCTCCCTCAAGCTGCCTTTTCAACCTTTGACCAATGAGAACCAATGCCACCCCCCTTGCACCTTTACCCTTTGGCTCCATCACCTTTCTGCTCCTGACACTTGCTCCCTCTCTTTCTAAGAGGTGAAGTACATGGAAAGCATGGGGGAGGGGGGCAGGGGGGTGGTCCCCCCCCAAGTTGAATGTAGTGCCATTTTCCTTTGGGCCCCTTAAAAAGCATGGCTGCAATGCTTGCATTCCTAAATGTTGTCTGTGGGGTCAATATAGCGAGGAGGTGTGAGTTCTGGTCCATGTCATGTTCACCTCAATGGGGTTGAGTAACTTAGACTTATGATAGGGGCTCATTTGCCTCCAGTGCAAAGGACCAGCTGCCACGGACTCCACTCCACTTCAAGGTGACCGCATGCGTGTTGTCTGAGTAGCCATGTGTTCCGCAGGGGGGTGAATGGCTGATTTTCAGAAACAGAATTCCAGATCTTTCTTCCAAGGTGCCTCAGTGGATTCGCACCTCCAACCTTTCAATTAGCAGCCATTTGCACCACTCCGGGACTCCTTGATGTCCGTTGTCCCTCTGGAAGGCCAGACATTACAGAGGTTTGAGTGAAGGCCTCTAGTGAGCTCTGGCATTGCCCTTACTCATTGAAAAGCCATTTGGGGCTGTGCTGCTTAGGGGCAACAATACAAATGATTCACCAAATGCCACTTTCCTTGACAAGACTGTTGTTCATCCTGGATTTCTAGACCACCGGGAAAATCATTCAATACAGGGTCTGAAGTAGAGGAGAGGGGCGTCAAAAAGGGGTCCTCTATGTCACCTCTGAACTCTAGCTTCTCACGACTTTGGATCCAGGCGTGGGTGTGGGAATGTCCCATCCTTGAGGAAAAGGAAGAGCCCCCCTCGTGAATTCTGCAATCTGTCAGGAGACAAGCATGCCCTTGGCTCTCACAGTTATGGCCACAATGTTTCCAAGACAAACTAAGAGGTTCCCCTGACAGGAAGACTTGTGTACTTCCAGATGTGAAACGCATCTGGGAAGGGAGATTTGAAATTGACGTGTTGGAATGTCCCATGATACTTGCATGGATGATGTAAGAGGGCAAAAGAAGAGAGTACAGGAAATCAGGACTCTCCTACAAATTCTGGCATAATTGGAGGTGTACTGTCCGATGCCAGGACCTTGTAAATGATCAACCAGTAATTATCAGAGGGCGGAGGAAGAGAGGGGAGGAAGGAAGAAAGGAAAAAGAAGAGGGAGAGATTGAAGAAGTCTAGAAGGAGGGAGAAGCCTGGCTAGAAACTCTTAAAAGACACGAGTTATTCTTATGTGATTGATGGAATTGCAAATAGGTATGTTTTTTTTAATCACTTTATTGGGGGCTTGTACAATTCTTATCACAATCCATATATCCATCCATTGTATTAAGCATATTTGTGCATTTGTTGCCATCATCATTCTCAAAACATTTGCTTTCTACTTGAGCCCTGGGTATCAGCTCCTCATTTTCCCCCTCCTTTTCCGTTCCCCGCTCCCTCATAAGCCCTTGATAATTTATGAATTATTATTATTTTGTCCTATCTTATAGTCTGACATCTCCCTTCACCCAGTTTTCAGTTGTCCATCCCCCAGGGAGGAGGTTATATGTAGAGCCTTGTAATCAATTGCTCCTTTCTAACCCACCTTCCCCCCACTCTCCTGGTATCACCACCATCACCACTGGTCCTGAAGGAATCATCTGTCCTGGATTCCCTGTGTTTCCAGTTCCTATTTGTATCAGTGTACATGCTCTGGCCTAGCCAGATTTGTAAGGTAGAATTAGGATCATGATAGTGAAGGGAGGATGCATTTAAGAACTAGAAGAAAGTTGTATCTTTCATCGTTGCTACCCTGCACCCTGACTGGCTCATCTCCTCCCCGCGACCCTTCAGTAAGGGGGTGCCCAGTTGCCTACAGATGGGCTTTGGGTCTCCACTCTGCACTCCCCCTCATTTACAATGATATGATTTTTTGTTCTTCGATGCCTGATACCTGATCCCTTCGACACCTCGTGGTCACAAATAGATATAAGGTTTAAAGGGGCCTTGGTGGTATAGTGGTTAAGCATTGGGCTGCGATCTGCATGGTGGGCAGTTCAAAACCATCAGCAGCTCTGAGGAATAAAGACTGGGCTTTCTAATCCCCTAAATACAGTCTCAGAAACCCCCAAGGGGGTCACTGTGAGTCAGCATTGACTTGATGGCAGCAAGTTTGGTTTGATTGTAAGTTTTTTTTTGTTCATTTCAGTAAGTTTGGTTTGGTTATAAGTTTTTTGTTTGTTTTTTTACATCTTATTAAAAGATCATTTCATTGGGGCTCTTACAGCTCTTATAACAATCCGTACATCAATTGTATCTGGCATATTTGTACATGTGTTGCCATCATTCTTTTCTAGACATTTATTTTCTATTGAGTCCTGGGTGTCAGCTCCTCTTTTTTTCCCTCCCTCCCCCTGCTCCCCTGGTTATGCATTTTACAGAAAGTAATGTGCTTGTTCTGTATTAAAAACCATAAAAGTCATATGATATTACCAATCAATCCCAGTTCTAGAAATGTATCCTAAGGACATAAATAATCTCTAAGACCAACAAAAAGTGGGTTGGTTCAAATAATGTAAGCCATGCCCATCAACTAACGATATAGGAAGGCTATGAGTCAACATTGACTTCATGGCAGTGAGTTTGGTTTGGGTTTGTTGGTATGTCCATAAACAAACAAACAAAACACCCACTGCCAGCAAGTTGATTCCAACTTATAACCATACTCTAAGGCAGAGTAAAACATGCTCCCTAGGATTTCAGAAGCTGGAAATTCAAACGCGCACACACACGCACACACACTGACACACACACACCGTCCACCCAGGAGTGCTTGGTGAGTTCAAACTTCTAACCTTTCAGGTAGCAACCCAATCTTAGGATTTCAGAAGCTGGAAATTCAAACGCGCACACACTGACACACACACACACACTATCCACCCAGGAGTGCTTGGTGAGTTCAAACTTCTAACCTTTCAGGTAGCAACCCAATCTATAACCCACGACTCCACAGGGGCTCTGGATAGTTCTTCTATATAATGAAATACTATACAGAATTTTACAGTGAGCACGATAAGATTTTTAAAGGTAGATGATGAAGCAGTACATATCGAATAATTCCATATTAAAATATATGCTATATTTGCATGCCTGTTTTTAATCTGGAGGTTTACACAATAAATTACTACCAGGGGGTTGGCGTGGAAAGGTAAGCTAACCCATAAATCGTTTTGCTTTGCTTCTCTGGATTGTCTTAAATAATTCAACACTGTTCATCCACTATTTAAGTCATTAAAAAACGATGTCGAAAAGAGTTCAAAGTGCACCCACCTCATCCACTGCCTTCTGATCACAACGTTTTCTCCAGAGTAATTCTGAGACACGCGCTATACGTGCATTTATTTATAAGCTGTGCCGTTTTCCCACACTGAGGTTATGATGGCAGGAATGTTATCCTTGTCCAAGGACTCATGTTCTTAGTGATAGAATAGAATATGTTTCTCTTTCCAGACACTTCTGAATTCGATGTACATTTTGGGCAAAGCAAAGTCGGTGAACCTAACCTTGGCCAGGTATTTGTATAAAGAGACAAACCATGGTTGCTGGACTTTTCTAAACCAGAGAGCCGAAAATGTGAGTTCCAGGTGCTACCCTAACTAGGTACCAGCCGGCGTCTTTGGCTGCCTCCAGACAGCCCATTGGTGAAGCAGCCCCCACCTGTGTTTCCCGCCAACAAGAGCCCCCACACCTGTCATAACAATGGTCCTTGACTGTTGGACCGCCAGGCCAGGTAGCTTCTTTCCCCAGAGGATTCCACACTCATTATCTTCCCCAACTGTCAGACCCATAAATTCTGGGCCCTTAAGCAGAGCTGTCTCATTTAGAAGTGAATGATCACTTTGGGTGGGTGAGTGAGGGGACCCGAAGGAGAATCTGCTGCCTGCCCCTCTCCCCACATCCCACACACACTCCCTCCTCCAACTTGCCCCAGACTCTCTGGCTTTTCCACTTCCTTTCCTGAAGTTTGTCTTCGGAATCAAAATTGTCATGGCAGTTAACGCTGGCTATATACTAAGCTAGAACAAAATCGGAATGATCTACCTGGCTCTTATAACCTGGCACGAGAGAATTCCAGCTTCCAAAATGGCATGCCTTGCAAAAGCGTGCAGAGTTCAGGAGAAAGGAGCCAGTGATAGTTAATAAACAGCATGTGAATTTTCTCCCATATAAGTAAATCCACTTGTATAAATTTGAACTTGAGCTTAAATTTCGGTGGGTGACAACGATGATGGTGGTCAGAATTTGTTAACTGCCTCTGGCTGCCTTCACTCAAAGAATTTCCATCTACTTTTGGAAACGTGTCAAGTCACCAAATTCTTTCTTCGACAAATGAGCCCGAAAAGGGCAAAACTCAACCGAACCCGCCTGAAGCCTGCTGTTCTGCCCGCTCCAGACACTCACAGCTCCGGAAAAAAATAATCTCGACCACCCAGGCCATTATACATGTAATACGTCGAGCAGCAGGAAAAGGAAAGATACCACTGGCCAGCAATTTCTTTCTTTTGCACAACTAATGACTGATCTACCTTTGTTAGGTTCTTGCTGCTGCTGTTGCAAGTTGGCACGATCAATGATTTAATTGTAGTCAATCTCTGTCTTTAGGTTCAAAACCTTGAATTAGGGACTTCTCCCACACTGTCTTCAACTACTGTTTAACATCGAGGCCTTAACTGTTCATTTTCGGTCCTGGATCTATTTGATTAGTGTGAGTTAATGGTCTAATGTTTTATTTTGTCAAGGGCGATCCTAGTGTCTAACAGCCAATTGTATCACTTTGTCCTAAACATAGGAGCCCTGGTGGCGTAGTGGTTACGATTTGGGCCACAAGGTCAGCAGTTCAAAACAATCAGCCACTCTGGAGAAGAAAGACGAGGCTTTCTATTCCTGTGAAGCGTTAGAATCTCAACAACAACAACAAAAGATTTATAGTCTCAGCTCCCCCCAGGGGCAGTTCTACCCTGTCCTGTAGGGTTGCTGTGAGTCAGCATTGATCCAATGGCAGTGATTTAGTTTGGTTTTGTATTTTAAACACAATGAATCTACATAATGTTTGAAGGGGGTGTGGGTGAGTATTTCACACTCCTACCTTTGAGGGTTGGAGATGTTTCAGTCCCTCCAAATCATCTCCCCTGAATTCTTTTCCTCCATTAAAGTATTGCAAGATTGCCCAGCAGGACGGATCTCATTTTATACAAAGGACGTGATCTCGGTAAATTCCTCAGGTTACACTTTAAGACACTGCCATTTTTGCGGGTGAAAAATGGTTGTGCATCGACAGCTTTATAGGTTCAGCACCAACATGAGAACATCATTTTTGTGAACCAAAATGGTGAGCCTTAGCCACAGGAGGGAGGCCCTGTCGTCATCGTCGCTGCTGCTGTGGATGTCGGCTCCCCCATGTGCGACAGCAGCAAACCCTGCGCGGTCCTGCGCCAGCTCCGGCATTGCTGTTGGGTCAGAGCCCATCATTGCAGCCACTGTGTCAACCCATTGCGTTTTACAGGGAGTGTCAGAGGAAAGTGGAGTTCCTGCGTAAATGTAAGAACAAGGATGCAGTGTACATCAGGGCTCGCTTGTGGCCTATTTGCATAAGCTCCTTGGCTTGGAAGCAAAGGAAAACCAGTGTTGACTCTGTGGAAACACTGATTTGTAGGTTCTGGCGCACAAAATGCTCATACATCCTTGCAGTTGCACTTGCTTCTTCTGATTTCATCTCAAAGTTTCTGTTTTCTCTTTCATAGGAATCAGGGATTGATTGACCTGGCATTAAGCAAACTGAGTGAAGTGAGGCTTAGCTCAAAGACCCTAGACTCCTCTTGTTTTGCTTTTTCTTTCTGTCTGCTGCTCCAGCCTGCCATCAAGCTTGGAAGGAGTCGATTAGTATCCTGGATGATGCAGCATCCTTTCTGACCATTTCCAGTGTCAGCTGCTCTTGCGGAGAGGAGAAAGGGGGGGGGGGTATGCTTCAGCCATGTGCACCACCCTGCTAGGTCCTGTGCTGTCCCATGGTTGAAGAGCTAGTTGCTGTGAGCCATAGGGTCTCCGCTGGCTGATGTTCAGAAGTGGATTGCCAGGGCTTTCTTCCTAGTCAGCCTTAGTCTGGAAGCTCCATTGAAATGTGTGCAACAGCGTGTTGGTGGTGGTGGGTGCTATTGAATTAACGCCAACTCAATTCACCCCCCACATCATGGGCATCGAGTCAATGCTGACTCATACAGACCCTGGAGGACAGAGTAGAACTGCCCCCATGAGTTTTCAAGACTGAAACGCTTTACAGGAGTAGAAAGGACCATCTTTCTCCTTCAAAGCAACTGGTGTTTTTGAACTGCATAACCAGAGTTCCTTAAAGGGAAACTTCCCAGAGGTTTCTTGGCTGTCCTCTTGACGGACGCAGATCGCCTGGTCTTTCGCCTGCTGACTCCTGGAGTTGGTTCCAATGGCCAGCTCTTCAATGAACACCTAAGCACTAGAATGTTTGCTCCACTTGGGACTTTGATGACACAACCAGGGGCACTAGGAATGAAAGAGAGCCCTCCCCTCGGGTTGCTTTTGGGTAAACATCAGACTGCTAACCGTAAGGTCAGTGGTTCATATCTACCAGCTTCTCCGGGGGGAAAGTTAAGACTATCTACTCCTGTAAGGAATGACAGCTTTGGAAACCCAATAGAGCAGTGGTTCCCAAACTTCCTAATGCCACAACCCTTTCATACAGTTCCTCATGTGGTAGTGACCCCCCAACCATAACATTATTTTCGTTGCTACTTCATAGCTGTCATTTTGCTACTGTGATGAATTGGGCCACCCCTGTGAAAGGGTCGTTCGACCCCCAAAGGGGTTGCGACCCACAGCTTGAGAACCGCTGCTTGATAGGGTTGCTCTGAGTCCGAATCTACTCACTGGCAGTGAGTTTGGGGTTTGGGCATGAGTGAAACACTGCCACCCCGTGATTAGTTACAGATCTGACCCTAGTGATCCACAGAGTTGAATGGGCTGTTTCTGAAATAGATTGCACGGCTTCTCTTCCTAGTCCAGCTTCGTCTGGGAGCTCCGCTGACCTATTCAGCAGCATAGTAACATGCAAGCCTCCACTGACCGATGGGTAGTGACTGCATATGGAGTGCATTGGCCTGGAATCGAAACCAGCTCTCATGTATAGAGGACATGAATTCTACCACTGAGCCACCACTATCTGGATAAGTTAAGAGCAGGAGTTAGTTTCGTTGCCATTCAATTAATTCTGTTTTGCCTAACTGCATTAAAACACACACACACACAAGCATAAATAAATCATTTCTACATGCCTGAACCAACAAAATGAATTTCATTTGATAGAATATGCATTTTAAATAGCTAGTAAATGTTAATATGTTGGTATACAATGCCCAGACATTCATTTGTGTGATTTGAATAAATGCTAGAAAAACAGAATACCTAAGATATCCATCTATATGAGGAAAATGGCCAGATAATTCCCACTAACCATATTCCCATTAGCTGACTTCTGATTGTATCTCTTTATTCCATAGTAAGGTCTTAATATTGCAAGATTCATTCCTGGCGCTTTAGCGACCCAGCGCATTTATTTAAACCACACTAGAGTAGTGGTATATAAATAATCTCCCCCAAACCATATTGATTTCCCAAAGGGAATATTAAATGCTAAATAACTTCACAGATTGGAAGCAGCCCTGTCTCTGCCTTCATTTTTGATATAATCAAAAATGATGACATTGTAGCCAGCTTATTTTTAATAATTCACACATTGAGAGCAAAAGAAAATATTACACCATCGCTGGGGGACGTGAACTCCACACTGCATAACACATTCTCGTCTCCTTAATGAATGATAATGGATTGGCCACATCGCCATGTCTGCCATGGATTAAGAATGTGTCTATTCATAAAGGGGTTGTAAATTTGCATAGTGGACTTATTCTCCAGATATCAGATACACATATAGCAGACACTTACATGCAGTGTTTGAGAAACTGGAGTTTACACATCTTTCAGTAGCCCTCGCCGAAATCTGTGTGACGTGTATGCTCACCAAACCGTGTTCTTCCCCTCCTGAACACCCAACTTGACTTCAGTTCTCCGCTTTCTGTGTCCTTGGCAGAAGTCCTGTGATTGAATTCTGACTAGCAGTGCAATGACTATGTGCTTGACTGCTAACTGAAAGTTAGCGATTTGAAAGCACCTAGTAGCTCCGTGGACTAAAGACCCAGTGATCGGCTCCCATTGAGATCCCAGCCCAGAAAACCGCATGGGGAAATGCTACTCTAGCACATGGCACTGCCAGGAGTTAAAATCC
The DNA here is from genome assembly GCF_000313985.2 of Echinops telfairi. Taxonomy (NCBI): domain Eukaryota; kingdom Metazoa; phylum Chordata; class Mammalia; order Afrosoricida; family Tenrecidae; genus Echinops; species Echinops telfairi. The sequence continues at coordinate 18,075,796 of NW_022103951.1, forward strand.
ACTCAACACCAACAACATACTACAATGTAGGCATCTCAGGGAGGCACGCCAAGAGTTAAGTTCTGGACTATTAAATGAACACTTGCCTGTTCAGACCTACCCAGGGTGCCTCCTGAGAAAGGCCCGAGAATCTGCCTCCAAGAGGTCACAGCCATAAAATAATGTGAAACCAAATACTACTGTGCAACTCGCTGCTGTAATGGACATGTGGGGTCACCCATGAGCTGGGGTTGGCGCGGCAGGAGCCGGTGTTCCCTTTTTATTCTCTGAGTGGGCTGTGTCTTTCATTCCCTTATCCCCACGACATAGTCATTATGCTACACCCCGTTTCAGGTAGCTTGACTGAAAAGCATTTCTATAGAGCAAATTTAATTATATCTCTTCACAACCTAGAGGTAGGTCCACCAAGAAAGCGTCAAAGGAACAAGGTGAAACCTTTTCTGGGGGCTAGGTGCCCATCATCTGAGTTTTTTAGGTTTCTAAAGAGAGAAACCTGGTATCTCAGAAGAGCCTCAGGTTGAATAAGAGCAAGAAAAGTGGGTGAAGGGAGACGTCGGACCGTGTAAGATATGACAAAATAATAATTTATAAATTATCAAGGATTCATGAAGGAGGGGGGAGTGGGGAGGGAGGGGGAAAATGAGCTGATGCCAAGGGCTTAAGTGGAGAGCAAATATTTTCAGAATGATGAAGGCAACAAATGTACAAATGTGCTTTACACAGTTGATGTATGTATGTATGTACAAGTTGTATGAGCCCCCAATAAAATGATTAAAAATAAAACAAAACAAAAAGAGTAAGAGTTCTCTAAGTCCTTAGGTACAGATTCTGAATATGATATTCATTGGAGTAGTGATTCTCAGCAAAAGAAGTTTTGTCACCTTCCCAGGGAGCATTGATCTATGTCTACTGACATTCTTGCTTGTCACAACTGGGGAGTGGTGCTACTGCCATCAAGCGGATTGAGGTCAAGGATGCTGCCAAACATCCCACAATGCTCCGGACTACACCTACCATGAAGAATGATCCCGTCTCCGAAGGCTCATAATGTCACGGTGGAGAAACCTTGAGATAGAGTGTGAACTGTCAGAGTAAGGGTCATATCTATTTAACTCAGCATTGTATCTTCCACAATTTTTAAAAGTATAGTTTTATTGACAATATGTTTCACATACCATACACTTCCATAGTTTAGTCGTATTAATAAGATTTGTGCAATCTCTACAATCAGTTCCAGAACATTCTCTTCCCTCTCGTATTCATCATTAGCTCCCCATTTCTCTCCAACTCCCACCCCATGCTCTTCATACACTGGAAAACATACACTAAATAAATAAATAAATAGAACCCACCAATAATAACAAAATAAACTAGGTTAAAAAAATTCAATTGAGAAAAATTCAGGGAGTATGAAAAACTAGAACATATTTAAAATGGGTCCAAGGGGAAATTAAGCCATCATTTATCTACCACAATCAACTTTACAATATTCTTTGTCTGATCACAAGGCTATTCCCAAGCCTCATCTATGGTCCGAGGGGATTCATCAATGGTTTAATCCACTTGGGGACCCTGCAAATGGATTTTGGGTTCCCACTGCAATCCATTGCCTTTTGCAAATCAGGTGTTCACAATTTAAGCTCTGATACCATTCCCTCCTTCAGATTTGGATTTTACTATTTACAATCCTTAGGTCACACAGGCTGGTGTGCTTCTTCCGTGTGGATTTTATTGATGCCTCCCTTAGATAGCTGCTTGTTTGAAGACAGGCCTTTAAAATTCCAAACACTATTCTTTCTAATACCTGGGCACCCTCTAGTCCAGCAGAATTTTTAAAATATCTGAAACATGGAAAGTCAGTGATATTGGTTAAATGAAGAGTTGGACAGATCTTTGTCTAATTAATATACTGGTCTGTGAGGCCACACTTGGGCAATAGGTAAGATGAAATCCAACGGCCTGGGTTAGAATATTTGCTCTATCTCCCACTAGGAAAGTGTTCTGAAGTTTGCTGTAGGAAGTAACTTGCTTAGGAAGTGACTCCACGTTCCTAAGCCTCAGTTTCCTCATCTGTAACTGGAGGCCAATAAGAGTAACCCCTTCACAGAGCTGCGGTAAAGATGGAATGGGATAGGGCATGTGGAGTCCTTCATGCACCAACTGCGAAGCTCTCGATAAATTTGAGCATCTATTATTATTAATGAGAGGTAAGGAACCAACATGCTCAGGGCCTTCATCCCATGCCAGGCACAAGGATGCACCCCATCTCACTGAACGGAAACAGAAGTCATCCTTCCCAGAGACCACGGACACTGGTGCCAGGTTTACAAAGCTCCTGTTATGTGAACTGGACAATGTTTACAGATTTGGGTGGCAATATCCTCATTTCAAGAACTTTCATCCAGTGTGCAATGTAGTCAAACCAGCATGTTCCACAGGTTATAAATTTGTTGGCCTCCTATTGGACCATTCCTTGAGAATCAAGGTGATTATAGGTTGGATACAAAGGAGGGGAGGCTATATCCATGGCTCGCTTTGTTCCTGCTCTGCTTTATCTGGAAGATTCCAAGCTTTGTATGGGCTGTACAGTGTTGTCGGTGTTGTTTCTTTTGTGGGAATACTTGGTCCCAGGCTTCTAACAAGGGGGGGGGGGGCGGGCGCCTTTTGCCAGGCTGCCTGTTTGAAATGAAGTTTAGTGATCTTGATGCAGTCTCAGAGGTGTGTCACTTTTTAAGATACAAAGAAAAGGTGACCCCCAAGTACCACAAAACTAAGAGTGACTTCATAGCAACAAAGGGATTTATTAAAGTTTCAAATTTCCTATTAAAGTTTATCCAACGTCTATCTTCTGCTTAACAAGATTTAGCAAATTCACCTTGACAGAATCCAAGCAACAAAATCGTAAAGAAAAGCAGGACCAGGCAATTATTATCTTTCTCTTTTTTCCCCTTTTTTCCTCTCAGTCGTTGAGTTTAATATTTCCCAGCTCACTTTCTTTTTCAGCCATCTTTGTGGGTACAGTGACATTTGGATGCTGTTTCAACTTTTATTGATATTTCACAGGCAATACCAGTTTTGAAAGGGCTTTGCTGGCTTCCAATAAGCAAATCCTAGCAACAGTTAGAAGAGTCTGGAGACCCATAAAGGCTAGGAAGGCAGAGCTACTGACGCTGCTGGTGGTGGGAGGCCATTTTGAGCGCAGCAAGTTCCTTTTGATGTCTTCCTAACTACCACCACTCTCAATAGCAACACAATGGTCCCTGAGCTCTGCTAATGACATAATAAGTGAAGCTTAAAGCTACATATACCGTTTAAATGCCACAATGAAGTAGAGGAACGAAAGCCAAAGCAGTTAGGAAAGACTTTTATTTTAAATCATTTTATTAGGGGCTCATACAACTCATCACAATCCATACATACATCAATTGTGTTCAAGGCGCATTTGAACATTCATTGCCCTCATCATTCTCAAAACATTTCCTCTCCACTTAAGCCCCCGTCCTCATTTTTCCCCTCCCTCCCTGCTCCCCCCTCCCTCATGAGCCCTTGATAGTTTATAAATTGTTATTTTGTCATATCTTGCCCTGTCCGATGTCTCCCTTCACCCACTTTTCTGCTGTCCGTCCCCCAGGGAGGAGGTCACATTTAGTTCCTTGTAATCTGTTTCCTCTTTCCTACCCACTCTCCCTCTACCCTCCCAGTATCGCCACTCACACCATTGGTCCTGTAGGGCTCATCCGCCCTGGATTCCCTGTATTTTCAGTTCCCATCTGTACCAGTGTACATCCTCTGGTCTAGCCAGACTTGCAAGGTCGAATTCGAGTCATGGAAGTGGGAGCGGGGAGGAAACATTTAGGAACTAGAGGAAAGTTGTATTCTCATCGTTGTTACATGGCACTCTGCAAGGGGATCTCCAGTGGCCTACTAATGGGCTTTGGGTCTCCACTCCACACGCCCCCCATCATACACTATGGTAAGAATTTTTGTTCTGATGATGCCTTATACCTGATCCCTTTGACACATCGTGACCGCATAGGCTGGTGTGCTTCTTCCATGTGGGCTTTGTTGCTTCTGAGCTAGATGGCCACTTGTTTACCTTCAAGCTTTTAAGACCCCAGACGCTATACTTTGTGATAGCCGGGCACCATCAGCTTTCTTCGCCACATTTGCTTATGCACCCATTTGTCTTCAGTGATCTGTTCGACACCTTGTGATCACACAGGCTGATATGTTGTTCCATGTGGGCTTTGTTGCTTCTGAGCTAGATGGCCGCTTGTTTACCTTCAAGCTTTTAAGACCCCAGACGCTATATCTTTTGATAGCCGGGCACCATCAGCTTTCTTCACCACATTTGCTTATTCACCCGCTTTGTCTTCAGCGGTTGTGTCGGGAAGGTGAGCATCATAGAATTCCAATTTAATAGAAGAAAGTATTCTTACATTGAGGGAGTACTTGAGTGGAGGCCCAATGTCCTTCTGCTACCTTAATACTAAAGCTATAAATATAGGCACATAGAACTATTTCCCCATCCTCATATAAATATACTTGCATATGTTCATGTCTTTATCTAGACCTCTATAAATGCCCTTTGCCTCCCAGCTCTTTCTTCTATTTCCCTTGATTTTCCTCCTGTCCCACTATCATGCTCAGTCCCCACTGCACAAAGTGAGGCACGGAGAGAAGTTATTGTGCCTATTAAGGAACCCTAGGAACGCAGTGGTTAAAGTGCTCAGCTTCTAACTGAAAGGTCGATGGTTCAAACTCAGCGGCTACTCTAAGGGAGAAAAATGTGACCATCTGCCTCCATAAAGATTTGCAGTCCAGAAGACTCTAAGGGGCATTCCTACTCTAGCCCATGAGTCTCTGGACTGCAGTAGGCTTGCTTTGTTATTGGATAAGGCACTGGCAGTGTGAGCGGTGTTCCGCAAAGTATTTCATTCTTCAGTTTAAAGCATTTATTTACATCTTATTTTCATGTGAAACTAATGCCTATCGTTGTGATGTGACAGGCAATAACTAGCGTATCAACAAAACTGTTGTTATAGCGGCGCTCTAAAGCATATTGAAATGGTTTTGCAGTTGATTTGTTCTCATGATTTATATTAGAATAGAGGATCTTGGCCGAGATGAAGAAGAACTGATCTTTCATTTTTGTGCATTGATTTTTGAAGGAGAAGAAAACATTCTGAACCTGCCAAAGGGAAAGGAGGAATCACTAGGACCAAAGCTTCTCTTATTTCAAGCTGCCCTCCTTTCCCTTCGCCCCCCTTCTCTTCCTTTCTTTCTGGATTCTTCCTTTCCTCCCACCCTTCCTCGGTCTCAAAGGGGAAATGGTTGAGGTGTTTGGCATAAGACATAGTAAGGAACTTCAAATAATTATTTTGAACCAACGTTTTCAAAAAACGGAGTTATAACACTTGCCCCTGCACACTGTGGAGACAGTGGGTACCGCGGGTCACACAGGTTGAACAATGACCCAGGTGTCCATATGTGGGCCCCCTTGAAGCTTGGATGGTGGCAGACATAGCTTGGCCTCATGATATTCTTATTGGGGTCTAGCTGAAGAAAATATAATGTAGAGACGGTTGCCTGTGGCAGGGGCTTTGGGCAACTCCTTCTCTGTAGAATGCCCATCACTCAGATTCAGTTTAGACACTGGAGCTGCCTAATCATTGGATATAAATTATCACTCACTGCCATTGAGTGGATTCTGCAGGTTTCAGCAACTATAACTCTTTACGGGGGTAGAAAGCTTTCTTTTCCCCCCACAGAGGGGCTGGTAGTTTCAAACTACCAACCCTGCGGATAGCAGTCCAGTGGGTAACCACTTCGGCACCCGAGATCCGCATGTCAATTCGAGCAAGATGGAAAGAAGCACCATCCCGCGCGTCCCTGCCCTACTCCTAGCTGCTTGCCCTCTAGTAGTTCCCCCCCTTTCCCCTTTCCCCCCATTTCTCCCTCCTTTCCCTTGTTTTCCCTTCTCTTCTTGCCTCCTCCCTTCCCTTCCCTTTCCTCCATCCTTCCCTCCCTCCCTTGTTCCCTTCTTCTTTTTCTATCCCCTTTTCTCCTCCTCTCTCTTTCCCTACCTTCTTCTGGACATTCCTTGAACAGGTTCTGGTGGAGGCCCTAAGGAGGAATGCATGCCTAAGGCCTGATAACCCTGGCTGCACAAAGCTTTCAGATTGAGAAGCAGAGACAGCTATGCCCCTCATGTAGTGCTGTGTGAGCAGCACAACTAGAGTGTGGGGTCCCCACAGGAGAGGTGGCTTCAATCGTCTTCGATGATGAAAAGCAGGTCTGTTGGTGGAAACTAGGAGCAGAGGTTCTTCCAAAGGTAAAAGCACAGCTCCATCTGCAAAGGTAGGTATCTCATATAGTTTAAAAGGGGGTGAGGTTAGGAGAGGATGAGTAAAGCTTTCAAGGCCAAGGTTTGAAATTAAAAGCCAGTTTGGAGTGTTGTGTGTGTGTGTCCATGCCCTTGCAGATGATGAGCGTGTATTTTGTGCGGTCTCAATATAAATTCAGAAACAGCCAGCGGTATCAGTTTTCATGAGAGTAATAATGAAAATTCGAGAAGCCAAGGCACTCCACAAATCATCCGTGTCTTGGAATCTTAAAAAGAGCAATACGGTTTATTATTTATATATTTAAAACTCTACTGATATCAGTAACCTTCTCGGCACAGAACACTCTCATCCTCTGATTATGCCATATATATATGGCATAATATATGCATATATATATGGCATAATATTCTAGTAAATTCTAGTAAATATATATATATATATTTACTAGAATTCAGAAGGATCCCAGTGTGTGCCCGAAGCCAGGGTTACTGAATGAACACTGAGCTTCATGGGCAGGGGACCGCCCACTTTACTGCGTGGCCTTGTGTGTGTGCACAGACTTGGTCCAACGCTGACGCCCACCATGACGAATTGGGAAGAAGGTCTGAGTCTGGGTCTTTCAAGATTTTCACCGCATGATGCTGCCAAACCCAATCCGAGGCCAGCCTGGGCTCTCATTTAGGCCAATTTGCTAGGGTTACCATCCGGAGCCACCCCGTGTGGGTTGCTTTAAAGAACCAAAATATATTTTCTCACACGTCTGCAGGTTGGAAGTTGGAATCAGAGTCTGGGCCAGGGGAATTTCTTCTGCTCTCCACGGATGGTTGTGCGCCTTTGCTTGTAGACGCCTCTTTTGTGGCCTCTGCCTTCCTCTGGGTGTCTACTCTGCTTTATGTAAATGAGATCCCACTCAGAACTCATTAGTTTTAGGACCTACCCTACTCTGATATGACTTTACTTAGATAACAGAAGAAAAGTCTTATAGTGAAACAAGATCATATTTCTAGGGACACATATTTCAGAGGGCACACAATTAAATCATAAGAAGTGTGGACTTGTTTCTTAGCATATGTCTTCATTTAAACAATACAAAGATACATATGTCCATAAAAGCTCAACCTCTTTGACACATAGTGTATCTTACCTCCCTCCAAATCCATGACTCATTTGCACTCTCTCCCTCTTACCCTTTCAGCCCAGGCCCGGGCAGCCATGAATCTGTTTTCAGTCTCTCTGGATTTTCCTCTTCTGGGAATTTCTTTTCAAAGCCATCACACAGTATGTGGCTTTGAGGGGTCTGACTTCGTTCACTGAGCAGAATAGTTTTGAGGTTATTCAGGTTATGTATCAGTCGTTTATTTCTTTTGATCACTGGACAATATTCTGTCAGGTAGATGGACCACAGTTTATTTGTCCATCGGGCAGTTGATGGATGTTTACGCTGTTCCCACTTTTTGGTCTTCCTTATTTATAAAATGATAACATTGTGTTGAGATAAGGGGTTCAAAGCAGCTCTGAAAGCCTGAGGCCACATGAAACCTTCTTTTACACATTACCCATTTGCTTTTTGATTCTCCATGGCAAAAGGGATGTATCAAACATTGCTTCTGATGGTTCAAAAAAGAAAGAAAGAAAAACTGACTATCGATATAATGGACTTTTGATTATATCGTGCTGTTGTGCCTTCTTATATTGTGCTGTCACTTAGCGGGAATGATAGACACTGTTATTACTCATTGTTGCTCTGAGATGCTGTGCAGTCAGTTCCCACACATAGCGTACAATAGCCTGTCCCTGCACCATCCTCACAACTGAGCTCATTGTTTCAGCCACTGTGTCAGTCCATCTCATTGAGGGGCTTCCTCTTTTTGGCTACTTCACTAAGCATGATCATTTTCAGGGACTGGGCTTTCTTGGTGATATATCCAAATTATGTGAAATGAAGTCTGGCCAGACTCACTTCTAAGGGACATCGTGACTATACTTCTTCCAAAATAGATTGGTTTGGTCTGCTGGCAGTGTTCTTCATCAATATCATAATTCAAATATGTCTATTCTTCTTCTGTGGTCTTCCTGATTCATATTCTGGCTCTCGTGTGCATGTGAGGCGATTGAAATTACCATGGCCTGCATCCGGCACACCTTAGTCCTCCAAGGGAGGCTCCCAGCGTCAAAGCGGCACACAAGCCATCACGGTGCAACAAACTGATATACACTAGGAGTTACATATACAGTGAACTCTCATTTATCGCGGTTAATCGGTTCTAGACCCTACCGCGATAAATGAAATTCCACGAAGTAGGATTCCTTATTTGTAAATCAAATATTTTCTTAGTTAGAGCATAGAGGACATGAAAAAACACCCTTTAGTCACCATTACACTTGTGTAACCCAATTTATTAAACGAAAAAGGGAAAATACAAAAAGTTTTACCTTTTCCTGGATGGTGAGCATCTTCCTCTGGCGCTTATTTTTATTGTCAGAAGGCTTAGAAGCAGCAGCTCATTTAGGAGCCATCATAGGGCTTAGATAAAATTTCTTAAAAATCGCAAACAATTACAGTACACTGTACAAAAGCAAAAATGCATCTGATACGTAGCTCCGATACGTAGCGATGCAGACAGAAGCGTGTACAGTATGAGCCAATCAGTGGCAGTAATGACAGAGCATGCGCTGTTACGCAAAAACCGCGATAGAGTGAAGCCGTGGAAGTCGAAGCGCGAAGTGGCGAGGGTTCACTGTAAACAATGAATTATATTCACCTTACAGACTGTACGATTTGAGCAAGAAATAGGAATGACATAATGCGTAATGATGCGGACCGCGTGACTTGGAGGTCTCATTCCTTGAATCCCAGCACACAGTGTGCTTGCTCCTGGAACCCTGCCATTGCAATTCACTTCCAAGTCAAATCGATTTGAGGTTCTAGAGGGCATGTCCATTCGTTGCAGAAATGCATACAATCCAATAGAACTTTTATTGAGAGAGAGCTTGTTTCCTTTTTAATTCTGGTAAAATTAAATACACACACTACAAACCTTGCCATTTTAACCACTTGCCCGTGTCCAATCCAGTGGCATTCATCACCCTCACAATGTGGGCAACCATTGTCACTTCTCATTTCCAAAACATTTCCGTCCTCTCAAACAGAAAGGCTGCGCCCGTCCATCGGTGTCCTCTCCTTTCCCTCCAGCCCTGGTGACCACTAATCTTCCTTTTGGTGTCCACTGTCTATGCTAGATTGTTCGTATAAGTGGGATCATAGGATATTTGCTCTTTTGTGTCTGACTTAATTCACGGCGTGAGGCTGCCAAGGTTCACTCGTATTGTAGCCTGTACCAGGACGGCATCGCGCTCTGGCACAAAGCCCTTTTCCATTGTTTGCAGGTACTGCATTTTGTACATCATTGATGTGCTGGCTAGCGAACACTTGGGTTCCCCTACCTTTCTTTTTGGCTCTTTCAAGTAATGCTGTCAAGAACACCGGTGTACAAATATCAGCGTCCCTGCTTGCAAGGCTTTCGGGTTTATACCTAGGAGTGGAATTGCTGGGTCAGATGGTATGTTAGTCTGGGTACTTTAGAGAAATAAAGCCACAGAATCTCATATAGATGAGGGAGTTTTATATAAAGGGTAAGTGCACATCAAGTAAACATCCCAACCCAGTGCTGTGCAAACCCAGAAGTCCAACATTAACCCATATGTCTGATACCAATCCGCAAAGTCCCCCTCCATCTCACAAAACACACACAATGATGCCGACTGCAGGAGGAAAGCCGAGTCAGTGAATGTGTAAGCATCTCAGCGCTGGCAGAGGTCTCCACATGGCTGCTCCAGCACCTAGGGCTGCGTCGGGGTAGGTCCATGTGGCTTCTCCTCAGGGATGTCTTGCAGGAAGTCAGCCTTGAAAGCTGAAGCAGGGAACTGGCTAAGGCAGCTGCACGCTGGTCCGACCACCAGAAAGCAAGAGACCCAAGAACTAGAAAGGTGAAGCTCATTGAGCCATTTATCTCTCTGCCTTTCAATTAGCCCCACATGTGTTTATTGGCCAGCTTGGCAAGTAAACTTTAACTAACGCAGATGGTAATTCACTGTTGAACTTTTGACGTCATGGCCAAACTTCCACAAAAACTACATCCTTTGGCATTCCCACCACCAGCCAATAGGCTTTGTGGTAGCCACTGATGGACTTTTCTGGTAGTTAAAGGAACTTTAGGAAATAATTGGTACTGGTGCAAGCTTGAGTTTGCCTTTTTTAGAAAATAAAAACAAAAACAAGTTTTTCCAACTGGCTCATGGATTCGGATAACTGTGTGTATTCAAAAGCAAATATGTAAGAGAACTAAATTATGTCTTGATAGAAAAGGAGTTAGTTCCCTACTTCAGACCTATGCAAGTTATAACTGCACTTGCCACCCTCTGGATTGGTTTTGTTTTAATGTAATGATTAGTAATAACCTCTACCCACAATGTTGCAGCACCGACAGTGTTGATGGTATAATTACTTCTGAGATGGTCATTCAAAGATGCTCAAGTTTGTGCTTGACAACATGGACCCAAATGTTGATCACTCTGCTAGAGTTGATAAACAGATTTAGGAAGCATGAGCCACATGAAGAAGACTTGCAGAAAGGTTCTTATGAACAACTCCCATCAAGTTGCTGTCTAGAAGCATCACATGATCCTGAACCTTCCACAAGACGAGCTATTATCACAACTGACAAAATACAGATGGCATCTTGCAGTGTAGCAACGATGAAACATACAACTTTATTCCAGTTCCTAAATGCTAACCCCAACCCCACCCACAATCATGATCCCAATTCTACCTTACAAATCAGGCTAGACCAGAGGATGTACACTGGTACAGTTAGGAACTGGAAACACAGGGAATCCAGGACGGATGAATCCCTTCAGGACCACTGCTGAGAGTGGCGATACCCGGAGGGGTGGGGGTTTGCAAGGGGAAACTGATCACAAGGATCTACATATAACCTCCTCCATGGGGGATGGGCAACAAAAAAGTGGGTGAAGGAAGATGTCAGACAGTGTAAGATATGACAAAATAATAAAAATTTATAAATTATTAAGTGTTCATGAGGGACAGGGGAGCGGGGAGGGAGGGGAAAAATGAAGAGCTGATACCAAGGGCCCAAGTAGAAAGAAAATGTTTTGAGAATGATGAAGGCAACAAATGTACAAATGAGCTTGATGCAATGGATGGATGGATGGATTGTGATAAGAGTTTTAGGAGCCCCCAATAAAATGATTTTTAAAAAATACAGAAGGCATCCAACTCTTCTTCATCATTGGGTCAACTTGTATGATTTGTGCATTTTTCATACATGTACTGAAATATATCTGACGTTAATGTGTAGTGGTTCCAACTCCAAAAGACAAATAAGATCAGATATATAAAAACACTGATAATAAAAGGATAGCATAATGGAGATATTTTTAAAATGAGCTATTTTACTCGCGTCAGAACCACCTTAAACAATGCAGCCATCAGAAAAAAGCACTGTCGTAAACTGGGAATTACCTGTAAATATAATTCAAATAGGAAAGGGCTCTTTAGTCCTCTAGCACTGAATCCGGCTCCGGGTGAACAAGCTGTATCTTTTGAGCAGATTCTCTGAAACTTTTGGAGACATAAGATAATAAACATTCTTTGCAGAAAAACGCTTTCAACCTAGAACTCTTGACAGCTTCATTTTCAGGCCAGTCAGCTCAGATGTAAATCGAGCTGCCCAAAGAGACTTGGCAAACTAGTTGACTTGCTTGTAATTAAAAAAAGGGAAATTTCTAAACCACAGTCATCTCCAATGCTAATGTGAACAACCGAATGTTATTTCCAGTGGATTTTTATTTCCTTATTCTTGGCAAGCTGGCACAGGTCTGTGTGGTGGGGAATCAGGAAGGTTTTTTTTTTTTTTCCTGATGATAGAACTGTTCTTTGTGTTCCGTGTACAACAGAGTAATTATCTCATGCGGTCCCTACCCACCTTCACTGCCTAAACCCACGTTCAATAATTTCTAATGCGCTTGCTTAGCAGAGTTAGGGGAAAAGAAGTCATGATACCGACGGACTTCTAGCAGCCTAGTCCACGTGGCCAGTGCCATTTACTCACACAATTGGAAACTGACTTGATTGCAACCATGTTGGAAATCTTTGCTGAGGGATGGCTTTGCCCTCCATCGGAGTTCTCTTTCTGAAGCTAGGTAACTCCATGTTATCGTGTTACATGGTTCTGCTCAGTGACACAACCTGGCTCAGGAGAAAGATCTGACAGATCCTGATGAAGAGAACCAGGAACGCAAGGGTTTGGATTTAGACAGCCTTGCGGATGCACTGCTATAATAAACAATCGCTGTCCATTTGGCTCCAGTATCAAAGTTAGTATATCACCTTGGTATTGGGCATGCATATAAGTAGCTCTTGATAACTACCAGATGTTTTCCCTTTTCTCACTGCTGCCACTGCATCTCCTCTGCTTCCCACTTCTTCTTCCAATGGGACATTGTTTCAATGCTGGTTCCCAGCATCCTCCGCCCCGCCCACTGTCTCTGCTCAAATACACAATGAGGCCATTCCTGCTGGGAACCTGAGGGAGGCACTTTTGTCAACCTAAACCTGCTTGTGAAAGGGGGATTTGGTGAGCCTGGGGCTCCTCTTCAGGATGCTTGTGTCTGAGTGTGATGCCAGGATGTAGGAGCCTGTTGAATGGCATGCCCGGTTGTTGCATGTCTCCATGGGTCCTCTTGACCACCCTTGAGGTGCAGATGGAAGTGAAAGGAAGCCTGTCCTGGCTGAGATGGAAGGGCAGGATCACACATTGGCGCTAATGAGATACTTTACTTTGTTAGAAAACAACCTTGCTTGCCCAAGCAGCAGCAGCCACAGCAGCAGCAGCCGTGGCTTTCAAGTATGTAAATATTTGCTTTACAGCTGCCTGCAAGGTTATATTAATTCTGTTTCTCCATCTCCGTGGTCGACCCGCTCTGGATTTCAGGCTAAGTCAAATAAAATAAAATGACATTTCCCTTCCTAATTTCAAAGATGTTTGTTAGTAGATGATATTCAAAAGTAATCATATTCATTTGCCTCCTCGCTGTTGGACAATAAATCGACCATTGCCTGTGTAGCTTACACATCTTCACAGATTCGCTGTGACCTGGTCTTTTTTTTTTTTTTTT
>NW_022103951.1:18089821-18145331 GCF_000313985.2 Echinops telfairi
AGGAAACCTTTAGGAACTAGAGGAAGATTGTATTTCTCATCATTGTTACATCGCACCCTGTCTTTTTTACCCAACCCGTTCATCAACAATGTGGCCTCTCCTTTCATTCCAGCTAACCACGGCCTCTCCCATCCTTTCCCCAAGATGCCCCTCTGGGTGCCCTGCCATCTACTCTTTGAAAATGTGCTTTCCAATATGTCAAGTCATTTCTGCAAATTCTTTTTCTCTCATCTCTTCTACTCATAGTTTGCACAATCCAGGAGACATGAAGTCTATTAAATATGAAGAAAACTTAAAATAATTTGTTTTCACATCATACGGTCACTCTGCTTTTCCATTATGTAACTATACCCTGAGACTCCATTGTCGGGTTGTGTCTACGGCTTTGTCTGTCCAGAATCTCTGTAACGGCGCCGAGGCAGATCGTTCACAGAGTTCAAGGAGGGTTTTGTGACAATCAGACTTGCATGGTGGTTGTTGTTAGGTGTCCTCGAGTCAGTACTGACGCACAGCGACCCTACGCACAACGGAAGGGAACCCTGTCCGGTCCTGCGCCATCCTCAAAATCATTCCTATGCTTGTGCCCAGGGTGTGGGTCCATCTCATGGAGGGTCTTCATCTTTGCCCCTGCCCCTCTGCTTTACCGAGCACAATGTCCTTCAATGTCCTTCTCCGAGGACTGGTCTCTCCTGACAATATGTCCAAAGTGCATGAATAGAAGTCTCGCCATCCTGGCTTCTAAGGAGCATTCTAGCCATACTTCTTAAATCATAGGCGCTGTAAGATCCAGATAATTACTGTGCTTCCCAGAGGCCAGGGGTGGCCGTAAGGGAAAACCCAAGTGACTGGGAGAAAGGGCAGCCACACTTACCAAAACATGGCCCCAAGAAAAAACTGGATCCGACCATGAGCCTCCAAGCCAAATCACTGGGCCATCGCTTTCACTTTCCAATGGCTCCAGCACTCAGGGATTGCTTGATGTCAGCGGCCAGCGGGGAGGGAGGAATCTGGATATTTGAGGATTTCCTGCGAGTTAAAAGTAGAGAGGCTTTGGTGAGGTTCTACCTCACCCTGGTCTTGATAGCAAAGTTCAAAAAAGCAGAAAACAACAACTGCTGGAGAGGGGGCAGAGAGATGAGAACCCTCATCTCCTGCTGATGGGACTGCACAATGATACAAACCCCTGTGGAAAGCAGTAGAGTGTTTTCTCAAAAATTGGGGATAGTAATTCAGGGCGGATAATCCCTTCAGGAACAGCGGTGAGAGTGGCGATACTGAGAGGGTGGAAGGGAGGGAGGGTGGGTTAGAGAGGGGAACGGATTATAAGGATCTACATGTAACTTCCTCCATGGGGGACGGACAACAGAAAAGTGAGTGAAGGGTGATGTCGGACAGTGTAAGATATGACAAGATAATAATAATTTATAAATTCTCAAGGGTTCATGAGGGAGGGGGAGCGGGAAGGGAGGGGAAAACACGAGGAGCTGATACCAAGGGCCCAAGTAGAAAACAAATGTTTTGAGAATGATGATGGCAACAAATGTACAAATGTGTTTGACGCAATGGATGGAGGCATGGATTGTGATAAGAGTTGTAGGAGCCCCTAATAAAATGAATAAAAAAAAGAAAGAAGTACCATATGAACCAGCAATCACACTACTTGCCATATACCCTAAAGCCCAAAAAAGAAAACACTGCATGAGCATATTTGCACACACCCGTGTTCAGTGCAGCACTGTTCATAGTAGCAAGGAGTTGGAAACAACCTAAAGGCCCAACCGTAGAAGAATAGAGAAAGAACCCTTTGGAACATACAGACAATAGAATAGTACGCATCATTAAAGAATAATGATGACATTGTGAAACACCTCACAACATGATGCTGAGAGAATTTAGTCAGTCACAAAAGGACAGACATTATATGAGACCATTGTTATGGGGGGGAAGGTAAAGCTTTTCATACAAAAAGAAACAGACTTGACCGCTAGCACCAGAGTAGAGGAAGGGAAGGAAGGGGAAGTAATCGCGTAGAGGAAGATAATATCCTACAAGAGGGAGATGGAGGGGGAAGGGGGGAGGGGGCAGGAAACAGGGCAAGCCATTGGGAGATGTAGTAAATTATTTAAGTTGAATACAAAGGTGAGGCCATGATATGTAAACTCCTACCTAATTCACAATAAAAAGTTAGAAAAACAAACAGGGAAAGGCTAGCTGGCGGAAGAAAAGCCTTGGTAAGTTTCTCTCTAGAGGGGAGGTAACAGTCTGGCTCTCCAGCACCTACGTGGCGGACACCAGCATGGGGACATGACTGTCCATGTGAGAAGTGGGGACACTGAGCACGTTGCTCTTTCTTTTTTAAAAAACATCATTTTATTGGGGGCTCATACAACTTTTATCACAGTCCATACATCAATTGAATCAGGCACTTTTGTACATAGGTTGCCCTCATTCTTTTCTAGACATTTTCTTTCTATTGAGCCCTTGGTATCAGCCCCCCCCTCCAATAACCCCGATAGATTGTACATTGTTATTATTTTCATCTCTCACGCCGACTGCTGTCTCCCTTCCCCCCATGTTTTCTGTTGTTCTTCCCCCTGGAGAGGGGTATATGGTTATGTGTCAATCATAGCGATCGGTTCCCCCTTTTCTCCCTTCCTCTCCCCTTCCTCCCCCTACCCTTCTGCTCTTTCTGTAACAAGGCTACTCAGAAGCTCTTCTGCCTCATGTTTGGTGCAAGACTGGGGCTAGCACATACTTGGAAAGCAGCTTTGCGTTGTAAATCTGCACAGTGAGTTCTGGATCCCCCTGCTTGTGGAGGCAGGAACTGCGCATTTCGTGCCATCCATTCTTGAAAGCCTTGGACTGAAGATCGTTTGGCACACAGTTCAAATTGGGTTTTATTCAAGAGGTGGCAGCACAAGTTGGTGTGACAAGTTGATTTTGTTTGTTTGGGATGGTTTCGGAGGATCAGGTGTCACTCTCTAGATTATAATGTCAATGTGTGACCCAACCCTCCCTGGACAGGTAGGCTTCAGATATATCATGGCTTTGATCTTAGACATTGGCAATAAAGCGAGTCATAGGCCGTTTGGGGCTCCCAGTTCATATAAACCTTATGTTGATATTATACTGTGTGCGATAGCCTGGTGAAAACATTTGAAATACTCTGAGAATGACGAATATGTGACATTGAGACATGAAGTGGGCACACACTGGGGGGGAGGGGTGGTGGTGCCAACAGACAGCTGCCACAGACCTTCCATTTGTTAAAAAGAACAACATAATACTGGGTGTGAAGCACAGTACAGTGATGCCTGTACAGGGTGCCCTCAGACCCCAGTTCCGACCTCTGTGGGCCTGTAAAAATCAGTTCTTTCCATCCTTATAAGGTTTTTAAACCAGGAAAACCTGATTGCCATTAAGTTGATTCTGACTCCTGGCAAATCCACGTGTGTCAGGGTAGAAGTGTGCTCCCTTGGGGTTCTCAGGGCTGGTTATTCGATGTCATTCTCCAGGCCGTTCTGGTGAGGTGCCCCTGGATGGATTTGAACCACCAAACTGTCACTTCGCTGGGGACCAATGAACTGCACCATCCAGGATTTTTGAGAAGTACACAAGTCAGAATATGCGGCGTTGAACTTAGAAGGAAGAAACAACTCACTCGGGAAATAGCCATGGTTTTTTTTTCTTCTAGTGGTGCAGTGGGTTAAGCACTGCGCAGCGAATCCCAAGGTCAGTGGATTCAGTCTATAGCCATTCTGTGGAAGAAAGAGGAGACTTTCTGCTCCCACGACGATATTCCTTCTCAGACATGTGATGGAGCAGTGCTATAGGGCTACGAGGAGCTGCAATCAAGTTGATGGCAGTGGGTTTGGTCTTGAAGGCCAATGGTTAAATACTGCAGTCAGGAGATGGATACCTAACAGATTTTATTTCCGCTCTGGTTCTGAGTTAAAGGAGAAAGAGCACTTGTGTCTCTTATAGAATGTAGAAGGACCCAATTTACTAAGCCTTAAATACGACAAAGACAAGATAGAGACAAAAACAAACCATACAGATGCAAGAGGCCATCACTGTGAGGCCATAACGGATGCAGCCTGTGGTGACTTAAACTGGATAGGGAACACAAGAAAACTCTCCCAGAAGCACGATTGGCTGCAAATCAATGCATCGGAGCTGTGGGAGGGGCTACAAAGGCAGGAAAGGGACCATAACTGGGATAGGTCCACTACTGCAGATTAGAAACACTGACAGCAGTGGTTCAGGGCCTTAGTACCCCACTTTCCATGAAAAGTTGTAATGTCTTCATTAGTGTTCTCTATGTTACCACCCCGGTTCTGATATCCATTGCAAGCACTACACAGAATTCACAGACAAAAAACCATTATTGAAGGGTTTATTAAGGATAAAGTTAACTTGCTACAATGCCAGTGAGAAATGCCCAGGGTTGATTTATCAGGTGTTACAAAGTGCTTTCAGTCCTTTTCAGCAAAACCCAGCTTCCTGACATAAGTGCCCAGAGGCACCTGACCCCAGAAACCTGTCTCCCGAACAAAAGCACTCAACTTTCTTTGCTCCGTGAGTTGGGAAGTTCATCATTCTGGTCCATGTTCTGGCTCCTGGTCCTGTTGCTGCTCCAATAGTATAGCTGTCATCTGGATCCTGGAAGTTCTCTGTGCAGGGATCTCTGGGCCAGAGGACACACTGCACTCCTGGAGCTTGCTGGTTATGAGATCCTTCCTCGAGGGCTCATTGTATGCCCAGCAGGATGGCATCCAAGGAATCCTGTTCACAATAGCTTCCCCCTCTTTGTGCCAGACCCAGGCAGGGAAAGGTGCTCTGGCAGGAGTTAGAGACGTTTGCTAGAAAAGCAATATCAAATAATTCAAAATCCCTGCAGGGCAACACCCAAACAAGTGCCTGAGTGCCTGGCTGCCCTTCCCAGGTCTGGTCTGCAAATTAGCAGCACCCACTGAGGACAAAGCTTCCACCTTGCCCAGGCAATGGCCAGAGAGAATTCAATGGAGGGTGCATCTATGTGCAGACTCAAAATGGATTTGGAGCTCCCACTGTCAGCGGTATCCTTCTGTACACTTCACTCACTGTCAGCGTGTGGATTCTAATTCATAGCTACTCTGTAGGACAGGGTAGAACTGCCTCATCTTTCTCTAGAGAAGCAGCTGGTGGTTTCAAACTGCTGACCTTGGGGTTAGCAGCCCAGTGCAGGACCCAGGACATTCTTCTGCCAACTGAGTGCTTAGAATTTAAGCTTCAATTCAGTTGTCCAGAAGGGTTGGGGGTGAGGTGGGAATTGTGACGGGGGTGGGGGGAGAGTCTTTAAAGTTTTGAGAAGCAAAGGTGTTACTTTGAGGATGACCTTGTGCCTGCCCAAGCCATGGCCTTTTAAATGGCCTCATAGGCATGTGAGAGCTGGCACTGAATAAGGAAGAAGGAAGAAGAATCGATGCGTTTGAATTATGGAACTAGCAAAGAACATTGAAAGTTCCCTGGACTGCCAGAGGAGCAGCTCGATCCATCTGCGAAGAAGGGCAGCCAGATGCCCCATAGAAGTCAGGATGGTGAGACTTCGTATCACCTACTGTGAATATGCCAAGAGAGCCCAGCCCCTGGAAAAGGACATCATGCCTGGTCAGGTAGAGGGACAGGGAAAAAGAGCGAGACCCTGGGCAAGATGGTTTGACACCGGTGGCTGCCACCACAGGGCTTAAATCTCAGAACAGTGTTGACGATGGTGCATGACTGGGTGGTGCTTTGGTCTGTGGTACGAAATGTCGCTCTGAGTTGGAACCAGCTCGAAGACACCTCACTATAAGGGGGCATTTCGCCAGATCTAGACACACTTGGGGTGACACCAGTGGAGCGGGAGTGCTGCTGACATCTAGTGGGCAGAAGCCAGAGATGCAGCTGAACACCCTGCAGTGCTTGCTACACAGAACAGCCTCCAGTGACAAAGGATGACCTGCCCCACCCCCACCCACCCCCGCCGAAGGTGGATAGCACAGCAGCACCCTGGATTCGATACTTGCACATGACACTGCGCATGTGCCCCTGCTTTCCGACTGCAGCTCCTCAAACAAACCACCACCCCAGGATCCCTTAGATCCCCTTACAGATGCGTCTCATTGACGCTGCAGCAAACTTTGAGAAAGAGGCCCCAACTGACAACCAAGGCCTGAAGAGGCCTGTGGATTTTTAAAGCACCACTTTGCACCACGAGGAACGATATTTGAGCTTTTGGTTTTTTGCTCATCTCTGTGAGAGTGACATTGTTATGCAGTAGATAAAAGGCCATAAGTCGTCACAGGCACTCGGGCATCAAGTGTTTCCCTCAAGTCCCCTGGTTTTGAAGGCTCCTCCAATTGGGAGGTTTCACAGTTCCATATGCCACCTCTCTGCCTTCCTTAGCGTTCCGCTCCCTGTTTCCTTGGTTGTGTTTGAACGCCTGGCTTGAATTTCAGGACCAATCCGGAGGCAGAGGCATTCTGGGATCCAGTTCCTGGCCGGAGGATCCTGAGTTGGGTCCCTGAGGATCTGAAAGGGCTGGCTGGTGCTCCTTTTGTAGTCTAGTCAGCCTTTCTTTCCTTTTGAACATGTCATCGTAACTTGAGTGAAAGTTTACAGGGCAGAGCCATCCATTTGACTTTCACTTTTTCAGCC
Organism: Echinops telfairi; assembly: GCF_000313985.2. Taxonomy (NCBI): domain Eukaryota; kingdom Metazoa; phylum Chordata; class Mammalia; order Afrosoricida; family Tenrecidae; genus Echinops; species Echinops telfairi. Next base: position 18,096,500 of record NW_022103951.1, read on the forward strand.
CTGAAAGTGTTTGGTTTCTCCTTCTAGAAAGTTGGCATCGTTTTGCAACTGAAAAGTCAAAACTCCCTGCTAGATTTCTGCTTTAAATGAGGTCTGCCTGTCAGTTTGCTGTACTGGAGGAAGCAGAGGTGGGGGCGGGGGTGGGGCTGGCGGTTGCTGTGATAATGGAAACTGTGGTCGTGCTATTTCCAACACCAGCGGGGTCACTCACCATGGACAGGTTTCGGCGAGCTTCCAGATTAAAAGATAGACTAGTTAAAAAAATAGTGATATACTTTTGAAAAACAGCCAGTCAAAATCCTAAGGATCAGAAGATAGTATAGGGCCAGGCAGCATTTTGTTGTTGTTGTTGTTAGGTGCCATTGTTTCGACCCTCTGTACAACCGAACAAAACATTGCCCGGTTCCTGCGCTATCCTCACTCCTGTTCCTGTGCTTGCATCCACAGTATTGATTGTTTTAGGGTACAAAGGAGACCCCATCTCAAATATATTTTATTAGGTGGTAAAAGAGACAAAGACACAGCCACATCACCAGGATGAGGGGGGCCACCCACACACGGTTAAAATGGTGTCCAAGAATTCACAATTGGGAAGCAAGAGAAATAAACCATGGGTGGGGGACGTGGGCAGGGGGTACAGGAAACTGTCACAAAAGCATGATTGGTGTCAGATCAGTACATTATAATTACATGTGGGACTGTAGAAGCAGGACCTGGACCAGATGCGTAACAAGGTGGTCAGTCCAGGGCTGAAAGGGCATGACTCATGATTATGCAGACCCCAGTCCCCCCATATAGTGACCTCCATCAAGGACATAGGTAGGCAAACCCCCAAGAGAGAGACTGCCCCTCCCTAGGCTTGCCAGAGAAGGGCAGCATTCCACTCTCCAAGACATTCTGCCCAAGGTCAAGATTATCTACATCTTTGGTTAATGATCAGAAAGCTCTCAATAGAGGCTTAATCTATGGGAGGCTTTTGCAAATCAATTTGGGACTGTGGCCGCCATCCATTGCCATTTGCAAATCAGAGTGCTCTCCCTGTAAGCCTTAATACACAATCCATCTCCTTCAGGACCTTCCTCTTTTTGCACTGCCCCTCTACTTTACCAAGCATGATGTCCTTCTCCAGGGACTGGTCTCTCCTGACATGTCCCTAAATATGAAGTCGTGGCATCTTTACCTCTAAGGAGCACCCTGGCAGCATTCGGGTATTATACCAAAGGTCCCCATGAGCCAGGTCAACTCAACAACCACTAACAACAACAACCAATTTCCCAATTCTTTTATAAATAGGAGACATGGTGTTGAGAACCTGAAGGTGTCATTGCACTTCTTAAAACGACCTAGAAACCAAACTCGCTGTCATAGAGTCTATTCCGCCTCATAGCTCCTCTAGAGAACCGAGAACTGTTTGCCAGGCTAGACATCTTCACAAGGTCAGACCGCCTCCTCTTCCACGGAGCAAGTAGTAGGTTCAAACTGCCACCTTTAACAGCCCCGTGCTGAACATACCATTCTGCCCAGGCTCCTTCTGAAAAGTCAGGAGCCTCGTAAAACTCTGGGGAAATAGTGGGTGACTCATTGAGAGGCTACCAACAAGGTCAGCTTTTCAGCTAGCCGCTCCTTTGGAGAAAGAGGAGTGAGCTTGTCTACACTGATAAACATGTAAACCCTCAGAAACCCAAAGGGGCTGTTCTACTCTGTCTTGTCAAGTAATGATGAGTCAGAACCAACTGGGTGGCAATGGAGTGCATGGACAACAAAGTAAGGTTCTTTTAGTGGCCAGTAATAATACTGACTTTCCCTCCCCCAAAAGCAGTTGGATTGTTTATGGTCAAGGATCAGCCACATGTTGTTCCAGGTAACAAGCTCTTGAGCCAGGATAGAGTTCGGTGAAAGTGCTGATTGGGATCGCTTATCATCAGTGTTGTTCTTGGCCATATCACTGGCCTGCAAAGAACTCCTGCCCTAGTTCTCAGGCCCTCTCCAGATACAGCAGTGCTGACTAATGAAACCAAAATGTGAGCCAGGTATGCAATGAAAAATGCTCTACTAGGATCATGATGGCACCAAATATACAAATGTGCTTGACCCAATGGATGAATGTATGGATTGTGATGAGTTCTACAAGCCCCCAATGAAATGATTTAAAAAAAAAAGAAAGAAAGATGCTCAACTAGAAAAAAAAGAAAGATGCTCAACTAGTCACACTAAAAGAAAGAGAAAAAAGCAGATGTTTAATCATAATATTTCTTCAACAGAATAGATTTCATGATGTGATCATCTCAACATGCCATTAGTGTTTAAAAAATTATTAATGAGATATTTTACAGTTTTTATTAAAACCATTTTATTGGGGGCTCGTACAACTCTTATCACAATCCATCAATCCATCCATCCATCCATTGTGTCAAGCACATTTGTACATTTGTTTCCCCCAATCATTCTAAAAACATTTGCTTTGTACTTGAGCCTTTGGTATCAGCTCCTCATTTTTCCCCTCCCTCATGAACCGTTGATAATGTATAAATTATTATTATTTTGTCATATCTTACACTGATATCTCCCTTCATCCACTTTTCTGTTGGCCATCCCCCAGGGAGGGGGTTATATGTAGATCCTTGTATTCAGTTCCCCCTTTCTACCCCACTTTCCCTCCACCCTCCCAGTATCGCGACTCTCACCACTTGTCCTGAAGGGTTCATCTGTCCTGAATTTCCCGTGTTTCCAGTTCCTATCTGTACCAGTGATTTTACAGTTTTTTGTACTCAGTTTTGAACTCTGGTATGTATTTTCATTCCCTACACCACAGCTCACTCCAGACTTAACACATGTCAAGTGATCAATAGCCACGTGGGGCAGGTGGCTACCATATTGGACTGCATAATCTTGCTCTGCCGATCTCTTCAATTACGGTTTTTTTTTGTTGTTTTTTTGCACCTTCCTTGTAAAAATTATATGTCAGCCTTGGTGAACGTGTAAAAACCAACTCCTTTGCTCCCAAATCTGTTCTCTTTGTATAAAGCTCGCCCTAGAATACTCTCTCCACTATACCTCCCACACTCCCTGGTTAATTCATGTGTACTTTGCACAAAAGTCAATTCCTCTGGGAAGAAACATAGGGAATGTTAGATTTCACTAACCCTTGTTCTAATGCTGTAGTTTTCAGTAGTTTAGTGTCTGTCTTCTCAAATAGACTAGAACCTCTGTGATGGCTGGGACATCTCTACATAACCTGTTCATAACTGTTAACTCACTCATCACTCATCATGTAGGATAGAGGGGCTAACACGTAAGAGACAGTGATAGATATTTATGTTGTTTTTGTTGTTGGGTACCATGGAGTTGGCTCTGACCCGTAGCAACCCTACACACAACAAAACGAAAGCCTGCCTGGTCCTGCCCCATCCTCACGGGTCTTCCTGGGCTTGAGCCATGGTCAGCATCCATCTCCTTGAGGGCCTTCCTTTTGTTCCGCTGCCCCTCCACTTTACCAACCATGATGTCCTTCCCCAAGGACTGGTCTCTGCTGACAACACGTCCAAAGTATGTGAGATGAAGTTGCACCATCTTTGCCTCTAAGGAACACTGTGGTCTTACTTCTTCCCAGGCAGATTTGTGTGCCCTTTTTGCAGTCCGTGGTACTTTCAATAGTTTTCACAAGCACCACAATTCAAGCACATCTATTCATTATATAAGGTGATTACAAATACCATGGGTTGGGGAAGGCCCCAAATCCAATGACATGGCTTCCAGCATCACAGCAATACACAAGCTACCAAAGTAGGACAAACTGACAGACAAGTAGTGGGATAGATATTTATAGAAAGAGAAAACCAAGTATCAGCATACTACATGCATATTCATATACATATAGAGTAATACTGTAACAGCAAAACCATGACTTGGGAATGACCAGGGGGCACTCTTGGACAATTTGAAAGAGGGAAAAATTATTAGCCAAGGACCCAGAGGAACTAACATTCCAGAAGATCTAGATCCTGAGTGGTCGTAGCTTTCATAGTTTACATGTACAAGTGAGGTCACAGAAGTGGAATAGGCAGGGATTTCTAGTGCAGACAAGGTGGTTAGTGAGGGGTCGGGGCTCGGGGCGTTCCAGGAATGAAGAAGTACAGAGGGCGTGGCAGTGCATTGGGTGTCTATTCCAAAGGTTCCAATTCCCTATTAAGATTTCCCTTACAATACCTCTTAGGAGCCCTGGTGGCACAGAGGTTCAGCACTTGGATGCTAACCCAAAGAATAGTCATTGGAACCCACCAACTGTTCAATGGGAGAAAAACCATGGCAATCTGTTTTCATAAAGATTCGGAGCCTTGGGAACTGATGGGGTAGTTAGTGGTACTTTGGCCTACAGGGTTGCTATGAGACAGAATTGTTGCTGGTTTGGGTTATTAGGATAGTGATTATCCACGTGGAGCCCTGGGAGTGTTGTGGTTCAGTGTTGGGCTGCGATCTGAATGGAGAGCCGTTTGAAACCACCACTAGCTCCTTCCTCCTGGGGAAGAAGAACCCCAGTGGGGTCCTGTGAGCCATCATTGACTAGCGTGCAGTGAGTTTGGTTTGGGGGCTTAATTATCAATGTGTCTATTCCTAAAAAAGAGATATGCTTATGCTTCCACAATCACAAATAGCCACAAATATGTAATCGTCATTTATCCTCTTTGAGTCTGAAGTTCCTTCTCTAAAGCGAAGAATGATCATTCATACCTATTATGTTTATTTAAGAAGTTCTTCTGAAGATTGAAAAAGAATATGAAAGTCAAAACCCTCTAAATCAATTAAAGTGTAATTTCTATTGGGGACTTTGTTTTAGGTTCCCTCTATCCGCTGGCTCTCCATCACATCAGATCTTGGCTGCAGTCCCACCCCCCAGATGCCAAATCAATTACTCACACTCACTGCCACCAAGTCCATTCTGGCTCATAGCAACACCATTGCCGACGTCAGAACCGCCCCTGTGGGTTTCAGAGACTGGAGCTCTTCCTAGGAGTAGAGAGCCTAGTCTTTCTCCCTCAAAATATGCTGGTGGTTTCAAACTGCTGGCTTTGTGGTTAGCAGCCCCGTGTTAACCACTGCACTACGCCATAGAGTTTAGACTAGAGGTCAGCATGCTTCTCCAGTAAAGGACCACAAACCAAACTCACTGTCATCAAATCAATGCCACGTCGACTCCTCGAGGCCCTATAGGACAGGGTAGAACTAACTCACTCTCTAGATGCCTAAGACTGTAATTCTTTACAAGAGTAGAAAGCTTCGTCTTTCTCTTGCAGAATGACTGGTGGTTTCGAACTGTTGACCTTGCAATTAGCAGCCCAACACGTAACCACCAGGCCACCAAGGTTCCTGCAGTAAAAGACCTTACATAAAGAGCTCTGACTAATGGGAAACATATTGAAACCCTGGTTGGAAATATGGGGAAAAAGACTTGAACAGACACCCCAAAGAAAAGACTATAGAAAATTGTTGGTGACCATATGAAAATACTTACAACCCCACAGGTTATCAAAAATGTGTAAATTAAAGAACCGAAGACCACTTTACCTCCTTTCTCCTAATAGAAAAGATGTATCTTTAAACGCATCGTGAGGGTCAGATCGGGATGGCAGTGGAAGCAGTTGCCCGTTTCTGTCTCCTGGTAAGAACACCAGCCAAACGTGGTAGACTGGACACTCTCAGAACTCCGAACTCAGTCAAAGGGCTGGAGGACCAAGAGAACACTGTCTCAAGAAAAAGGGAACATACCGATGGAAAGGGTGCCTGAGCAAGTAGTTCTCCACACGTTCGGAGGTCCCCCTCCTTCGAGCCCCCTCGGACCTTGCAGCTCTCTCCTATAGAGCACAGCCATCTTGGACCAGTGCCCCAGGCAGGAGTACAGCATTGGAATGGCAACATACTTCTTTTGATGGCTCATCTTTTCTCTCTCTCTCTCTCTTTCATTTGTATTTTGTATTGCTGGTGTTCTTTTGTCATTATAAATGTGAAAAATGAGTTTTATTTGTATGTTCTTTACCTTAAATACCTTGCAGCAATCAAATGCTTCCAGGTACCTTGCCAATTAATTCTTCCAACCAGCAGAAATAGGAAAAAATGCTTTGCCAGGGAGCACTCTAATTAGCTTTCAATTAGCTTGGAAAAAAAAAATTAGGTCAATCTTTCCAACAATCACCTCAAGGTATGCCCTTTGAAGTTCTTTCTGCTTTTTCTTTTTTTTTTCCTTTTGAAATATCTATGAATGTGCTGCACACACTCACGATAAGGAGAGCTTTTAAACAAAATAATAGGTGAAGCTGAAATTGCGTCACTCAGAGATAAGCACAATATTTTGGTGTAGCTTCACTCAAAAGGATTTCAGGACAGGCCCACACATAAAATAGAATTAGTTTTTACACCACAATTTATCCAACACAGGTTTACCGAGTGTCGCCTGTGAGCCAGCTCTGCTCCCTGTGAATGTCCCCATTGACTGGCACCATCTTGGCTAGTCTGCTCACTCAGCACTCGTCACCATGTGCATGTCCTCTCCTGTCAGTAAATTTGCATCTGCAGCGTCACATTCATGACCAGATGATTGTGGCAGAGAGGGTTTCCCAAAATGGCTCAAGTCATCTGCCCATTTCCCCACATACTTTCTGAACCCAGCCTCGTCTCATCCAGAGGGGAAAGGTATTTCCCATCATTTTGAAACTGGGTGAGATTTTATGACAGCTCAATCGAGTGGGTGTGACACCATATGACTTCCAAGGGAGACTAAGAAGTGTTAAGGCTTTTGCCTAGCCCTCTCTTGGGACACTTGCGCATGGAATTCAGCCGCCCTGTTAGCAGGAAACCCAGACCACAAGGAGAGGCTGGGTGTATGTTCTCCAGCTGAGAGGCCTAGCTAAAGCCTCAGGTGCCAGCCAGCATCAACTTATAGCCATGTGGTAAGTGTGTTTTCAGATGGGTCCAGCCCAGTTTTTGAGTCACACAGCTGATCCCCAAAAGAGCTAATGTGACTGGCTCCCCTGAGCCCTTCCAAAATGCTAGATTTTTGCCCAAAATTATTATGACTTATTAAGTCATCAAGTTTTCAGGTGGTTTATTACATAGCACCAGATAACAAAAACAGCAATTTTCCTTTGGATGATCATAATTTTTATAGCCAATTCTTTCGTTTGGGACATTTATACTATTACAAGTCTTTTGATGTTGTTACTTTACTAATATAAGCAGCATTTATACATACATCATTGTACACAGCAGTATGTGTACAACCATAATTTATTTCTTCAATATTATTTCCCAGAAATAGAATTTCAGGTCAAAGATGAAGGGATTTTGTTGCCAATGCTGGGCAGTTGTGTTTAATGTCATTTAGCAGTTCACAGACATGTATGGCTTATAAATATCTAAATAGAAAATACTTTGGCAAAATCAATACTTAGAAATCCAATGAGTGTTTATAAAGGAAAGGAAAATCACGTCACTGATATTTCTATCAGAAGGAAGTCTGGCTCTTAAGTCAAAGAAAAGCAGTTCAAATGTTTAAATGAAGGGGTGGAATGTGATTATGCAAATATAAGTGTCAAGGATGAGACTCTCGTCCCCAAGTCGGATTATGTCTTTGTCACATATAATCCCAGATGGGTCCCCAATGCATCGAGTCACTTCATATAGTACTCTGCAATCGTCAGATAACCTCGATCCGATGAATTTTAACTTCTGGAACACAAAGATGCCTGCAAGTCTAGAAATGTCCCTGGAGCTTTTTGAAAATGGAATAATTGTACTGCAATCTGAAGACTTTGTCCTGAGTTGGGCTTTACCGCAGAGCCCAGGTGACCCTTCGTTTCCAGTGAGGAAGCGGCGGGCCAGCTCTTTATCTGGGCGAGCAGAGGAAACGCTTTGATGGCTGGTGGAGAAGAGTCAAGAGCTGATACTTACCTTTGACCATAACTCGTTATGATTTTTATCTGAAAGTGTTAAGCAGAGACAAGATTACAAAGTTTAAAAGCAATGTTTTTGTGTTAGGTGTTCCAAATCTTTAAAGTCCCGGCTGTTCTCATAGTAATTCTCTCAACTAATGAGCACACACACATACACACACACACACACACAAGGAGTCCTGGGGTCATCACAGGGTGCTAACGACTAGGTTGGTGGTTCGAAACCCCTCAGTGGCTCTGAAGGAGCATGACCGGCCATCTGTTCCCAGAAAGATTGCAGCCTAGAAAACCCTTTGGGGGCACTTCTACTCCATCACACAGGGTGGCTATGAGTTGGAATCAACTCGACAGCACCTTACAACAACAACAACACACACACACACCATCACCTTCGAATAATATGGTAAATAATGTCTTAGATTGATACCTTGGTTTGATGTTTACGAGGTGCATTCCCACTGGTTTCAGTTTAGTCTTCGTAACACAGATAAGGGCTCAGCATGATTTTCATCACTTGGTAGAGGACCAAAGCCACCTGGAGAGGTTACAGAACCAGACAAAGACAAGACCAGGACTCGAACACAAGTATTTTGGCCCCGACTTTAGATTTTTTAAGTGGAACCCAGGAAAGTCTTCCTCCTCTTTCTAGCAGTGTTTTTTGCATTAGGTGCAAATTCATCACAGCACGGTGCGGCAACTCTGTCCTCTGCCAGGTGGTAAGTCTTCTCAGCTTTTGGGCCATGAGCTTTCTGTCACAAGGACTTCCCTCTGCCCTTGGAGCCCACGCCGCCATACACTGCTTACACCAACAATATAGAAACCAACGGGCATGGCTGCGTTCCAATAAAAATGTATATGCAAAAATAAATCTTTAAACCAGATTTGGCCCTTAGACTGTAGTTTACCAATTCCTGACAGAAAAGATGAGTCAACACAGAGGAATCACAAGTCTGCCCCTGCCCTTTCCACTCCATTCATAGCCTCCCACACAAGAAACTACTTTCATGCGTTTCTTGTTTATCCTTCTAGGGATCCTTTTTTCCCCCCCGCAAATACATGTATTGACTTTTATCCCCTCCCCACCTCCCACTGGACTACATTTCTCTCCCTCGGCCCATGTTCTCTTGGCTTGTCCTCTTGCTTACCTGGCTACCCCGCCACATCCATACTTAGAGATTTGGCACTTCCGTTCTGTAGTTGTGTGGTACACTATTTTGTAGATATTAAACTATTTATTCAATCAATTGATTGGCATGACTTTGGTTACTATTATTTTGTTTGAATGGGTGACATTTTGTGCTTGTACTGGTGGTACTCTGGAGGAGGCTTCTAGAAATGGGTTTTCTGGGTGGAACGATACATTAATTTATAATCACATAGTGCCAAATCCTCAGCATTTTTATGCTACAGTGACATCCTCCCACTGACAACCTAGTGCTTCCCTGACAGAGTCCATGTGGACATACCTTTGGAATTAGACCACATGCCAATGAGAACAGAGATCGACCAGGGCACCGTTGGACTCGGCGCTCATGCTATCGCAATGAGATTAGAGACCTTTCCATGCATGTAAGAACTGATTATGTATCTCCTTTTACTTCATATCCTTTTTCCATGTTTCTTTTGCGTGGGTGGTAGATTTTACCCTTTTCTTTCTTTTTTTTGTTGTTGCAACTTTACCCTTTTCAAAATGTCTCGTTGTTGTTGGCACTGTTGTTAGGTGCCATCGAGTTGGTTCTGATTCACTGAGACTGTATGTACAACTGAATGAACCCCAGCCCAGCCCTGCGCACCCTCACAAGTGTTCTTATGGCTGAGCTCATTGTTGAAGCCACGGTGTCCATCCATCTGGTCAAGGGCCTTCCTCTTTTTTGCTGCCCCTCTACCACGCATGGTGTCCCTCTCCAGGGACTGGTCTCTCCTGACAACATGTCCAAAGTCTCTAAGACAAAGTCTCACCATCCTTGCCTCCAAGGAGCACCCTGGCCGCACTTCTCCCAAGACAGATCTGTTAGTTCATTTGGTGGTCCATGGGACGTTCAGCATTCCATCATTCAAATGCATCGATTCTTCTTCAGTCTTCCTTATTGAATGTTCAACTTCCACAGGCGTTTCGTAATGTACGCATTCCTTAATATGAAGGTGATTGACTCGAAGTCTCAATCCAGCATGTCTTTGAACTTTGCTTATATTGTGTTCTGCCATGAAAAAAGTTGGATTCTTTATGGTGATGCACTTATCATCCATTCATAGGTATTTCAGTGTATGTATATGATTGATAAATCCATATAAAATACACTCTGCTGGATATTTTTGTCTCGTGCTGAATATTTGAGATTTGAATAGGGGGGAATAGGTGCAATAATAAATCATAAGGATATCAGAGCATTCATGTGCAAGGAAGTTTGGATTCGAAGTTTGAATGGATTCTTCTTACTGTTGAGACTGGTGACACGTGCTGGGACAGAAAAGCACCAAGATGCTGAATGGCCTAAAAAGACCAAGGTTAATTCGAGAGCTATGAGGGTCTGTAAAGAAAACGCATTGCTGTAAATCCATAGAACACTTGATTAAACAAAAATTCCCAAATAAGAAGTTATTATTGTTTGACATCACCTCCCTCTAGGTCTGGACACTTGTGAAAGCATGGTTCCAACCCTCAAACCCTTCCCCGAAGATCGCCACACTCTGTGGGTTCTCTCACATGCTAGAGGCATTCAAATTGTGTGCCTTTGCAGTCTTTCTTTTGAGTTTGGAGAGCAAAATGAAGCGAGGAAGCACAAGATCAGAGCTGGAGGGTGGGTGGGGTAAGATGTCTCCACAAAATTCTGGAGGAGAGCCCTGCTAGCTTCAAGGCACAAGGGGGTAGGTGCACTGTCGAGATGGGGAAATCTTCCCCGGCACTTGTTTCCGGGCCTTTTGTCTCACCAGTGCAGTTTTTAATGTTCATAAGAGTGCTTCATCATGAGCCTCATGATGGTTCTGTGTCCTTCAGGAAAATCTGCAAAGAGGAACCCCTTTGAAATGAATTCTAAAACACAGCCACCCTAACCTTTTGAGACTTAAGACCTGTGTCGTCATCCACGGAACACAGGGACATGTTGAAACATGTTTTGTCTGGAATACTCCAATGCATGTATGAACTGAAATCCTGGTAGCATTTCTGTTTGTACTTACGGTGTACACTCCCTTGGTGGTGCAGTGCTGAGCAGTGCAAGCCTACCAGCCACTGCTCAGGAGAAAGATATGATAGCCTGCTTCCGTGAAGATTCGTCTCTGCAGTGCTACTCAGCCCTGCAACCCAATGTGAGGGAAAGAAGAATCTTTTCCAATGACGAAGAAAATGTGCTAGTAAATGAATCTGCGGAAAAGCTCCCTGGCCCCATGATATCCCAAAGTCTGTTTTGTCGTTAGTTGCCAGGGAATCGGCTCCACTCACAGCAAGCTTCTGTTGCCTGAACCCATTGGACAGGCCCGGGCCATCTTCAGGATCCAACTCATTACACGGCCACTTTTATATCTCTGTATTGCTTCCATCCATTTGATCACACAGTCTCACCTGCTGGTAACTAACTGCATCCGCACCAGGGTGCAAGCGCTCCCAAGAGCCAGCAAGGTGATCATTTTGCTGAATGATGATAAACTCTGAGATCACGGCGCTGTTTGTCTCAGTTATCTCCCCAGGATCTTCGGACTTTCTCCTGGTTCTATTACCCCGGCAGGCTAAGGGGACGCAGCAAACGGAAGTTAGGAGAGACAGAAATTATAGGATGTGCAATCCCCCTCCCGATCATTTGGGCTTTCACATGGCAGTGTGTTACCTAGCAAAGGCTATTTTCTTATGAGAGAGGGGGGAGACCAGCTGGGGGCTTGGCATGGGGAGGGGGTGCGGACATGATGTGATGTCCCAGGTGGCATTGTCTCTTGGACACTTCATCCATCAAGCCATCATCTTGGATTCTCTGCGGGGTCACTAAGGAGAGCCCACACCATTCTGCAGTGTCAGTGTGTAGTCGGGCTGGTGGGGTGGAGCGGATTCATTTTCTTTCAAAGGCCCAAGTGGCCTGCCCAGCGGAGACACCAGCCCAGCAGTGGAGTCTTAAGAAAAGACGCAGCAGAGGCGTCTTTCCTAAGCTCGCCCAGGAGCTGTAGCACTGAGCCATCTGCTTCCGCCCGGGTGACTGATTTGGCCCAGGGTTTGTGATGCTGTGCTAGAAAGGTAAGCCTCCCTCTTAGCAACAGAAGCAGTGGGGTGGGGGGAGGCGGTGACTTCAGGTCGACTGTAGGGTTGCTTTTCAGAAGAACTGCGGCATCTGCCTCCGGTTCCTTCGAAGGGTGCCGGTGTCCCTGAAGCGGGCCTGACCTGGGAGAGAGGACCACCTTTCCCATGAGACCACAGGCGGAAAGCTCACAGGCCAGCCGCTGGCTGTCCTTTGACTCAAATCTTTTCAAAACCCGATTTTCAAAGAGTGCTCCTGAGTCAACGGAGGGGCTTTCTGGGAGATGATGAGGGGTCCCGGAGCCTGGCTTGCTAGCCAGGGCGTCTGCCTTTTGGGGCAGCATCACATTGAGCCCCAGGTTGGGGAGAAATGAGAAAGGAAACCCCCAAACGGGGACCTTAGAACTTGGCCAGCGCCCTCCCAAGGAAGCTCTTGACGTAGGACTTGGGGGGCCTCAGTTCTGGGCGGCGGGGGCGGGGGAGGAGGGACGGGGCTGGAAAAGTCAGGAAGTTAGTGACCTAACTGTCCCCAGTGCCGCCCTGCGACATCGGTGGAGCACCTGCACCTTCTCAAGGCGCCTGGTCGCCGACCTGTCCGAGCTGGCGCGGGCGTTTCCGGCTCCCTGTGTGCAGGGCCCGGCCGCTGCCTCTCTAGGGACTGGCCCGGCACCGCTGAGTGACAGCAGCGAGAGGCGCTTCTGCAGGAGGCGGCTGACGAGCGGAGACTGGAGCGGCTTTGTGAGCAGCTTCCCCGCGCGGCCGCCTGCAGCTCGCGGACCTCGGTCCCGGGGCCTGGACACCTACTGCCCGGCCCTCGGCGTCCGGGCCGCTGGCTGCCGTCCCCTGCCGGAGGGAAAAACGGGTAAGGCCATGTGTCTTTCTGTACCCCCCCCCCCCATCTTTTTGTCCCTCTCCGGGCTGCTGAGGGAGCGACTGCGATGGCTGGATTGCAATGGGGAGTCTGTGATTCAGGGACACGCAGCATTGTCCCCAGCTTGTAAGGCTGCCCGCACAAAGGGCCGGTTTACTTTTCTCAAACTTGTGAGCCGCCGACATAAAACACGCACGTTCACACACACACGTGCAGACACTGTCCTCCGGACTTGAGAAATATAGAATATGTATATTTAAAAAATCTAAATTTGATTTGTTTGGGGATCCGACTGCATGAAGGCAGGGCGAAATTGACCTTTGTAGGAAATTCCACATCCTCCGTTTATGGGGAGAAGGTCTTCTCCCTTGGCCTGCTGCACCTGCTGTGTACTTAGCTCCAGCCCATGGAAACCTCGGGCTGATCCAGGAAGTCGGGGCGAGCGCCCATCAGAACAGCAAAGCGGGGTCTGGAGTCAGAGGTGAAGTTGATGGTGTATTTGTTGCCAGGCGGAGACGTGAAGGCGCTGGCCCCAGTTCGGAAAGACTCGGCTCTTTTCCTGTGCCGATGCACCAGCCCAGTCACGCAGTGGCAAGCCTGGCTTCTTGGCACACCTAATGCTACTGGTATTTTGCTATTTTGAGAATTGGCTGTGGGATTCGGGTGACAATATATAGGATACATACACACATGCATGAGGTGGCTTCAAAAAGTTCATGATCTTTCTGTTCCATTCCCCACAAGCTTTGGGAAGCCTCTTGTATCCTGTGTGAGTTGGGGCGGAGTGGGGGGGCAGCTTCAAAACAGCTCATGGAAAAATGGAATGAACATTTGGGGGGGAGGATTCCTTTTTGGTTTGTTTTCCTTTTTTAATCATTTTTTGGGGGGCTCGTACACAACTCTTATCACAATCCATCCATCCATCCATTGTGTCAAGCACATTTGTCCATCTGTTGCCATCATCAGTCTCAAAACATTTTCTTTCTATTTGAGCCCCTGGTATTAGCTCCTCATTTTCCCCTCCCTTCCCGCCCCCGAACATTTTTTAAAAGATCATTTTATTGGGGATTCTTACAGCTCTTATAACAATCCATACATACGTTATATTCAATTTTGAAGTCCCCTCCTATGCATCCTTTTATCATATCCTGGGAAAGGTGAGCATGAAACATTTAGAAGTGTATGAATTCCACTTGAGGAGAGGAGCCCCTGTGTGGAGTTGGGTTGTGGAGGAGAGATAAGTGGCCGCCCGCTGTTGCTTCCATGAACAGTTATTTCCCTTAGCTGAGACCCAAATTCCTGGGGGGAAAAACAAACTTCCGGCCCCTCCCCCACCTCCAGAGCAGGGGGATTATTTGGAGTTGTTTGTCCCTGAGAAAGTTGGAAAGGCTGTCTAATTAAGATGGCTTCCAGAGCTCCCCCAACTCATTAAAAGGAAACCCACAACCTTGCTCTCAGCACAGCCCTGAAGGCGGGTGTTGGGTGTCTAGAGACATGCACCCAGTGCTGGGGTTCCACACCCAGTTGCTAGGGTGGCAACTTTTATGTCCATTGAAATTAGGTCTTGAGGGTTGTTTGGGTTTTTCTCCGACTTACCTCCGCAGGGCCAAGATGACCTCTTTAGACCAACAATAGCGATGGAAAATATCTGGCTTTCAACAAAATGATAACCAATAAGGGTTTGTTTTTTTTATTATGTAATTCTTGAAATCAAGTTACTTGTGCCGGTGAGAGTCATTTTCAAACTCAAGGCTGTGACTTCGCAGAAGCTGACCTTCCAGCTTTGCCTGTGGGTGAGTTCCAGGGGGGCAAGCTTTCCTCTTGGACTTGTGTGATGCTCTTTCGCACCCCCCAGGGACTTTGAGAGCCTGAAGAAAGAGAGAGAGAGAGAGAGAGAGAGCAGTACCTTCTCCATTTTGGTTTTCATTCTCTTTTCAACCGAAAGCGCACGTTCAAGCAACTGTCTGTGTCTATGCTGAAGGCTGGCAGTGAGTTCGGGGCTCCCCAGGGGAAGAAAACAGTCCCTCAGTGTATCTGTGAACTGAGAGGACACCTGGGAGGTTGTCCAGTTGGAAGCCATGTTATTATTCATGATTCTCTGCTGCATGTTCATTCTGGATTCAAAGACAATTTACCTTCATAACACGTGGGCCTGAGAGCATGGAGTTTATTAGAATTGATTCTTGGTTCCAGATTCATCTTGTAAAATACATCGGGTGGTCCTTTGCCATGACGGCCTTCTGAGAAGCCCCTTCATCTGGCATGGGTTGACTGAGTGCCTGGTGTTCCTAGTACCGCGTGCGTCGCGGTTGGAGATGACAACTCTCTCTTGGTGGGGTTAGGGCGCAGCATTGGCCAAGATTACAAAGGAATAGACCAACTTCTGCCATGTTAGCGATTGTTCCTCCACTCACGCTCCTGCTCTTTAATCACAAATGTGACTTCAGCAGCAATAACTCAAGAAAACCTCCCACGAACTGCCAGGAAGTCCATGTTGACCCATACAGCAACCCTACTGGGCAGGGAAGAACTGCCCTGTGGGTTTCCAAGACTGTTACTCTTGATGGGAGTAGAAAGCCCATCTTTCTCAGCAGCAATAGCGAACACTAATTATTTCGCATGATTGATGCGTTCAAATCGATTATCGCCTACTGTGAACTTGGAGCTGAGTTCACTGATATGCCCCTCACATATCACAAGTCCCCTCTGTGTGTTATTCTCAGGACTGGGCATTTAAATAATGCAAAAGGGAGGTTACTCATGAATTCATCTGGTCAGTGTAAACATTGGGAAAGATGTGGACCAAATTCCTTTCACTAAGCTTAATTTTTACATCTTATAAGTGATGCTTCTTTTTCATTTCTTTCTTGCTATATTAGGTTTTTCTGTTGTGTGGCATTAGTAAAAGGCTTTGATATGTGGCATAGATATGCATAATTTAAAAACCATACTGATAAGAAAAGGAATCTGAGGGAGAAAAAGAAATATTTCTTGAATCTATGAAGTGCCAGACACTGCCCTGGCCCCTTCATTAACATGTTACCACTTAACCTTTTTAACAGTACTGCAAAAACATGCCTTATGCTACCCAGTTTAAAGATTAGGAAACTGAGGCACATAGAATTTACGAACGAAATCAGGCCAGACCACTAGTCAGTGAGCAAACTCAGCTCTGCCCCCTATTCCAGAAAGGCACTTCTAACTGCTCTATTTACAGCCCTGGGGGTGTGGTGGGTTATGAGTTACACTACTAACTGCAAGGTCGACAGTTTGAAATTACCAGCTGCTCCTCGGGAGAAAGATGAAGCTTTCTACTCCTAAAAAGAGTGACAGTCTCAGAAACCCACAGTTTTACCCTGTCCTATAGGGTTGCTATGAGTCTGAATCGGAATCAACTCAGTGGCAGTGAGTGAACCGCTCTGTTACCAGGCCTAAATTCCTTCCCAATTTGTGAGTGATAGGAACCTTTAAATGTTCAACTACTAGTCCAAGGGTTAGTGGTTCAAACCCACTCAGAGGCACCTCAGAAGGTAGACCTGGCACTCTGCTTCCAAAAGGACATAGCCTGGAAAATTCGCTGGAGGGCAATTCTACTCTGCACACATGGAGGTGCCTGGAGTCAGTCGACTAATGACAACCACCAGTCATCTCCTTTCTCAGATCCTGTTCCAACCATTCCCTTTAGCTTATCTTGAGGTTTCCAGAGAATTCTCCTTGACAAAAATTCTGCTTGTTCCCTTGATTTCCCTTATGAGCACACAAAATAAGTTAGGCACAGATGGGGGAAATGTTGTAAAACTGCTTTCAAAATGTCAAAGAAACAACACATGAGACTAAAATGTGGACTGCAAGAGATTAGATTTGTTTGGTTAGGAGAAATGAGACATAAGTTTGGTTTGGTTTGGGGTCCCATCTGCCCTCGTTTTCACCCCATATCCAGAGGGGATCTCCATTTTCAGTACATCTGCGATGTCTTTATTTCTCATCCCTCATTTGCATAGAGACCCAGACTCCCTTGGCCTCACTTGTTACCTCCAGGAAAGGATAGGGTTGTGGAAAACTTGGAAATGCCCCCCCCACCTCCAACCCCCTTCTAGTGTTACTAGTAGAAAGAGAGAAAGTTGTGGCATGTCATTCATAAAAAGAACTTTTAAATGTAGCAATGCATAAGTGTAGGGCATTCCCAGCATCCTCACTAACTTATCTATCTCATCACATGTATTTCGTCAGCACTGTTCTCTCAATTAAGGAGCCCTAATGACCTATGGGATCCCTGTTGAGCTGTTAACCACTAGATCAGCAGTTCGAAACCACCAGCCACTCCACCAGAGAGAGATGAGGTATTCTACTACCGTAAAGAATGAGGGCCAGGCTCATATTGCTGCTATAACAAATTAGTGGCTTACAACAATACAAACTTCTTATGGGCTGGAGACCAGAAGCTCCAAATGGGTCTTACCAGGCTAAAATCAACGTATCATAGGACTGCATTCCCTCTGAAAGCTCTAGGAGCGAATTTGGCCATTGCTCCCCCACCCACCACTAGCTTTTAGAAACCTCCTGCATCCCTTAGTTTGTGGATGCATCACACCAACCTCTGCTTCTACCATCACACGTCATCTGTTGACTGACGGGTGGCTCCTGTCTTCGGTTTCCTTTATAAGGACCCTTGTGATTATATTAGCCCACCTGGATAATTGAAAGGAATCTACCCATCTTAAGACCCTTAAATTAATCCCATTTTCAAAGTCGCTTTTGCCCCTGGAGGCAACATAGATTTGGTAAGTTCTGAGGATTAAGACATGGACATCTTTGGGAGGGGCCATTATTCTGCCTTGTTTCAATTCTCTCTCTTCATAGCTACTTGATATTTATTATATGATGCTGAAGGTAATGGGGAACCTCAGAGAGATTGCAAATAGAGAGAGAGGGAAAACCACCCAAGCTTGTGTTTTAGAAAGTTTGCCGAGAGAGCCCTCTGGAGATGATGGACCACGAGGAGGTCAGGTGCAATGCAAGGGGATGAGTTGGTGACGGTCTGTAGAGGAAGGGAAGGGGATGAGTTTGAAAGATGGAAAGACGGTGAAGTGAAGCTGTTGGCAGGGCAGCTGTGAGGATGCCGTTTGTGACTTGGACATCTTGTTAGGTGAAGAGGATGAGTGATTCTGAGAAAGTACTAGCGGTCAGCAACACCGCTTCCCTCTTGTATAGTTGTCATTGTTGTTAGGTGCTATCGAGGCCATTCCTACTCATAGTGGCCCTAGGTACAACAGAACAAGACTCCACCCGGTCCTGCACCAGCCTCCCAACATTCCCATGCTTGAGCCCCTTGTGGCAGCCGCTGTGTCCGTCCATCTCATCGAGGGCCTTCCTCTTTTTCCCTGCCCCTCCATTTGACCAAGTTTGATGTCCTTCTCCAGGGTCTGGAGGAGGTGAAGTGATGTCTTGCTATCCTTGCCACTAAAGAACATTCTCGCTGTACTCCTTGTAAGACAGATTTGCTTGTCCTTTGAAAGTCGATGTACTTTCAAAATTCATCTCCAGCCCTGAAATTCAAATGCATTCCTCCAGTCTTACACCAGTAATAATAATAGCAACAACTAATACTTATTGAATGCTCATTCAATTGTATTCCATGTACATTACATTTAATCCTCATGCCAACCATTTTAGAGAGATATTAAGGAGCTCTGGTGGCCTGGTAGGTTACTTCCTGGGCTGCTCCCTGCACAATCGGCAGTTTGAACCAACATCTACTCTGTAGGAGAAAGACGAGACTTTCAGTTCCTATGAAGATTGACAGCCTGGAAAACACACAGGGACAGTTCTTCTCTGTCTTGGAGGGTCGCCATGAGTCGGAGTTGACTTGATGGCAAGGAAAGACTGATTCCCAGGGGCAGTGGTGGATCAGGCCTTCCACGTGAGAGACCCAGGTTTCATTCCTAGCCAGGGTACCTCATGTGCAGGCCCCGCTGTTTGTGGAGGCTGGTGTGTGGCTATGATGGTGAGCAGGTTTCCAAAGAGGTTCCAGACTAAGACAGACTAGGAAGAAAATCCTGGCAACCAATTCCAATTCCAAAATCAGCCAATGAAAACGCTATTGATCAGAACATTGTAATCCTGTTACTCATGGGGTCACCACAAGTGGTCGGCCAACCCCATTGGTGCTAGCAACAGCAATCTGGCTCCAGGATCCATGGTTTTAATTCTTAGACTTTACTCTCTCAATAAGTAAGTCTTTATAATTTGATAGGACACTTAAGATGAGCGCTATCGGTATATTTCAATGGGGGTGGTGGTGGGCGGGTAGCAGGGATAACCATTGCTGCTATCATGATGAACTGTGATTTTGTGCTGGGGCAAATCCCTGAAGACTTCTGGCCATAGGGAAGGAATGATCCTCAATAAATTAAAACGTTGGTAGAGAGCATTGGCCTGGGCAAAAGGCCAGCATTTGAGAAAGATCTTATTTCCTGGCTCTCTAAGAATTTCTGTCTGCGTGGAGAAAACAGTATTGCAAACATAAAAAATAGATGATCCCAAGCTATGTGGCTCCAAGATCCTTTGGATAAATGTACACATGAGACCATGGTCCTTCTTTAGAAGGGAGTGGGCAGGAGCAAGGCCATAAGAAGGGAGGGGGTATTAGGTACACTCATCAAATGACTCAATGTGCTATGCACTCTCCAGGCGTCCTTAATGATGATGCCATGAGGCATCCTCTGCCTGACAGAAGGAGAAATTGAGGCAGAGAGAAGGGAAGTGAGGTCACAAGATCATGACTGTCCCAGCAACATTGGAACCACCAGACCTTGTTTCTAGTTCTTGGTCGAGTGTTGAAAAGATATTGAGTTCTCTCCAGCAGACAGAACGACCTTTCAATGAAAATGTAAGTGCCTCAAGAGTCCTAAAGCAATGTTTCTGTGTTTAAAGGTCCTGTACATAGACATGTGCTTGTAAAACACTTTTTGTGAGCCTTCCAAGAGTTGTAGCCCCACAAGTTGCCCTCTCCCCAAATTTATGATGATGAAGCCACAGAGCTGGGATTATCATCCATGAGTGCCAGACCTCCAGTCCCATGCTTAGAGTAGGTTCTCATTCAGTTTAGGGGTAAATAACATCACTGCTGACAAGTTCCCTTAGGCTAAGGCGACCAGATTGTAACATTGGTAAAGCGGGACACCATTGATAAAACTCATATCCTGGCGAAATAGCCCCATGGCAGCCGAAAACTGTATACCCTAGCTTGTCGTGCATTCTTTCCAAAAATCGAGACTTTTTAAAAACGCCGCGGGACACGGGGAAAAAATGTTAAAAATCAGGACTGTCCAGCCAAAAGCGGGACATCTGGTCACTTTACCTTAGGCATTGGGACAAAGCATGGAGAATGTTTTCAGTGACAGCCTGCCTACGGAAATATACCATCATGCAAGCTGAAAAGCAGTGCTTGAAGTGGAAACTCAGTATCATATTGAAAGAAAACTTTTGTTCAGATTTTTTTTTTCATCCACCCCCGGGATCAAGCACTTCTTAGTATGTTCTAGATAGATGTTTAAGATTATTTTTTTTAAGTTAAGATGCATAGTGGAAACCTAAATTAATACAGTTCACAATATGCCAATAAGGTCTACAAAGACAACTATCATGAGCCTTCAATTCAATATTTTTGTGTTGCATCAATTTCCATGATAAAGATCATATGCCCTCGGGTCACAGTCATACGATATCTATATCTCTATAGTTCCAGACCACAAGGCTGCATTCTGTGAGGACTTTTTCAATATTTTTTAAGATGCAAGTTTACATAGTGAGTTAGGGTCCCATTTATCAATTTTTATGCCAGTTGTTCTGTGACATCGGTTAACATTTTCACAATGTGTCAGGACTCTCATTATTTCCCTTCTGCTTGGTCTGCTTCTATTGCTCTAACTTCCTGGCCTTCTCATCTTTGCTTTCCGGTAAATGTTGATCAGCTGGTCTAGTAGAGTTAATTGTTTAAGGACACATGACTCATGGGTGGCACTATTTATTTTGTAATCCAATCTAATGTCTGGCTGAAAAGTGATCTTTAGAAGTGGTTTCAGTTCTAGGCTAAAACGATATCTTAGAACGGTAGTCTCAGGGGTTCTTCCAATCTATAAGAGCCTGGTAAATATAGTCGTTTTTTAAAATTTGAGTTTTGTGCTACATTTTTCTTCCATTCTAACAGGGACATTCTTCTGTGCCTAGTCAGAAAGGTCTGTAGTGATAGCCGGGCACCATCTAGTTTCTCTGGTTTCAGATTTGAAGAGACCAGAGTTCCTGTGGGCTATTAAGCTTTTAGACTAGTTTCTTCTTTAAGTCTTTGGTTTGTTTCTGTTTGTTTTTTTCCACAATCAGATAACATATCGTTCCAGAGTTCAATCAAATCAAGCAGTGTTGTGCAATTGGTACGACAATCAGTTTCGAAACATTCTCTTCTTTCATGATCTCCTTGACATGAGCTCCCCTTTACCCCCACCCCCACTGTATCCCCCAGGAACCCTAATGATAGTTGCTGTCGCTCTAGGTTCTTGGTTTTCTTCATTCTCATTTACTCCAGGTAAGTAGAAACCAGTCGTTGTATCTTAGATGGCAGCTCACAAGCTTTTAAGACCCAAGGTGCTACTTACCCCCAAAATGGTGTAGAACATTAACTTTATACCAATTGACTAAGTTATCTCACAAAGCTATAGTCTTAAGCCCTTCAATCTAGTACACCAATTCCATGTCTAGGAAGTCTCCATAACCACGTCCCCTACGTGTTTGATTATATTCATGGATAGATATGTAGCATAGACAAACATGTATTCCATAGACCTATAGACACATCGGTACCTACACATGATATCCTCTGATATGCTTTCCTGTAGACATAAATGCATATACTTCCACTTATGGAGCCCCATACCTAATTTTGAATTGTTGTTACTGTTGCTGCAGAATTGACCATGTTACAAGCCCTGCTTTATTCTTGCTACCTCACATGAACAAACGTGATCAACAAATTACGGTTCCATGGCTTGAAGCTACTGCCAACCCAAGCTTGCCCTCAGAAGCTTACTTGACAATGCCTGTCCCTTCACAATACAGCAGCAAGAGCACTCATTCTTCCCCGGCTTCTCAAAGGAAATCATTCATCTTCCTTAATGATTTGAACTTTCCCTCATTTGTAATGCACTGTATGGACCCAAGAAAAGTGTGGGAAATCGGGACATAATTGGAACATAATAGGCATTTAAGCCTTATATTTTCATAACAAAACTGTCCTAAATTAAAATAAAAATGATATGCAAATAGGATTTGTTTAGCTAAATGTGGGCAGAAGGGGTGCATGATATCAGTATGCATTAGACCAACATGAATAATTTATTTTATGATGTAAAACCTAATAAAGATTTCATGATCTTCCATAAGCCTTTAAAATTATGTGGGTAATCTCAACATGGCAGGCCAATGGAAGCAGCTACTACAATTCAGTCGGGAACTTTGTTTATAGCTGCTGGTACCCTTCGGAAAGGGTGGATCACAGAATGATGTAATCAGAGGTTGCAAAGAAGTTTCTCTCTCAAGATACCCATTCAGGGAATTCTGGTGCTGTTTGCCTTTAAAGCCATGCAGTACCCACTCTTGCTTCTGAATAAGGCGGACCATTTTCTGATTGATAAATCTAATGATTTCAATGTTACGGGATCATTTTCATTAAGAGAAACTGTTGTAGGGACTTTGTTTCCTGTAAGTATTGTTGGCCGGTTGCTTTTAATTCCATGATGATGCATGCTATGGAGTAGTTGAGTTAAATCTATCGCATCTCTCTATTCTTTATGGATGAGTTCCAGTTCTCTTGGTGATAGAACTGAAAGCTCACAAGATGCTGTGTATCAGCAACTAAACAATTAGGCATTGAGGAGCTTTGGGGAAATTACTCAAGCAGCGAATTAATCATTGTAAATCGGTCTCCCTGAACAAATGCAAGTTCTCTGAAAGAACTCCTACACACATCCCTGCCCTCTGTTCTCTTATTAAAGGTGTAAAATTTCATAAACCTTGGGAAAAACATTATGAATTCTCATTTTTGTGTACTACAACTGGTATTTTTTCCAGACATGTATTTCCATAATTAAACATCCTAAAATACAAATCCCATTATTATTTGTTATGTCTAGTCAGTAATTAGACCTCAGCTGGTACGGCAATTTTAGAACAGAGTTTACCAATTTACATACTAATCCAGCAGAGTCTGGTGGGACATGATTAGCATAGATTCAGTCAACATCTTAATTAGCCCTAATCCCAGCATGCACTCTGAGGTGCCTTACCCACCCCCACCCCTATGCATCTTGGCTAGCTGACTTTTTTTTTCCTCCCAACAAATTCCAGCACTTCTAAAGATATTTCCCAGTGCTCTTCTTCACAGACACAATGACTGCATCTTGAAGTGTTATGCCAGGCGAGGCATTTGGTAGAAAGCCCTGGAACCGTGAGAAATTTGGCCAGGCAAGTGGCATACACAAGACAGAAATAAAACCCAAGTGCCCGAGGGTGTACTTCTAGGATGTTCAAATACACTCACCCCTCCAGTCTAGACAGTGAGGTCTGTAAGTCATCCTGAACATATGAGAATCTTTTCTATTTTCTAAGCCCACTAGAGAAGAATATTCTATATTCCTGCCTACCCTTAGGGGCCCATTTCATCATTTACCAACTCTCATGTCAGGAAATTCCTGAGACCTAAACCAATGCCCTCATGTTGCCTATTTAAGCCTCTTGCCTTTCTAAACAGCCATTCTGAAAATGGAGTACATTTGGCCACCTCCAATATGTAGCTGACCCCCAGAATGAAAGGATCCTCCTCCTCCTCCTCCTTCTTCTTCTTCTTTTAACCTTCTTTTCTTCAGGTTGAATGTTTCCAGCTCCTTGACTCTTTGCTCCGAGGTTCCTTTTCTTTAACTCTTTAAACTGCTTTATGATTTATTTCTTATTCTTTAATTGTGGAGCTCAAAACTAGGTAGCGCTCTTGAAGTCATTTGAATGACAAGATTTCCTCAGGATAGATATCCAATATAGCCTACTGCCACATTCTGCTTCCTTTTACAATCAGTGCTTACTCTTGGTTAGCTAGCTAGGTTGGCTAATTCTTCTCCCATTATTATTTTTTAAGTATTTTGATTTTTCACTTGCATGTTACTCTGCAACCTAGAGGGAGTTTCTTCTGTTTTCCGTGTAATAGTGCCTGTAATTTATGGAGAGCATTTTGAGTTTCAAGTCTAGTTTTCAAAGCCATATGCCCTCAAACCAAACCCATTACTGTCAGATTGAGTTCCAATTCATAGTGATCGTATAGAACAGAGTAGACCTGTCCCATGGGATTTTCCAAACCTGTGAATCTTGGAGGAATTGAACTACCACATTACTCCCGAGGAACAGCCGGTGGGTTCAAACAGCTGATCTATCAGTTCGCAGTCAGATGCTTTAACCACTGCACTATCTGGATTCCTTTTCAAAGGTACAAACTGCTGGAATTGGCGGCTAAGCTTTGAAACCTTTTGAAAATTCGACTTGCGCATAGCCGATTTTTTTACTTTGCAATCCAGGGAGATGAAGAGAGACCCCAGTGAGGATTAGGGTGATCCCAAGGGAGTCTTCCTTGCTAACACCTCCACCACAAGGGCTTCACCTCATTACTTCTTTGTTTTCCTGCTTTCTGCCACGTTTCTCCCGCTGTGACCTTTGTGTCATGTCATACTCAGTGTCTTGTTCTTTTTTTTCTTTCCGCCTTTCACTTTTTTCTTCTTCCTCTTCAGCCCTTCCACCGTCACTTAACATCTTCCAGCTCTTTCTGCTTGAGATTGTTCCCCTGCCAGGACATGTGTCTGGTGACAGGAGTTGAGAGTGAAACACTGGGGATGGAATAAGATCAATGCACCACACCATTTTTCCTTCTAGACTTGTACCTGATTCGCTGAAATCTGGCCACGTGGATCACATATAAGAACAACTTGAATGCATGGCCTGATGGGGTTCATGAACAAATTCAAGGTGAAGATGTACAATGCCTGATTACCCCTGGCCGCCGAGGAGATGGGAGCATCCCTCTGCCTGCTCACAATGAACTCAACGAAGTGGTGCCAAGTCTGCGTGTCCACGTACCCATAAAATTCACCTCCAGACTTGGCCTTCATTTGTTGGGGGTCAAGCTTCTTAAAAACTCACTAGCCTGGAGTCAATGCTGACTCCTAGTGACCCCCCGCCCCGTGGGTTTCTGAGACTGTAATTGTTTATGGGAGTAGAAAGCCACCCCATCTTTCTCCTGAGGAGCTGTTGCTTGTTTCCAACTGCAGCCCAATGCGTAGTAGCTACGACACCACCAGGGCTCCTATCATGAGATGCCATCAAGTCAGCTCTGCCTCTTGGTGTGTCATGTACAAGAGAAAGAAACATTGCCAGGTCCTGCGCCATCAGCATGTTTGCTGACACTCTCAAGTTCATGGTGGCAGCCATTGTCTATCATGAGCGCCCTCCAACCCAGGGGGTTCATCTTCCTGGACTCTACCAGGCAATATTTTGTGGTGATCCACTGGGTTTGCACTAGCCAGTTTTTAAAAGTGGATCACCTAGCCAAGGCGTCAGCAGGTATTGCTCCTAAAAGCTAAGGTCTCTATTGATCCCTGTTCAGAAACTTAAGAATCCTTGCAATAATAAAAGTTTGTAAAGGATTTACTTGTATTATTTTGGAGACTGCTAGTTATGTTTCTGTGGGCAAGAAGCAGGTGTGAGGAGTAGGGTGTTGGTGTATTTATAGCCCCCCAAGCTTCTTGTTGACAACTGTACGCATAATCTAACTATTTCTTACTGTTGCACTTCTCAGGGGCCACTGATGGCAGCTCAGATACCAAGGGTGATGGTGTGAGTTTCTGTTGGGCTGCTTGGTTGACTCGCTTGGTTTACTTTTGTTTGGGGGTGTTTTTAAAATAAAAACTTCCAAGTTTTTATTTTTGTTTTTTCAGCTTGGCCAGGTGAATTTTTTTGGTGGAGATGGGGATATTGATTGCAACCAAAAGGTTTATGTTTCTCCTCCCTAAGCTGGTTCTATACTCTGGAGGTATCATTAAGAAAATGTTAAATTCCTTCATTTTCTTGTTTCCTATTCTACAGCCAGAAATTCTACTTTTAGGGAAATGAAAACATGTGTCCACACAAAACATGTACACATACATAGAGAGTCACAGCGGCATTTTTTATAATAGCCAATAAGAGGGAACAGCACAATTGTCCATCAACTGAGGGGTGGATAAACAAAAGTGCCGTCTATCTATGTGATCACACAATGGAAAATTATTCAACTCTAAAAAGTAGCGAAGTCCTAATCTCTACTAAGTGAAAGAAACCAGTCACACAAGACCATGTAGTGTATGATTGCATTTGTATGACCTGACCAGGTTAGGCAAGTCTATAGAACTAGAAAGCACCATACAGGTTGCTTAGGGCTGAGAGAGAAAGGTGCCCTGGTTAAAGTGCTCAGCTGCTAACCAGAAGACTCGGGGTTCCAACCCCTCACACCAGCTGAAGGAGAAAGAAATGTGCTGCCTTGGCAACCCCACAGAGCAGTTTGACTCTGTTCTATAAGGTCACAATGGGTTGGAATCCATGGAATGGGGTGGGGTTTTTTAGTGCTGAGTGTGGGGGGTGAGGTGGGGATAAAGAGTGACAATGAACTGTCCAGGTGAGGCAAATCTACAGAACTAGAACGGAGATTAAAGGCTGCTTAGGCCTGAGAGAGAAAGGCAGGCACTACCTTGGTGATGCCATGGTTAAAGTAGGGGAGGTGAAATTGATCAAATGTGGATAGTGGTGATGCTTGCAAAGCCTGTGAAAAGCAGTATCGATTTGTACATTTTAAATGGACGAATTGCATCCTATATAAATTGTTCTCATATACCAACTAAGCTATTAGAAAGCTAGAAAGGAAAAAAAAATTCTGAAAGGCAAGTGTTTCCAGTAAGTCCCCAGATACTTCAAATTGTCATAGTTTAAAAAGAGAGAGCCAGCACCCGTTATTTTAATAAATGTTGTTTCCCAGTAGCATGATAGAAAGTCTAAAACAAGATCTTTTAAGTTCAGCGGTGACTTTAGAGATGTGTAGCCCAGAATAAAGTGACTGGGGCCAGGATGCAGAATCTGGGTTTTAATCTGCAATCTCATCAGTAGCATGCTGTGCAAGATCAAGCCAATGGCTGGACCTCTTTGGAATTTAGCGGCCCTTTTGTCCCACGGGAATAATGGCAGCGACCACTAGCAAGCTCATCGAATGCTAGTAAGACATAGTCTGTGATGATATCTTTAAAAATGCCACAGAAAGGCAAAGGCTGATTCATAAATGGCCAGCAGAGTGGATTATACATATCAATAATATATATAGTTAATGTATTAATGTTTGCATTGAATTAGAAGAGGCTCTGATTCCCCACACACATGCGCGCACACTCACACTCGCACCCTAATGAAACAGGAACAGACATCTACATTAGATTTCGTGTTGGCTTGAGGTCTGTTTTCTATTATACATTTTAATTTCTAAACTTCACTAGGGGAGGAATAGAGCTAACTAGAGTTTGAACCACCAAGTATTTTTGAAAAACTAGCAAGAAAGGTAAAGTGAGAGATCCAATTACACAGCCAGATGTATGGACACAGCGAGTATTGATTTCCCAACAACTGGCAGCGCATCTAAAGCAGTCAAGGTCAATAGAGCCCCCAGTCAGCATTGCTCACAGAATTCTGTTCCAAAGGAGTTGACAATTGGAGGAAAACATAATGTTAGTTTGCGAAAGTCCACTCATTAGTCCCACCCTCCTTTAACTCTGGATGGCAAGGCCTGGAGACAATGGTATATGGTTTTGTAGTCATAATGAGCTGAGAAGCTTTGGTGGCACAGTGGATTAAGGGTTGGGCTGTTAACCACAAGGCTGGCATTTTAAACCCACCAGCCGCTCTGTGGGAGACAGAGGAGGCTGTCTGTTCCTTTCCTGAAAATTACAGCCTTGGAAACCCCAGGGAGCCATTCTACTCTGTCCCATAGTGTCCCCCAGAGTGGAATCAACTCAATGGCAGTGGGGTTTTT
Source organism: Echinops telfairi (assembly GCF_000313985.2). Taxonomy (NCBI): domain Eukaryota; kingdom Metazoa; phylum Chordata; class Mammalia; order Afrosoricida; family Tenrecidae; genus Echinops; species Echinops telfairi. The sequence goes on from NW_022103951.1 coordinate 18,124,672, forward strand.
TTTCTACTGAGAAGGCAGATTCCTCTCCACGTACAAGCAGAAAAATGCATCTTGGTTTGGCCTGGAAATCAGAATGACTTTTTGTGCTGAAATAGTTGAAGACACACAAGAGATTGCCAAACTAGCCCAGAGAGTGCCCGTGGACCAGTCACAACGTTTCCTCCATTGATAGCATCTTTCCTACCTGTAGTATATTGTCAAATCCAGGATATTGACATTGACACACAACTATCAGAGTCGGTTTTTACAGTGGTAAATTTCCCATAGGACTTGGGCTTGGCATCTCGTCTATAGTGCCACAGTCGGTCATGTTTCCTTGAATCAAGTGTTTACTGTTGCAGGGTGTAATTTGATTCTTCGTGTTAACAAATATTGCCCTAAGTGTTGGTTTGTTTAATTATGAGCATTGAAACACTGATCTTGGTGCCTTTTAGTTAACGTTGGGATCCAAAAATACTAATAAGCTCTGTTTCAAAATATATCACTATTTTTTTAAAACTCCCAGTTGCTTTCAAACAACACTTAGATCATTAAATTAGCTCCTCATTGTTCCCTTCGAGGTGGCAGGCATTATTAAAATGTATTCTGCATATTTTGTTCCTGTAATTATATCTAATCAGGGCGAATTGATGCTGTAGTAAAATACGTAATTAAAAACACATATTTAAGATATAAGTGGGAAACAAAGGAGAATCTCTCCTATTTTGCTAAGTGACAGAAACGGATAGAACAGGGCAATATTAGGCAATACCAGCAGCCTGGGAAAAAAAAAGTGCACTAAGCGGTGGAAAATGCCAGATTTTGAATAGAAATAGCCTGGCCTTAAGACAAAAGAAGGGGCCTGGGGTTGGTGTATTCTTTCCCCCCTGCAGAATGGATGCTGAAAGATGTGAAGGTCTGGTGAGCTTCTCCAAAGCCGATTCACAGCACGCTGGGAGGGAAGCTGTCGGAAAGAAATGCCTTCCCAGGCTGCGTAAATGGCATATGTCAAGGGGAAGAGACCCAGCCCCGCGGTGATTGAGCAGGGGCTGCTGTGGGCCCGGTTCTTTTGTGTCGTGGTCATTTACATGACTTTAGCACAACAATGTGTTCCCCAGTCAATAAAACAAGACGCTTTGCCATAGCAACCGTTTCAGAATGTGGCACCGTCTCAGTGTTGTCCCTGAGACAGTAAAAAAAAAGTTCCCGATAGAAACCCTCTTTATGACTATGTCCAGCCATTCCTTGATGCCACCAGGGCTTGTTTCAGATTTTCAGGTTGGGATTTTCTTAGCGCGGCCTATCTTTCCTTCCTCTGTTGGTTGGTGAGAGTGGGCTTTGTGTCGCTACTGGGGGAGCTTACGGTGGAGGGGTGGGAGGGGTTGGAAGATATCTGAGGCTGGGATGGAAAATGCAGTTCTTGTGGATGGTCACAGCCGACCATTAACACTCTCCAGGAACTCGGGGGAAACGCAGGAATAGAATAGCCATCCCTAAGCCATTTGGGATTGCTTGGAAACTCGGTCATCAACGGCCCTTTCAGTGTTTGCACTTTTCACTCCTTACTATGACATATCAACATGTGTGTATAATGCAACACATTTTAGAAAGTCAGACGGAAACGCACACCACACTCAATGCTCTGCTCGCAAAGATAGCGCCAGCACACACACACACACACACACACGCAGGCCTGTCAGCATGGGAATTAAGCGCCACTGCTTCCCTCCTCCTTTGAAGGTCATTGCCTGGCAAGATAAACGTGTCCCGTTAAGAAAACCCGCCAGCCCCTTGGTTTAAGCCATCATGCTTTCTCCAAGTCTGAATCTATTGCGATCGAATAGGAATGTTATCCAAGAAGGCAAATTGGAGAGGAACCCCAGAGCATGATTTGAATAGGGAGTGAGAACAGTTGAATGCCGTCTTGCTCTGCCGCTTTCAGTGGGATTTCGCCTCTAGCAGATCATTAGAGAACCTCAGGAGTAGGTCTGGCTTGGTAGGAAGGAAATTCTTTTGTCTGATACCTTGCTGTTTCCTCTGAAAGACCTCAATGGCATAGATACAGTGTTGTGCCCTTTCCCCACCTCTGTTCCCGGTCCATTGTTGACTTCTGGGAAGTAGCCATCCCTTGATGCTGAGGGCTGCCTGCAGTGATGGATGAGCATTGGATTCTGTGCACCTGACTCCATACTCATCATAAATTAGTTATGAGCTGGTAATAAACAACCCAAACTATTCCCTGCTTCTCGGTAAGCCACAGACCTCAGGGGTCACCAAGCACTGCAAGATCAAATTGGACTTGCCAATGAGACCCCATCAATTATTTCCGCCCTTGCGCCATGGCATGGGGAGAACTTGAACCAGCAGAACTTCTGTTTGCTCCTGTGATCCACAGATTCATTTCCCAGAGGGTTAGTTGGGGAGCTCTCTTGTTCACACCAGAGGGAGGGAGGGAGAGAGAGAGAGAAAGAGAGAGAGAGAGAGAGAGAGAGAGAGAGAGAGAGATATTATAGGTGAGCTTGGAGTGCCATATTTGATGTGCATTTTTGATGGCTTACAGGGCATGACTGACGATGCTGGATGGCACAGTGCTATTTGGAGGTGTTTGGAAATGGGCATGTGGTGGTGCAGAGTGGAGGGGTGAGGGATTAGAGCAGTTGTAAGTCATTACAATGTCCTTGTCTCAATCCAGTGAAGGCAAATCTTTGTCGAGTGCTCTGGCAGTCTGGGTCAACTCCTGCGGTGTCCTTGAGGTGTGGGCCCTGTCTCCTCTCATTGGTGACCCTGCTCTCCCCTAAAATGATTTCTCTAGCTCAGTGGGGCTATTGGGTTCCAGCCTGAGGCTTCTGGCCCCACGTCATACCATTCAATGCGTTCCATTGGGCACTGTGAGCATCAGGTGTGTCCTTTGAGTTGGGTTGCCTCTCGTATTTAGTCCACTCAAAAGGCTGAGCAGGTTGGAATCTTTTCATGGACCTGGGGAGGAAGAGGAATCATCTTTATTCCCACTCCCCCCATGCCCTGTAATTTTCATGGCTTTTCACAGTTGCAGGGCTGCCATCTGAATGCTGCGGATTTGGTGAGCCGCTGCTGAACAATGGAGAAATATCATTAAGCTGAGCCAAGGCTAATTTTGAAGCAGTTCTAAGATGTTCCCTATTAAGGAGAGAGAGGATTTGATTCCCTATCCTGCCTTTCATGCTTGAAGAATCACAGAACCCTTGACAAAGTCATGACTGAAATACTGGCTGCAAGCAAAGGAAGCCCTATTCAGATGGTCCGCATTGCCTCTCAGATGCTGAAATTGTTCCCCCCACCCCCAGAAAGATCATCATTCAGAACTATTGAGAACATTTCCACTCTTTGTGGATTTATGTAGAGGTCCTTCTCCAATTAATTCAGAGCCGTGATCACTCACAGACCCCGAAGATGGAGAGTGCAAATAATTAATATTCATTCGTACATACAAGTACAGACTCACAATTTTCTGGACCACCCAGATGTCTTGTGTAATTCAGATCCAAACCTTCTTTATGTACTAATTTCAAAAAAGTCAGTGAAGTCCGAAGGCATTTGACAATAGAACTTTCATAAGGACAAGTCACTTAAACTCGGTTTCTGCCTACAACCAACAGGTGGATTGTATATAACCATTTCAACGTAGTTCTTTAAGCACCCTAGTTATCTTGGTAATTTGTACTTTAGTCTTAGACAAATAATCACACCAGAGTTATTTTCCCCTCCAAATCTGCATAAGAATGCTGTAGGTGTGACCAGTTTTGAGAGTAGCCATATCAAGAGGGGAAGGGGAAGGTGGGGGGAGAAAGGCAGAACCAATCACAATGATCGAACTATAACCCCCTCCCAGGGGAATGGAAAACAGAAAAATTGGTAAAAGGAGACATCAGTCAGTGTAAGACATGACAATAATAATAATAATTTATAAATTATCAAGGGTTTATGAGGGAGGGGGAAAATGAGAAGCTGATACCAAGGACTCAAATAGAAAGAATATGTTTTGAAAATGATGGCAACAAATGTACAAATGTACTTGATACAATGGATGGATGGATGGATGGTGATGAGTTGTACGAGCCCCCAATAAAATGATAAAAGAGTGGTGTAGGGGCTCCCCAGTACAGGAAATGAAATTCCACAAGAAGTTTATCCTTGATGAATCCTGGACAAAGTGACAGATACCATGCTATAGATGACTCAGATGGTAACCAAAACGTTCCCTTGTACCCATCCTTGGTTCAGTTACTCTACTATCAGGATGGAGGACCAGTAGGGCTTAGGGGCAGCTTTATCCTATTTGCCATCCACATGGCTGGCTGATTCTGGTCATCATCATCATCATCATATTATGCTCTTTCCCATCCTAAATGATGACTACCACCATCATAGGCACAACCCCTGTTCCACAAGGCATTCAATAGGTCGGGTTATTGTCTCATCTAGTGCAACAGTTCTCAACCTGTGGGTCACGGCCCATTTGGGGGTCAAATGACCCTTTCACAGGAGTCGCCTGATTCAGAACAGTTGCAAAATGACAGTGATGAAGTAACGATGACAATAATTCTATGGTTGGGGGGTCACCACCACATGAGGAACTGTAAGAAAGGGTCGCAGCATTAGGAAGGTGGAGAACCACTGATCTAGAGTCTCCTGTATGTAGACCTTGAAATAAAAATTCAAGTGCAAGTAATTTCCTCAAGGAAGAAAAGCCTGGGCCGGAAGGGAAGCCACAAGAAATGCCTGATCAAGTTAGGTACCGCTGGGGGCAACTGCAGCTTAAGCCAGCCAGGGAATTCTGGGAGCTGGTGTCAAACAACTCCTGTCCTACCCAAGTGATTAGGGAACTGGGGTATGCATATGTCAACTGAGGTTAGTACTAGGTGAGGGCTACAAAGGGTAGGGGTGAGGTGAGCATTTCTGGCCTGCCGTCTGCTAGTAAAATGGTTTCCAGCATTAGAAGAAGCCCCCTGTCAAGAACAGACAGAGGTTCATAGTTGGGCATCAAGCTACTGGGCACAGAAACAGTAAGGCCTACAGGAATATGAAGGAGCCCTGGCAGTACAGTGGCTAAAGTGTTCACACAGCGGCTAACTTACAGATTGGTGGTTTGAACCCCTGGTTGCTTTGTGGAAGTAAGACGGGGCAGCAGTCTATTTCTGTAAAGAGTACAGCTTTGGAAACTCAATGGGGGCAGATCTTTTCTGTTCCATTAGGGTCAGTGTGAGAGAGAAGCAACCAGACAGAAACCTGGAGAGGCATGTGAGTAGGCCCCTAACCTAGTTTGCACATTAACTGTAGAGAAGCCACTGCACAGCCTACCAATACACCACAAGTGCTGCACTAACCACTAGTCCCTGTGATCCCTTTGCCAGCATTCTACCAGGAAGAGATAGACTTATCTAAAACAAGTTTACCATCTACTTGAGACCTGGTGGCAGAGTGGTTACTAGTTGGGCTGCCATCTAAAAGGTCAGCAGTTCTAAACCACCAGCTACATGGCAGGAGGAAGACGAGGCTTTCTACTCCTTTAAACAGTTACCGTCTCGGAAACCCACGGAGCAATTCTACTCTGTCCTATAGGGTATGAGTGGGCATTGACTCAATGGAAGCACGTTTTTTGGTCTTCCCTGGTGGGTTACGAGTTGGGATGGTAGCTGCAAGGTTAGCAGTTCAACTCCATCACTTGCTCCTTGGGAGAAAGATGAGGCCGTCAGCTCCCGTGAAGGTTTCTAGCTTCAGAAACCCAAAGGGGCAGTTCTACTCTGTCCTGTAGGTTTGCTGAGTTGGAATCGACTTGATGGCAGTGGATTTGAGTCACCTCTATACAACTTATCATCTGACTATGAATATCCATAGAGATGATTCACACAATTTCTTAGATCTGGCTTTTCCTCAGGAAATGGGTGATCATGGAACAGGGTGCCCTGGAGAGAGGAGGCTGACTGTCAGTGCTTGTCAGGTGGATAGCTCCCTGACTCGCTGGAGGAAGTCTGGACAGACAAGTGAAACATTGTCGCAGTAGGTCCAGGAATCAGGAACAGATGGAGAGTCACATTGTCCAGCAGTTGGCACTGAGAAGAGCCAAGAGGAAATGATAGGTACAGACCCTTGGCAAAGGCCATGGGAAGGAGTCCAACCTGGCAGGTTTGGGGCACAAGCTGGAAAGAGGAGACGGTTCTCCAGCAGTTTGTGAGGACAAAACATAGGTGGGTAACGGCAACCTAGAGGTTAGAAGGGGAAGCTTGAGATTCAAGGACATAGTACAAGTCACAGAATAAACTGAATTAATGGATCAATGACACAAGCACAGAAAGCCCTGTAATTTTGGCCTGGGCTTCTGGTTGTAAATGGCAGAACCCGGTTTTATTTGAGAGGAAAAAGGCAAGATTTGTTTCTAGTGAGAGTGGAGGGGGGCGTTGAGAGCAGGGAATCCGTCATCCATTGCTACATCGTGGTGATGCACTGGGCCATTGACCGCAAGGTCAGCAGTAGGAAACTGCCTACCGTTTTGGGAACCCACAGGTCTGTTCTACCTTGTCCCCTAGGGTCATCGAAATGGACTCAATAGCAGTGAGTTTGAGTTTTGAGAGCTTTGCCTAGTACATAATCCCCAAACGTAGTGACTTGAAACAATCAGTAGGTCATGTTTCTGTGGGTCAGCCATTAGCTGGACTCTGTTGGGTCATCTTTCAGCTGGTATAGCCTGGAATTGGTCACACATGTGGCCGTGGTCATTTGAAAAGTCTTCTGGGAGCTGATCGATCTAGGAAGTATGCATGAAGATAGGCTGTCTACACGGTCTCGGTTCTAGATGGTCTTCTCATCTGCCAAGCAGCTAGCTCAAACCACTTCATACATCCAGAGAGGGGTTCCATCAGCAAGGAAAGGCAGCACTTGCTGTAGAAACCCTTTCTAAGCCTCTCCTTGCTTCATGTTGGCTGACTGGTCAATAAAAGTCATATGGCAAAACCCAGAATCAAGGTGTGGACAGATTCCTGATTGGGAAGGAATTTGTGACCAAATTTTGCAAGCTACAAAGGGAGGGCAGCTGAGAGTCAGGTGTAGAATTCTGGTAGAATGAGCTTTCTCCTTCTCAACAGTCCCTTGAGCCAATGATTTTGACAAGACAAGAACTCTGGTCACTCAGCTCTTGAGCTAACATCATCCGTGCATCCTGAGAGGCCGAACTTTTCTTAGGTCCAATTAAGAAAATCCTGAAAGTATATGTGCTTGGCTAGGCTTGGATGTTGGGAGATGAGGGTGGGTAGCTCCTACTCAACCCATATCATGGGAGATGTGGGAAGAACTGTTTGTTTTTGTTGTTTTATCTCCATCATTTTCCTTGGCCTTTCTCTTGGATTTGTTTCCTGGTTTCTTTGAGTCCATTTGCTCTTTTTCTTTTTAGAACACATCATGAAAAATACTGCATGAAAGGCAATTTGTTGTTGCTCTCTTACAAACTCAAACATTTGAGGAATTGTATGTTCATTCTTCTACCCTTCGATTTGAAGTCCCAAGTGATTTTTCTTATGCTTATCATCCTGGTACCCTCATCTGATTACATGGAATATTTTTTATCATTCTGAAAAGACTGATTAAAGTCTCTAAAGTTTCTCTCTGCCCTCTCTGACTTTCCCTTTTCTATAGGTTTGCTCTGTTCTGTATACGAGGGTAAGTCAAAAGGTATTGTTATAAAAATAATAGAAAAAATAGAAGCCTTTATTAAGTAAACCTATCAGCATGTCGGTGTATTGTTTCTCAACACATCCTCCATTGACATCTGCCCCCTTCTGAAGATCGTGTTTCATCTCTGTGACCCTTCCTGAGGAATTGTGCACCCTTTGGTGTATAGCATATCAAAGTGGCAGCTTTAGCATCCTTAAGGGACTCAGATGGTGTGTTCCTTTAGAATGGTCTTTCCGTTTAGGGAGCAGAAGGATGTCTGAATGGGGCTAGATCAGGATTGGAGGGTGGGTGGGGTAAGAGTGCCTCAGTCAAATTATCTACAACAGCCCGGGCTACCCTTGCACTTCACTCTCACGGTGTAAAAATACACCACAGCACAGCTTTCCTGGCCTTTTCCTCATGAATACAGCTTTCAACTTTCTTGAAAATTTTCATAATAACTCCCCATGACCATCTGGTATCATTTGAGAAAAAATCTATTAAGATGATCCCGTTGATACCCAAAAATATGGCCCTCACTTTGTGAATGAAATTCTCTGCCTCGGATTTACTGGCATAACAGATCCCCTCAGAAACCACTGCATTAAAAAAAAAATAATTTTATTGGGGGCTCATACAACTCTTATCATAATCCATCCATCCATTGTGTCAAGCAGGTTTGTACATTTGTTGCCATCATCATTTTCAAAACATTTTCTTTCTGTTTAAGCCCTTGGTATCCGCTCCTCATTTACCTCCTCCCTTTCCCACCCTCCCTCCCTCATGAATCCTTGATAATTTATGTTATTATTTTTGTCATGTCTTTACACTGACTGATGTCTCCCTTCACCCATTTTTCTGTTGTCCACCCCCCTGGGAGGGGGTTATAGGTAGGTCATTGTGATCAGTTCCCTCTTTCTCCCCCCACCTTCTCCTTCCCCTCCTAGTATGGCTGCTCTCAATATTAGTCCTGAGGGGTTTATCTGTCCTGGATTCCCTGTGTTTCCAACTCTTAATCTGTACCAGTGTACATGCTCTGGTCTAGCCAGATTTGTAAGGTAGAATTGGGGTCATGATAGATAGTGGGGGGAGGAAGCATTAAAGAACTAGAGGAAGGTTATATGAGAAACCACTGTTTTGATTGGACTTGGAAGGCACCTTTGAGACTAAGACAAGTATATCAGTACAATAACTTGTCTGTGGTCCTACTCGATGCTCGCCCTCATGAAGAGCTCACTGAAGATATGGTTGCTAAAGTAGAATGTGGTGAAGAAACCAGATGGTGCCTGGCTATCAGAAAGAATAGTGTCTGATGTCATAACGGCTTGTCTTAAAACAAGCAGTAATCTAAGTGAGGCACCAACTAAGTCCCCATGGAAGATGCACACCAGCCTGTGTGATCCAAGGATTGGAAATAGTAAAATCAAAATCGGAAGGAGGGAACAGGACCAGAGTTTAAATTCTTGGTATCAGAGCTTAAATTCTTAACACATGGTTTGCTGAAGATGTTCAAATGACAGTGGAAACCCAAAATTCATTAACAGGATTCCACACACCCCTCCCCCTGCACAAACTAAGCCTCCATTGGATTCCCTCTGGCCATAGTCCAAGGATGTGAATAGCCTTGTTATCAGCCAGAGAGCATTGTAAAGTGGACCTTGGCAGATACAGTGAGGTTATCATGTAAAACTGTACCTTTTGCTCTCTCTTTTGACCCATGTTAAAGTTGTTTTGGTTTTAATATTTCCTTTCTTTTTGACTGAGGTTTTCTTCTGATTTGTTTTGTCATTGTTGTTGTTCATTTGTTTCTTGTTTGTCTCTTGAATGATTTTCTCTACATGAGATCCAGGATAGATGAATCTATAGTGACAATAACTGGATTAATAATTATCAAGGGGCATGGTGGGGGTGAGGGAAATGGGGGGCTGACAGTAATGAACATGAGAAAAAAGAAAATGTTCCGAACTTGTGGTGAGGATGACACAGCTCCTCTAATATGTATTGACTATTAAATTATGTGATTTGTGAATTATATGCCAATAAAACTTTTCTTTAAACAAGGTAACTTGTCTACAGCCATCCGGTGGGCACAGAGATTTATTGAAACCTGCTTCATTTAGAATAAACCCATATATTTCTGGAACTAGACCAATACGTTTTTGTGTACTCTTGGATATTTTATAATGGATTTCTAATAGCACGCTCATAGTTTTTGTACCTTTTCACTTTGCTCACTTTGCTCCAATTTCAGGCTTAAAAGTCAAAGCATCCTAACACCTTTACCTACATCTGCCATTTGTTTACATTTCACACCTTAGTTTTTTGTCTCAGACAAAAAACAGCTAGAGCTCTTTTCTTTCCGAACTTGTTGACAGTAAATAATTCAGTGCGTAGTTCCTCAGAACCAGTATAGTCATATACACAACTGTAGTCCAGTTGTCAAGAAATGTAGCACTGCTTCAGGACAGTGATCAAATCTTGAGCCCGTTCAAACCCCACTGGTTCCCCCAGTGATGCTCTTCTTTACAGTGGCTTTTCACAACCCAGGAGCCAATTCAGGATCACCTGTGTGTTTAGCTGACTTGGTTTGGCTGCCTCCTTCCATCCAGAGCAATTCCTTAGCTTCCTTTGTGTTTCTGACCTGGATGTACCGGCCGGTTTGGGTTTCTCTGTAGTTTCCTCATTGTTAGATTTAGATGCTAGATTTGGGGCAGGACTACTGTCAGAGGGAAAACAAGGTCACATTTAAGCAGAAGACACATCGAGTGGGAGAGCCTGTGCGCACGGGGGAGTCTTGAGCTGTGAGTGTCAACGGAGGGCATTGAGCTGGAATAAATTTTATAAATTAAACAAAATCATTTGATTGGGGGTTCGTACAACTCATCACAATCCATCCATTGTGTCAAGCACATTTTTACATGTGTTGCCATCATTTTCAAAACATTTTATTTCTACTTGACCCCTAGGTATCAGCTTCTCATTTTCCCCCTCCCTCTCTCATGAACCCTTGACAATTTATATGTTATTATTATTTTTTCATGTCTTACATTGACTGATGTCTCCCTTTACCCACTTTTCTGTTGTCTGTTCCCCTGGGAGGGGGTTATATGTACATAATTGTGCTCAGGTCCCCTCCCCCCCTGCTTTCCATTCCCCTCCTGGTATGGCTACTCTCAATATTGGTCCTGAGGGGTTTATCTGTCCTGGATTCCTTTCAGCTGTCTTTGTTTTTGTTATTGTTGTTTTGAAACTGAGTATTTTCTCTTGGATTAGGGATTTAAGTCTGGCTTTTAAACTATGTTGGAAGCTGAATGGGACAAGGCAGCTGAACACAACAGCTGCCTCTTATTGTTATTGTGAACTTTGCTGTTGTTTTTCGTTGCCATTGAATCAATTCCAACTCATGGCAACTCCAAGTGCACAGAGTAGAAGGGATCCCTGCGTTTTCAAGGCTGTGACATCTGGGAAACAGATCGTCATGTCTGTCTTTCAAGACAACTCTGCGTGGCTTCAAATTGCTGACTTTCTGTCTAGCAGTCCACATTTTAACCAATTCCGTATACCCCAATCTCCGCTACTTCTGCGAGCCTTGAGTTCAAAGAGCTTCTGGCTAGTGTGGGCTGAGTTGGCCTTTTGATGCGGGTGTTTGGGGAAAGTCTTCTTTCTCTTTTAGGTAACTTATCTAGAAATGAGCTTGACGGCGCTGTTTAAAATGTGTTGCTGTTCATTGCCATGGGATCCGCTTCCAGGCACGGGGAGCAATAGCGCCAAAGGCTGCCCAGTGTTGCTTTATGTCCATCATCCAGTTGGTATGTTGAAGTCCATTGGAATTCATCGGGTTTTCATAGGCTCATTTGCCGAAGTAGATCTCCAGGCCTTTCTCCCTAGGCTGTCTTAGTCTAGAACAGCGGTTCTCAATCTGTGAGTCACGACCCCTTTGGGGGTCAAACAAACCTTTCACAGGGGTCGCCTGATTCCAAACAGTAGCAACATGACAGTGATGAAGTAGCAATGAAAATAATTTGATGGTTGAGGACTGTCACCACCACATGAGGAACTGTTTGAAAGGGTCACGGCATTAGGAAGGTTGAGAACCACTGGTCTCAAAGCTACTGATTGTAGGTTGATACGAATTATGTCTCCATTTTGATGCCCCCTACAAAAGGAAGCAAATGCTGGAAGCATGCTGGGACTCACAGTGCCAAAGCCATGGTGAGGTAGGTAGTGGGCAGCACATGCACTTTGTCTGCTCACACTCTGGCCCAGCTAGGAGGAGCCGTGGTTCCTTCTTTGGCATTTCCCCGCCTAGACCCTCATGCGTCTTCCTTTCAACCAGCGTCGCTAGGAGACAGTGGCCATGCAAAGGGAGTGTTAAATATAAAAAGACAGGACAAAGCAATGTACAGAGACCAGAGTTCATCAGTGGCTGCCAGGGTGGGTGGCAGAGGAGAATCTCTTTATGGGAGCCATTGCCCCTTCATCTCTGTAGTGCTCAGAAGCCCTGGAGGCACAAATGCTGAAGCAGCAAAAGCCATAAGAAGCCTGCAAAGCAATTTAATTCAAGCTTCTCACTTTACAGATGGACAAATGGAGTCTCAAACAGTTTAATAGCTTTGTCTCCAGTTTCTGATGGTCGGTTCAGTGTCTACATGGCCTTGCTTAAGAGAGTGTTCAATATGAGGCAATGTACTACTTGCTTATTGGTTTCTGTTGTGTTTTATTGTTGTTTGGGTACAAGTTGACTGAGCAAATGAGTTTTCCATTCATGTTTTTGTTTTGTGACATGAATTTTAACCCCCTCCATGTAACAGCGCTTTTCCGACTTCCTCCCTGGATGCCCCATTTCTGTTGGTCCTTCTTTCCTGTCTCGTCCTGCCTTCTGAACGTTGTTTTAGGGCAAATGCTGCTCCTTTGGTTCTGCATGCTTGACTGGCCTAAGGATGACATTTATCACGAATATCCTTGGTTCATTTTCTAGGTCTGTCTATTGCTGCTTTGAAGAGGGCCAGCCAGACACCATGTTGTTCTTCTGGTTTCAAGGCACCATAAACTGTGGTTCATATGGCCAATTAGTCCTTTAAATTTTTGGTTTTTAAAAACTTAGGAACTCCTCAGGGGAACAAGAACAATAGACTGCATGTTTGTACAGGGGGTACAGCGATGTTCATGTTAAAGAGATATATATCTAAAGTTACAGTCTGTGAAGCATTGACACAATACCATAACTACCCAAAAAAGTGTTAAAAACTATCAATGGAGGTAGGTCCCTATGGAAATCTACCTTATTTTTGTTCTTTAAGTTTTGTTGCCATCCCGCCAGCTCGGACTCGCAGTGACCCTACGTAGAACAGAACAAAGTGGATCGAGTCCTGGTAATCCATCGGGTTGTCCTTGACAGAATTTCAGAAGTAGATCACAAGACCTCTCCCCTTTGCCAGCCAGAGTGTGGAAGCTCTGCTTAGACATGTCTACCATGGGTGTTTGTATTTGAAATACAGTGGGCATCGTTTCCAGCATCACAGTACCACACAAACCACCATGGTATGACAAGTGAACAGATGGGTAGTGGTGGCGGTGCTTATATGCTCAATTTCATTCCTATGAAATAGGTAAATATTAATCCAGAGGTGAATGGGGAAAAATCAGAACTTACAGCTGGAGATAAATGGGGAATTTCATTCAATACTTTTTCATAAAGATGATAATCACACGACGAGATGTCTAACATGAAAGGGGAATTAAGTTCTAATAACTGGAGGAGATCCCCAAGTTGAGAAACAAAAGGTGTGACTGGGTCGTTTATAGTCATTCTGCTGCTTCTTTATATAAATAGATTGCTGTGGTGCTCGGTGATTGCACCCCAGCCACATTTTAATAGTCATGACTATATTTCCGCATCTGGCAAGTAGATTCTGACTCAAAATGACCCTATAGAAAAGTATAGAACTACTTTACAGGATTCTCGAGGCTGTAAATCTTTACAGAAGTGGATTGCCTCATCTTTCTCTCACAGAGTGACTGGTGAGCTCGAACCACTGAACTTATGAGTCATAATCGACTAGATGGCAGTGAGTCGATTATGACTCATAAGCATCCCCCAAATCACAATCTGTTTATCTTGAGGTCTATGCCATGATCTTTCCATCTTTAAATGATCAATTGGTATTCATTCCGGTTCCCTTTTTATAAAAAAGTCTTTTATCACTGTCAGAAAGTTTGATTTGAGATGTGATGGTACAATTAAGCCATGTTCTGAAGATGATTTTAACCTTTCCAACTTCATCTTGGTTTCACTAGAATTGTATTGGGAACAGATAAAACAAAAATTATTGACTAACAACGAAAAATGACTTTTCTTTTATAGAATCTTAAGCTAAGCTAATGGACTTGTTAAAATGTCAATGCATGATGAGGTAAAAGGCCAGGAAACATCTAGAACTTCCATTACTTAGATACCAGTCAACTTTGTGCTTGTGGGATGGATTTTTGTCAAGCGTAAAGGGTATCAGCGAAATGGAACTTGATTTTGCTGTGTACATATTCAGTCATTTTTATATCGGATCCAATTGATATTATACCAGGATCATAGCGAGCCATGAAAGCTCAACTGTTTACCTTCAATTAGGACTTTGTTCAAATCCCGCGGGAAGACAGATTTCTTTTCATTTCTCTAAGCCTGTCTTCCACTTCCTTTTTTCTGCCAAATGGCCTTTGGAGAAAAGGCCTGTGGACAAATAACTGAAGGGTGTTTGGGAACCGTCCTCTGAGACAGTTGCCGTGTATATGAGTATCAAAAACCTCATAGAGACCTTGCCATTTATTTAAACAACAACAACAACCAAACTGTTCACCACCAGCCCCCACCCCCCGACTTAAATGGCAAAGGATACTCTTTCTTCCCCTAACAAGGACCAATGCCCCTTGATTCTATGCTAAAGGGTGAAATCACACATTTCTTTTGACAACACACAAAAAGGTGGTTTTCAGAGATGCTTCTCCTGGATTCTTTTTCCCCCCTTAATACTATTTTGCTGTGTTTTGGGTGAACTTTTCCTCCTGAACTGTTCTGTGTGGAGAAGATGGGAAGACGCAGACTGCCTTTTCCTCTCGTGTCCTTCACGAATCAGGGAAAACCAAGAAGGAAGAGCTAGCTGTTCCTGGGCTTTTGTCTTGAACCAATTTCCGCGGCAGTTGCCCTCTGTGGTATTCCCTCGCCATGTAGACTGGGTCACCTTGGGTGGAGCCAGATACCCACTGGGATAGTACCAGCACCTTATACCCTGTGGCTTCTTAAAGTCAGGCAAAGAGCTCGAAGTGTCACAAGGACCACTGGGCAGAATGAATTCTTCCAGCAAGCAATTGGGGAACCCTCAGCGCCAAGAACAGGGATGATGGACATGCCTAGTTTGGAGGAGGTGCTCCTTGTAGCCTGGGTCCCCCCCTCCCCTCTCCGCCCCCAGCAAAGGCTGAAGCAAAGCTTTGGAGCAGGGATCTTGTCCTGGTCAGTGAGGTCAAGGAGCAACAGGGCAGCTCGAGGCATAGAAAACAGGAAGTGCTAAAGACGGGCTAAGGAACATGATCAAGTTGGCACCTCTCCTTGGCTTCAGAGCTGCATCTCAGGGAATGTTCTCAGGTGACTTGTCAAATGTATCTAGGCACTCCTCATTGGGGGGTGGGGGATAGAGGAAGAAGCGTTTCTCAATGGCTCCACTAATCTTGGGTGGCCCGTGAGAGTTAACTCCGTGCAAGCCTAGGTTTTACATCTAAGAGTTGGGCGAGATGGGAGCTCTGTGCCCTGTCAGAAAAAGGAAGCTGACATAGCCCATATAGCTACAGTCAGCATAGTGGAGGCTTGAGGAAGAGGCGCAAATGAGAAGACTCGACAGTCCCCAGGAGCTAGTCAACCCGCGGCTCAAGCTGAGGTGAATTTGAGTGGAGTCCAACTTCTCTTTTCCTCCATGAGGACTTGGAGACTTTGCGAAGTAAACTGAGTTAGCTCAGGCTACACGGGAAGGAAGAGAGCACTCCTGACTCCCTGTTAACTGAGGCTCTCCACCACACTCAACGGCCTCCAGTCAGCAAGACAGAGTGTATGTACCCCACTGGACACCATCCAGCCAGACCCCCAAAGCTTCTCTTCAATGATGGTAAGAGCAAGGGAGAAACTAGTGCAGGGTAGAACAGGACAGATAATTAAATGAGCAATGCAGACAGCAAGTGTCATTGGAATGACAAAGAAAGCAAGAGCATTTAAAAGGAAGTTGGGTTGAGATGACTTACTATTAAGACATGCAATGATTAAGCACTTGGCTGCTAACCTCAAGGTCATTGGGACACACACACACACACACACACACACACACACACACACACACCAGCAGCTCCATGAAAGAAAGGGCTGTAAAGATTACAGAAAACCTATAGGACAGTTAGTTGTTAATTCTTGCGCTATGGAGTTGATAAAAGTCACCATCAACTCGATGGCACACAACAGCCCCAACACTGGGCCTGTCATGTGTGCTTCTCACACTGAGTTGGGAAGGGAATAATGTTTCTAAGTCCTGCTTCTAAATTGGACTGTGATCTGCATTGTAGGAACGACAGACCCCCTGTTGAAGCTAAGAATCGCTGTGATGCTGATTAGGTTACCTGAGGAATGCTGGTCAGAGAATTCAGTGTGGCCCCTTGGCTGGATCCAGGTCAGCTCTAATTTCTCAGATGGAAATGAGCAGGATATGCCAATGAGCTCTATCGAATCCACTTTGAGAATTTACTGATCTCTAAATCCCAATGTTGGACGATCAGAATCATTGTAAGTTCTGTACAGTCTGGAAAACTCTGTCTAGGGTCACTCAGCATCAGAACAGCTGCAACAAGGGGCTCAAACACTCCTGTCTTTCTGTCTGTTGGATGATGCGGGACTGGGCAGTGTTTCCTTCTCTTGTACAGCGGGCACCTGACCACAATCGCATGAGTCCGAATTGACTAGAAGCTGATGGGTTTTGTTTTGTTTTGTTTTGGAATGCGCTCAAAGGTCACCATGATAGTGGGTTTATGCCGTGAAAGTGTGTAGCCCAGCACTAGGCACATAACAAACAACCAAAAATGATTGCCTATTACTAGTCATCCTTGTTTTAATCACCCATATAATTCTTTGCACTAAAACCCCCTCCCCCAAAACAAAAGCCAACCTTTTTTCTTTAGAAATCGCTTTATTTATATTTATAGAAACATTTCAAAGATATTCTAGCAATGCATGAATCTCCATCCCTCACCCGGCCTTCCCTTAATGTTCACAGTTTACAGAACCTGTGATATATTTGTCAAGACTAAAGCATTAACATTGGTTGATGGCTATGTGTTCCTGTACCGGAGCCATGGCATAGTGATCACACGTCGGGCTGTGATCCTCAAGGTCTGCAGTTGTAAATCACCATCCCTCAAGAAAAAGAAGGGGCTTTCTACTCCGGTTTAGAGTTACAGTCTGGGAAATTCACACGTGCAGTTCTACTTGTCCTATAGGGGCGCTGTGAGTTCACATCCATGATTTTGAAGGGATTTAAATAATAAGAGCTACCAATGTCTTACACATTAATTCTGAGCTCATATCTTTCCAGTGTTGCTATTTGATCGAACGGGGACATGTCTACGAATGTTCTCTAAGTTGCCCTTCTAATTTTATTGTTGTACACAAAGATCTTACTTGAGTCGTTGGTTAGATGGTGGTCTTCTCAGAATTTCAGGGCCTCCAGCAATCCTCGGGAGTTGCTGGTTTATTGCTGAAAAGAAATAGAGCAGATCCTTTCGAAACCTATTTCCAAATATGTGTTTGAACATGTATAAATTTACATTTGATTCTAATGGAAACCCTGAAATCTTTCCTGAGAACATAAGACACCCATTTTTGAACAAGACATTCGGGTCTGACAGATAAATGTGATGTGCCCAACAACACAGAGCCCTCTTGGGGACATGACCTTTGACAAAGGTGAGGTGATCATATTCAAGATTTTGTAAAGGGGCCCTAGGAAACATCCCAGAGGAGGTGGCTCCATGGGAAACCTACCGGATGGAATTTATGGGCCTCTGTCCTAGACAGATGTTTTCCAGCTGGGAACGTCGCGAAAGGAAATGCATCCAACCGCTTCTAATGGGCATATCATAGCGCGCACAAACATGCGCGTGCACGCGCGCACAGTCACACGGCCTTTTAAGAATAAAAAAAATCCTTCCATTGCGTAAAGATACTTGTTGCTTAAGCATTAACATTAGCATTTCCACTAGCCCATCATTTCTTTTGAGATAGTTGGAGAATTGGAGATAATTGTACATCTAACATCTTAATTGATAAGCAAGCACAAGTAAAACTCTACCCAGTCATTAATTAAATGGCCCAAAATGTCTGCTTCAAATCTTGATGATTGCCCTGGAAACTAATGAACTCATCTTAAGTCCAACCAAGTAAATTCAGGGCTACCACCCTGAAGTCTTCAAATATTAATCTTCATTTGCACAAAATCTTAAGGCTTTGGAGGATGAAGGTCAGGGAACACCAGCAAAGGCGGCCTATGATTTCCTGAGCTTTTGAAATTCAGCCACCAGAGGCTGCTCTGCGATCATTATCATCCTTCCATGAGGGCCCGGAGCCCACTGGGGAACTTGGAAGGACTGATTTTGCTTCTTCCATTGCTTTGAACTTTCCTTATTCACTGCAGTTCCCTGGTGGTCTGCTGTGTGGAGAAGATGATTGATTACAGTTGAAGAGGAACCGCTGAAGGAGGGACAAACACCTGCGGATTGCTGTTCTGCTCTCCTCTCTCGGTTTCAGCTCTTAATCTTGTTTTCCTTTTAAGTACAGGAAAATTGGGCAAGAGTGCTTTTGCACTGGCATTTGCTAATTTTTCATCTCTTTTGGGGGTGTGTGTGTGTCTGTGTTACTGCATTTTCAAAGCACATTTCTGAAGGTTTTTTGAAAAAAACCTTTATTCCACAATGCTTATTTCCACATGTTTTCTATTTTTCCACATTTTCCCAGCATTTTATAGTTACTTTCATGCTGTTCCCTCTGTTTAATTTTTTTTCTCCTTTAAGTCTCTCTCTTTATCTCACAAAACAAACCAAAAATTCCACGAAGAAGTATCTGCAGTTAAGTAGGAAGGATTAAACATGGTTTTGATGCCTGTAATGGAGTTTGTGTTTAATCTTGAGCAATGAAGCTCTGATTTAAATTGTTAATTGAAGAATGAAATCAGCTTCTTCACATGAAATTGGTTTCAGTCTTCAGGATTATGTTAGACAACGACCAGCCCATCAGAAACAACTGCTTTTATGGTGATGGTGTGTATGTTGCCTTAATAACCACATTTCCAGGAAAGGAAACCCCTAACTGAGCAGGTCAAGCTGGAAAGCCATGGCAAACCCGGCATCCAGGGCTGGGCTGCACACCATGGCATCTGCGGAGACAACCTGGACAATTTCTATGCCGTAAGCCTTTCATGCTTTACTAAATGGGGGCCTCCAAAAGTCCACATCTGATTGAAAATGATATTACTTAAGTATGCAGCATTTTCTATAGATTACAGGGGAAAAATTGAACTTGAGGGGAAATTAATACCGTATATACTCGAATATAAACCGACCGGAATATCAGCCGAGGCACCTCATTTGACCACAAAAACAGCATTTAAAAATGTGCTGGAAAACTTGCCTTATACACGAGTATATACGGTACCTGCTTTTACTCATTTTCATATATATCAAAAAATGAAAATGTAACCATTTCTCTTAGGGAAAAAAATCATGCCATATCTTGAAACCCTGCTAAACGTGTGGTGTGATTAGATTTATAAAGTAGAATTACCCTTGAAAGCATGTGCTTGTGATTTCCCCTTGAGTATAATCACCACGGTGGAGAGCTTTACTTTTAAAAATTAATGACTAAGCAGCGCACATGGCTCCCCACCCCCCCCACCCCCCCGAGCTCCCCAGCAGAAGAATAACGACAGTCCTATTCTTTGAATGCATTGACCAAGGTGGACTGCCAATCCCATCCCTGAGCCTTGTTACTCTTTGTAATTTGCCCTCAATAAGGAGAGGATAAGAGGGCATTTGCCCATGAGTAATACCGTATTAAACCCCATGATTTCCTGTGACATCCTTTTCTTTCCATTTGCATGCCAGACAGTTGTCTTCCTCAATATCGCCATTAAGCTGCACCACAGAATGCAGTGGCCTGGGCCTTAGCACTGCAGGGCATGACTCATTGCTAAACATGCTGAGAACAGAGAAATTCCAGGCGCGTGAAGCATTCACTGATTCAACTGTAGTTAGGTGGTTCATGTAATTGTTGTCTTACTTGCTTTCCTTTAAGCAACGCCCACGCCATTTCCAACTGCTCTTAAACATATGCCAAAAGCGCACAGCAACTGAATTAAGATGAAATTGCTAACATTGAAGACAGAGAGCCTTCACTCAAATTCCCACAGGCTTTAAATACCAACATGCAATTAAAAGGGGGGGGGAAGTAGCCATAGTAACCACTTTGTCAAGGAAATCGTAATATACATCTTGCCAAAGACAGAGGGAGAGATAAAGGCATATCACTTAATGAAGATGATCTTCCTTAAGTTTAAAATTAATTAGGGGTGTGATGCAGGAGGAGAAGCAACCTTTTTTTTAAAAAGTTAATAGTTTAATTGGGGACTCGTACAACTCTTATCACAATCCATACATCCAACCATTGTGTGCCAAGCACATTTGTACGTTTGTTGCCACCATCATTCTCAAAACATTTGCTTTCTACTTGAGCCCTTGATATAAGCTCCTCATTTCCCCCCTCCTTTCCCACTCTCCCCTTCACTCATGAACCCCTGATAATTTATAAATTATTATTATTTTGTCATATCTTACACTGTCCGACGTCTCCCTTCACCCACTTTTCTGTTGTCCATCCCCCAGGGAGGAGGTTATATGTAGAGCCTTATAATCGTTTCCCCCTT
>NW_022103951.1:18145463-18228294 GCF_000313985.2 Echinops telfairi
TGCCTGACCCAGCCAAGTTGACACAGACCAAAGAAAGTTGTATGTTTCATTGTTGCTACACTGCCCCCTGACTGGCTCGTCTCCTCCCTGAGACCCTTCTGTAAGGGGATGTCCAGTTGCCGACAGATGGGTTCTTGGGTCCCCACCCCACACCCCCCCTCATTCACAATGATATGATTTTTTGTTCTTGAGGAGAAGCAACTTTTAATGAAACTTTTTTCACCCTTTCACTGAGACAGAAAGGCTATCAAAGGCTGATATGAGCCTTTCCCTTCGCCAACATAGGTTAACCTTGAGTTGTGCCCTATCATCCATATTACACGTGAGTTAAGTTTTGTCGAAGATAATTCAAAAATAGTTGCAGCAGGGCATTCACAGGGAGCTGCCAAACCTGAAGCCGGATTCAGAAGAGGACATGGCAGGAGGCTTATCACTGCTGATGTCAGATGGAGCTTGGCTGAAAGCAGAGAGAACCAGGAAAGATGTTTACTTTTGTTTTATTGACTATGTAAAGGCATTTGACTTGTGGATCATAACCAACTACGGCTAGCATTGGAAGAATGGGAATTCCTGAACACTTCATTGTTCTCAAGGGAAACATACCAAGAGGCAGTCATTCAAATTGAATATGGAACTACTGTACGACTTAGGTTCAGAAAGGGTTTTGTCCTTTTACAAGTTATTCAGTTAGTATGCTAAGCAAACCATCTGAGAAGTTGGATCACATAAGAAAAAATGAGGCTTCAGGATGGGAAGAAAACTAATCAATGACCTGCGATATGCGGATGACACAATTTGCTTGCTGAAAGCAAAGAGAATTGAAGTACCTGCTGATGAAGGTCAGCCTTCAGTATGATTTGCATCTCAGCATTTAAAAAAATTCCTTCCAACTGGATCATCAACATCATGATAGACACAGACAAGATTGAAGTTGTCATTTTACTTGGATACACCCATGGAAGCAGCAGTGGAGAAATCAAGTGACATATTGCAAATCTGCTACAAACGACCTCTTTAAAGTGTTCCAAAGCAAAGATGTCACCTGGAGGCCTACGGGGCCTGACCCAAGCCATGGTCGGTTCAATCACCTCATGTGCATGTGAACGCCGAGCAGTGAAGAGGAAACCCCAAAAGAGAACATACGCATTTGAAGTCTGGTGGTGTCAGGAATCTTGAATATGCTGAGGACTGCACGAAGAATGAAGAAATCTATTGAAAGCAGTCCAGTTAGAACGGTCCTTAGAATCGAGGATGATTAGACTTCACCTGACACATGTTGGAGTTATCAGGAGTGACTGGTCCCTGTAGAAGGACATATTGCTTGGTAAATTAGAGGGTCTTGGGAAAAAAGGAAGACAACCCCTCTCCCCCACATGAGATGGACCGACACAGTGGCTGCCACACTGAACTCCAACAGGGAATTGTTAAGAAGGCACGGAACCTCGCAGGGTCTCATTCTTTTGTTTGTAGGATCTCTCTACATTGGAACCTACTTGACAGCACCCAACAACACCACATAGGTAAAGAAGCCCTATTGGCACAATTGTTAAGTGCTTACTTGCTAACCAAAAGGTCAGTGGTTCAAATCCACCAGCCGTTCTGTGGCAGAAAGATAGGGCAGTCTGTTTCCAGCCTTGGCAACCCTAAGACCCCAAAGTAGAACTCCAAAGGCAGTTCTCCAATGGGTACTTAGGTTAAAGGAGCCCTAGCGGCACAATCATTAAGCTATTGGCAGCTAACTTGAAGGTCAACAATTCACACCTGCCATTTGCTCTGAGGGAGAAATAACCTAGCAGTCTGCCCTTGTAAAGATTACAGCCTAGGAAATACTATGGGGCAGTTCCACTTTGTCCTACAGGGTCACGAGGAGTCAGAATCAACTGTGTTAATGATCTGCTCCCATGAAGATTCCATTCTAGAAAACACTAGAAGGCAGTAAGTACTATGCAGTTACCGGGGGACTACACAGCATCCAGCAACAACATAGGTTAAAACACTTGCCATCGAGTTGACTGTGAATTATGATGACTCCAGGCATGTCAGACAAGAATAGTGTTCTCAACCTGTGGGTTGCAACGCCTTTGGGGGTCGAATGACCCTTTCACAGGGGTTGCCCCATTCATAACAGTAGCAAAATGATAGTGATGAAATAGCAACGAAAATAATTTTATGGTTGGGGCATCACCACAACGTGAGGAACTGTATTAAAGGGTTGTGGCATTAGGAAGGTTCAGAACCACTGGACTAGAATGTTCCCTGTAGGGCTTTCAGTGACCCACTTTTGGGAAGATCAGCAGGCCTTTCTTCTAAGGTGTCTCTCAAGAGGACTTGAACCTCCATCTTTTCCGTTAGCCATGGAGACCACTGACCACCATCCAGGGATCTCATATATGGCTTAAACAAATAAAATGAGCCATTTCTTAAGATTTAGGAGTCAGTTACGATTCATCAAGCCAAACCAACTGCCATAGAGTCAATTCTGACCCACAGCGACTTTACAGAGAACGTCCTCCCAGGGGTTTGGGCTGTTTACGGGAAGAGATAGCCTTGTCGTTCTCCCCCAGTGGTTGGCAGCCCCACGTCTAACTACAGCATGACAGCACGAGGGCTCTGGGGAAACATGCATTCTTTATGCACTGGGAAAGCCAAACAATTCTTGTGACATGCTTTCCTGTGGTGGCCTGGAACAAATCTGCAATACCTCTGAGAGATGTCTGAATTTTAAAATCTTCACCAGAGAAATGAATGCATTTCACCAAGCCGAGTTCTGTAGCTCAGGAAGTTGAAGAGACTTGGGACTGAAGAGAGGTGTCCTTGGGTGGTGTCAACAATTAAGAGCTTGACGACTAGTGGAAAGACTGGCTATATGAATGCTCTCAAAGGCACGTAGGAAGAAAGGCTTGGTGATCTGCTTCTCAAAGGTCATAGCCTCAAAAACCCCATGGAGCAATTTGCCTCCATTGGATTACGTAACCATCTGTCAGCATCAACTCTAGGACAACAGTTTTGACTTCGGCAGTGTTTTGGTTTTTTGAGACTTCAGGATGCTGCTCAACACAAGGAAAAACTGGTATGGCTCAGCCCATTGACCAAGGCTCCCCCACAGCTGGGCCTTTCAATGAAGGAAGAATACAGACAAGGGCCCAAAATACAGGTGAAGAAAGGGAGTCTGAGAATGATTACAAGTGGAGTACAGACATCCAACAATTGCACATTAATATCGTCTCATTAGCTCCCTGTGAATATTAAAAGTTATCATGTCCAAGAGCTTACAATGTGCTAAGATTCTTGGGTAGTACAATTTGTACCCAAGAACTAGCTCAAGTTTGACAGTTCAAACCAGGATTTTGAACTCTTTCATTGTGGATTGGTCATTCCCCCCACCCCACTCCCTACCCACCCACATTTGCCTTTTCATCCCAGATAGATATACTGAAGGAACAAGATTCTCAGGCGATTTTTCTGTATACACCCCGAAAAAAATATCGATTCAGATTCAGTATACCTGGGATGGAAAGGTGATTTCTCAGCAGGGGAATCCGACTGGAATGAAAAAGTTCAAAACCCTGCTTCAAACCTACGCAGGAGCCCCGTGGTAGAAAGGCCTGGCAACCCACCACCATACAGAAAAGGATGGAGCCGTTCTCCTCTGTAGCACTTGGGGTTTCCCTGAGTTGGCATTTTTCTCGATGGCAATGGCTTGGTTGTTGGTACTGTTGCCTTATTACCTGCCAAATTCTCTGGGTGTGTGCTTCAGAGCAGGTTCTCTATCCCAGGGCAGCCTGTGTATGACTTTTACAGATCTCTGGCTTCCTAGCAAAGGAATCTTTGCCCCTCTGTGCCTCAGTTTCCTGTCCAGGAGAAGAAGGAGAAGACTTGTACTCTCGGGAACCCACGGAACAGTTCTAACTGACGCCACAGTGTTGCTATGAATCGGAAATGACTCCGTGGCAGTGAGTGAGTTTATTTATAGGAGTAGAGACGGATTAAATGTGCTCATAACAGCAGGTAGTAACCTTTCACGGAATGTTCAAGAATATTATCATTTTCAAAAGAATCACCTCAGTCAATTCTCACAAAAAACTGAGCCAGAGCGAGCAGATGGGCAGAGGTCACCCAACTCTTCAGTGACAGTGTTGGTGTGTGGACAGGGGCTGCTTCTGACCCGAATCAACACTCCTAGCCCCTGTGGTACAGGGGATTGGAAATAACCAATCGGGGCTTTAGGAACAGTGTTTTTCCACTCAGACCAAAATCAAACTCGTTGCCAATTCTGGCTCATCACGACCCAGTAAGACAGAATGGAACTGCCTCATCGGGTTTGCAAGGCTGTCACCTTTACAGAAGCAGACTGCCACACCTTCTCCCACAGAGCAGCTGTGACTTGCCTGTTGTGATTCAGATCAGGTTTGAGCAGAGCTTCCAGACTAGGATAGACTAGAAAGAAAGCCTTGGTGGCCTCCTTTTGAGAATCAGCTTGTGAAAATCTTACGGATCACAACAGTCTCAGCTGTGGTCAATCATAGGGATGGCGCAGGCGCAGGCAGTACTTTGTTCTTTTGTACCTGACGTCGCCATGAGTGGTGATGCATTCCATGGCAGCTGTCAATGTTCTTTCCTTGGCTAGGAAGACATACCTTGATCTGTTTCAAGCAAAGGGAAGAGGCTTGGAAGCCATGATCCTTAAATAATGTCGACCTTTACCATCACCTTACATCTAAGCATAGATAATATGTGAGTAAAGTGGGCCAGAGTTTTGGCTTCTCAGATAAAACATGAGACCATTTTGCCCAGCATTCTGTGTATTTGAGAAATGCCAATCTCAAGGATACAGCATTGTCTTTTTTACTGGGACGGCAAGGAGCTCAAAGTCTGTTCAAGGCTCCTTTCGGTGAAAATTTCTATTCACTTCCTTCCATCCATGCAATCATCACTGAGCCAACCTGATTCATTTGCTTTTAACAGGAAAAAAATTGAGATCAGGATCACAAAAAGTCCTGATTTGTTTTTTTTTAATCTCTAAGGCAAAGTTAAAAGTCAGCTTTGAACATTAAAATATTACAAGCTTGATGGATTAATCATTTACACAAAGAAGGAAATTAGGAGCGATGGAAGAATAAGAAAATTGCATATGAATTAGGTACAAATAGAAACTAGCTCTAATAGTCATCATTACCACTGAGGGAGCCCTGGTAGTGTAGTGGTTACGAGTTCAGCAGCGATTCTCATGGTTGGCAGTTAGAACCCACCAGCAACTCCTTGGAAAAAAGACTGGGTGTGCTACTCCTGTTACCAGTTACAGTGGTGGAAATCCACAGGGGGTGTCGCTATGAATCAGCATTGACTCAATGGCAATGAGTTTGGTTCATTTGTGTTTTTAAGTTTTATTGGCACATAATTTACATCTCATACAATTCAATAATTCAATCGTTCAATCATATCAAGGAGAATCGTACAATCGTGACCATGTCAATTTTAGAACATTTCCCTGTGAGTTTGGTTTTTTAGTTGTATAATAGCAACTAGCTTTTCCTGGCCGTAGTTAAACCCACAAAAACTGGCTTGAAATATATATATTTTAAAGCCAATTATATGAAGAAAAGGGTGTGTATAATGTCTCAAATGAATTGCTAAAACATTTGGGCCATAGATCCTTTATTCCAGGAGATCTGGAAGAGCAATTGTCTCAAACAGTTGGAATGGTTGGATTCAAATTGTGGTGAGGAAAACAGGAAATGCCAATCCAATTATAGATGCACCTAATGGTGACATTAACGCTTGGGGCTCAGCGCACTAGGCATGTGATTTCTCTAATGTTGTATCATAACTCTTTGGCCAGCCATGGGCCAGATCATCATAAAACACTGTTAGCTTACAGGAACTGAATGTAAGGACAAAACATTGCTTATTAAACTATTATTTCACAAGTATCTCTTTTACTAGAAAAGGAACACATCAATCTTTGAGGTAATGCAACTCAAATGTTCTTGCGAAGTAAGGGTGGTGAGACTGCTGCTCACTGATTTTGGACACCTCCTCCGCCAAGACTAGTCACTAAAGAGGGACAGCATATTTGTGCCCCAATAAGTGGAGGTTCTGTTAAAAAGACAAAATAGTGGAGAATATGAGATTGTTTACCAGTAATCTGTACCACAATATTTGTATCAAAGTTCATTGTCAATGTCTATAACCATCCTGCATCATTTATTCATTGAGTTCATAACAGCCTCGTTTTCACTTATATTTATATATACATGCCTAATGCATTCTGCCAGTTTCATTTCTCCCCACCCCTGGACCTACTTACAGGAAGCCTTCGTACTATAGCCTAGACAGGGGTCTTTCTGATTTCCGTTTATGTGTCTTCTGTTTTCTGAATCTCATTGACTTATTATTCTTAGTCTCTCAGTTTGCTAGAATACACTGCTGACTGATTTCTTTTTTTAATCATTTTATTGGGGGCTTTTGCAACTCTTATCACAATCCATACATACATCCATTGTGTGTCAAACACTGTTGTACATTTGTTGCCATCATCATTCTCAAAACATTTGCTTTCTACTTGAGCCCTTGGTATTAGCTCATTTTTGCCCGCCCTCCCTGCGCCCCCTCCTTCATGAATCCTTGATAATTTATAAATTATTATTATTTTGTTATGTCTTACTTGATTTGACGTCTCCCTCCCTTCACCCACTTTTCCCTTGTCCATCCCCCAGGGAGGAGGTTATATGTAGATCCTTATAATTGTTTCCCCCTTTCTACCCCACATTCCCTCCACACTCCTGTATTGCCACTCTCACCACTGGTCCTGAAGGGATCATCTGTCCTGGATTCCCTGTGTTTCCAGTTTCTATCTGTACCAGTGTACATCCTCTGGTCTAGCTGGATTTGTAAGGTACAATTAGGATCATGGTAGTCAGGGGGTTGGGGAGAGGTAGCATTAAGAACTAGAGGAAGGTTGTATGTTTCATCTTTGCTACACAGAACCCTGACTGGCTGGTCTCCTCCCACTGACCCTTCCATAAGGGGATGCCCAGTTGCTTACAGATGAGCTTTGGGTCCCCACTCCTCACCATTCAGAATGATATGATATTTTGTTCTTTGATGCCTGGTTTCTGATCCATCTGTACCTCATGATCACACAGGCTGGTGTGCTTCTTCCATGTGGTTTCTTAATAAAGAGTACGGTTGTTGAGTTAGTTCTGGCTCATAGTGACCCCATGTACAACAGAAGAAAACACTGCCCAGTCCTGTACCATCTGACCAATTGTTATCTTTTAACCCAGCATGACATCCATTTCTATGGACTGATCTCTCCTGAGGAAGGAGCCCCAATGGTGTAATGGGTTACGCATTAAGCTACTAACTACAAGGTCATTGGTTCTAACCCATCAGTCAATCCAAGGCTGTCTCCTCCTATAAAGATTTGACATCTAGGCACCCTGAGTGGCAGTTCTTTTCTTTCGTATAAGATCACTATTTGTTGAAGTCCACTCAGTAGCAGTGGGTTTTTGGTTTGGGTTTGGTCTCTCCTGACAACATGTCCAAAGTATGTGAGATGAAATCTCGTCATCCTTGCTTCTGGGGAGCATCCTGTCTGCACTTCTTCTAAGAAAGATTTGTTTGTCCCATGGTACTTTCATTAGTTTTCTTCTACCACCATAATTCAAATGCATCAATTCTTCTGCTATCTTCCTTACTCGTAGCCCAACTTTCACGTGCATACGAGCCAATTGAAAATACAGGGCATCATTATTTTGTTGACTGCTTCTTCCGCGACCATTGATTGGGGATTCAAGCAAAACGAAATCCTTGACCACTTCGATCTCTTCTCTGTTTATTATGGTGTTGACTGTTGGTCCAGTTGTGAGGATTTGTGTGTCCTTTACATTGGACTGCAAACCGTACTGAAAGCTGCAGTCTTTGACCTTCATCAGCAAGTGTTTCAAGTCCTCCTTGCTGAAAGCAAGCAAGCTTGGGTCATTTGCATATCACAGGTTGTTAATGAGCCTTCCTCCAATTCTGATGCGGAGTTTTTCTTCATGCAGTCCAGCTTCTGGGATGATCTGCTCAGCATAAATAAATATGGGGAAAGGATACAACCTAGATGCACACTGTGTTAGACAGGGTTCTCTAGAGAAACAAAACCACAACACATGATTTTATATATAGCTATATCAATCAATCTATCTATCTATAGGTATAGATATGGATAGATATATACAGCATGGAAGAATGTAACAGCTAATTAGTCCACAGAGCAGTACAGAAGGCTCCGTTCAAGTCACTTCTGTGGAGCAGTTAATATACTAGAAGTCCTTCAACTCATAAAGGCTGCTGGGTCCAAGGTCAAGGAAGCAGACAGCTGAGTCTTTCATAGAGCAATGCAGGCTGTCCGGCAGGTCACCAACAGTCACCGGGATGACAGGATCAGACAGTCCCAAGCTCAAGTGATGTATACACCAGCAGTGTGGCGAAGCAGGTCTCGAAGGAACCTCGACCTCTAGGGACACAATCCACAGGTCGGCATGGGTAGGGTAGCTCACAAGTTGAGGCAGAGAACTAGCAGCTGCACGCTGGTCCAATCACCAGAGAGCAAGAGAGAGCGAGAGGCGGGGCTTGCCGAGCCATTTATCTTTTTGCCCTCCAATCAAACTGTGACCTTATTAATCCCACATGTTCCTATTGGCCAGGTTGGCACAATAAATCTACCTATCACACACACCTTTCCTGGTTTTAAACCATGCAGTTTTCCCTTGTTCTGTTGAAACAACTACCTCTTGGTCCATGTACAGTTTCTGCTGAAGCACAATGAAGTATTCTGGAATCCTTATTCTTTGCAGGCTTATCCAGAGTTTTTCATTATCCACACAGCTGAACACCTATGCATGGTCAATAAAACACAAGTGTTTCCGGTATTCTCTATCTTCAGCTAAGATTCATCTGGCGTCCGCGGTGATAATCTTGTATCAAATCCTCTTCTGCAAAACTTTTGTGTCTTGTCTGACTCAGCTTCATGGAAGTCGTAGCATGAATCAGTACTTCATTTCTCTTGGTGGCTGAGTAATGGTATTGAAAGGAGCCCTGGTAGCATGGTGGTTAAATGCTCAGCTTACCATGTAGTTGGGACCCACCAGTTGCTCTGTGGGAAAAAGATGTGGCAGTCAGCTAGCCCATTCTGTCTGATCGATCGCCTTGGAAACCCTACAGAACAGTGCTGTTTTCTTCTATAGGGTCATTGTGAGTTGAACTCATCTTGGGCTTTGACCTATCGACTTTCAAATTTTATTTTCTTTTTTAATTATGTTAGATAATACATTACAGTGCTTTTAGCAAAAGCGTAGAGAGTAAATTTGGTTCCCATTTGATAAGTGTATGCCATTTGGTCAGTGACATTAGTAACTTATTTCACACGGAGTAAACCTTCACTTTAATTGTATTCTTTTTGTTCCTTTTCTGGTATTTTAGTTTTCCTGCCTCCTTATCATCTTATCTTTCCTGTAGAGTAATTGTTGACCTTTGAATCACACATTGTTTCTTTGGAGTAGTTATTAACCTTTTGATATCACATCATTTATAGTTTCCCCGCCACCCCCCAAAAATCAACTAGAACACCGTAATCATGAGTAGTAACTATCCTTTGTTTTGTCTGCTGCTCTGTTATTTTACTAGAAGGGGTCTCAAAGGGTAGTTTCCATTCAAGAGTTAAAGAGTATAACAAGATAAAACTCCCAGGGAGTTGTGTGGTCACAACTGTTCCAGCAAGTCTGTACTTTTACAAACGTTAAATTCCATTCTGTGTTTTCATCCCATTCTATCCGGATTCAGCTTCTGTAACCCTGTGCAGAACAGTTCGTAGTTGCAGCGAGGCACCACCTAGTTCAGGTCTCAAGGTAGGTGCAGCCATGGTTTACGTAGGCTATCAATTCTGCAGACCGATTTGCTGGGCTGGACTTTGTTTTCCTGGCGGATCATTAACTTTTGATCCTGACGTAGCTGTAATGAACTACATGCAATTGCCGGCAGTCAATTACTTTTACTTATACAAATACTAATTGTAAACACTCATTACATATGCTTTGCCTTAAGAAAAGACTGAGAGAAGTGGCCCAGACACTGCCAGTTCCCCTCCAAGGGAGCATGCCACGATCTGTATGTGTCCACTAGGATCTGCCCACGACCGTCCATTCAGGAAGCTCTGCTGTGTGGGAGACTGTTCACAATAAATAAAGCCTGGACATTACATGGAGCAGTATTGTTAACCACAGATTTGGGAGCAGGCATCCATTCATTTGGTGTAGCAAATTTCTTTACTTTGTTTCCAGGAAGTAGATCTAACCCTACCTTAATAATGAACCCCCCCCCCCATGGGCCCTTTGTTTAATTAGGAAAAAATTTAATTACATTTGTTTATTCATAAATGAAAACCGATGAGTTCCATTTATTGCCACTGTTCATTTTCTTCAGGCATTTTCACCATCATTTCTGGAGGCAGCATATTTTTAGGGTAAAACACAGGATTACACTCATCTGAACCACGAAATAAGAAGCGGGGTTGTTTACTTTGACCCAATGATCCTGTGTATTCATGCTGAACCTGGGGGTGGCAAGATCTACCTTTTGGCATGTTAGTGAGGGTTAAACAGAGCTTGGCTCCCAGTATGCCCCTGTCAATGATGCTTCTCCGTGACACCATTGGCCTTCAGATCCTGATGCATAATGGAAAGGGGGTACCAATAACAATGATCAATCATTGAAGCGCTTATTTAGAAGGCCTTTTGATACGCCTACCAGAATTTATCACATTCCTCCTGGAAATCTTGCACTCGTTACCAAAAGACGTATGTAAGTGCTGTTGTGGATTGAAGCGTGTCCTTCAAGCACATGTGTTGTCAATCCTAACATCTGTGCCCGTGGTTACAATCACACTGAGGAAAAGGTCATTTTTGTGATTTTCATGATGCAAGATCAGTGTGTTGTTGTTAGGTGAAATCCCCCCCCCCCACCTCTGGCTTACAGCGACCCTGTGTACGACATGAACCATTGCAGGTCCTGTGCCATCCTCACATTTATTGTTACATTTGAGCCCATGGTTACAGCTACCATAGGGTGTGGGTTGGCTTTTGTTTTTGTTTCTAAGATTTTACTGTGCTTTGGATGAAAGTTTACAGAGCAAATTTGTCTTCCATTCAACCATTTAAACATGCTTTGTCTGTGACCTTACTTGCAATCCCCTCAGTGTACTAGGAGTCATCCCACTGGCTCCGTGGGTTCCGTGCTATCATTGCCCCACCTCCCTGCTCCGTTTCAACCTTCCTATCATTGTTTATGGGCAAATTCTGACTCTGAGGTCTCATGGTTGATTGGTCTGAGAAGGCCATTTCTCTCAGGTGCTACTGTTCACTTTAGGGCCTGTGGAAAGGTGATTTCTGGTAGTGAATTCAGTTCCAGGTGGGAAGGGTGTCTAAGGCCACAGTCTGCTGGATTCCACCAGTCTCTATCAGACTATCTATACCCCAAACCAAACCCACTGCCCTCGAGTCCATCTAACTCATTCCAACTCAGAAGCCTCATCTTTCTATCTTAGAGGGGCTCGTGGGTTTGAACATCAGATCTTGTGATTAGCAGTCCAACGTTTACCTGACAGCATCACCGGGTCACCTTCATCAGACCCTGAGTCTTATTTTGTTCTGTGTTTTACTCCTCCTCTGTTCAGCACCTCCTTGGAGTCAGTAGTGGTGACCAGGCACCCTCTAGTTCTGGCTGGTGGAGGCTGTGGTTCACGTGGCCCATTAGTCCTTTAGACCAGTTGTTTCTTTCAGTCTTTGCTTCTATCCCCACTTTTGTTTGCTCCAGATGGGAAGAGACCAATAATTGTATCTTAGAAAGGTTTTGAGACCCCACTCTCTCCTCACCAAAGTAGAATGTAGAAATATCATTGCCTTGAAAGACTATGTTGTAGCCATTGACCCAGATGTCCTCTGAGATTAGAATCCTAAACCCGCAAGCTCAAGGACTCAGTTCTTCAAGGTGTTTGGTTAGGGTGGGTGTTGAGTCAATGTCTTATGAGCTATAAAAGGAGTAAAGATGGGGCAAGATAGAGGACAAGACAGCCACATGGAGACCTCTCAGAATCCAAGAAACAGAACCTGAGAAACAACGACCATCTTCCAGAGGCGACTGAGAGAGAAAGGCTTCCCCTACCCTAGAGCCGGCTCGATGACTTCGGACTAAAAGCCTCTGAAGCTGAAATTAAGGTTCTTCTTGGTAAAAGCCACCCACATATGGTATTTCTGTTATAGCAGCACTCAATAACGAAGACACTATTCATTTCCAAACCTTTTGAACCCCTAAACAGACACTCCCCCTTAAGCAGTAATCCCTATGCTCTCTTCTCCTCAGCCTCTACTGACCATCAATAAACTGGTTTCAATGCACTTTCAAAGGAATCCTGCTTAAGTGCTTAGCTACCAATCAAAAGGTCTGCACTTTGAACCCACCCGACTCCCTGGGAGAATGACTGTCTACTCCCATAAAGAGTACAGCCTGGGAAACCTATGGCGCAGTTATGTATGTGTCCTATTGTATCTAGCTTCTTTCTGCCAACGTAATGTTTTCAAGGTTCATCCATGTTGTGGCATGTGCCAGGCCTTCATTCCTCTACCTTTTATGTAGCAGTTCACCTATTGATGGACACTTGGGATGTTTCCAGTTTTCAGTATGGCGACAAATGTTACAGTGAACACTGCTGTACAAGTCTCTGTTGGAGTCCTTGCTTTGAATTCTTTGGGGTATATGCCTAGGAGGGGAACTGTTGGGTCCAGTGCTAATTCTGTGTCAATTTTCAAGGAACAGCCATATCGTTGACCACAGCAGCTACACCAATTTACATTCTTACCAGCAATAAACAAACGGGTCCAATGTCTCCACATCCTAGCCATGACTTGTGATTTTCCTCTGTGTGTGTGTATGTCATTGTGGTTTGGGTTGGCATTTTCCTAATTCCATGCACTGTACCTGCCTGGGCCTTCGGCTGTCTGGTATGTGTTCGGCCAACCTTGCTCTTGTTAGTTGTCCTAGAGTAGATTCTGGCTCACAGGGACCCCAGAGGTGCAGACGATTGCTCCACAGAACTTCAAGGGCTGTGGCTTTTCTGAACCTGGTCACTGGGCTTGTCTTGGGTGCAGTATTTCTCAATATGAATCCAAATCCGTTGGTAGTGGGATGACATGTGGATTCTCAGCTCCTCCCCACCGCCAAACCTACTGAATCTAATCCCTTTGGATCAGGAGTGTGGGGATTTGCGTTTTCACTAGTCAACCCCAGGAATTTGCCTTGCACGCTTTTGAGAACCAGTATGACAAAGTCAGAGTTTCTCAACCAGCTATAAATTTGACCAAGTCTGGAGACATGATTGAGGGGATGGGCGGGTGGGTGTTCATGCCATCTAAAGGGCAGAGACCAACGATGCTCCCACACATCCCACAATACCCAGGACAGCACCACCACGAAATTCTCCGGCCGCAAAGCCAGTTGTGCTGAGAATGCCAATCCCGGGAGGACTCCAGAACAAAGGATAGGAGTTGGTTGTGAAGTCGGATGTGCCGCTCACTGACTGCTGAGGCGGACACTGGGATGGGGTTATGAACCCTTGATGGGGACCTAGGGCTTCCACCAAAGGGGGCAAAACTCCAAGAGGAACCTTCAAAAAGTTTTTTAAAAAATGAAGAAGAAAGAATGGAAAGACAATGGGATTTCTCCACATACTTCCAGAATGTTGGCTACTTCATCAGGACCAAAATATATGCCATTCATATGACACAAAGCAATCTTTCCCTGGCTTGCAGTTTCTTGAAAAAGAAAACGTAGATTTACACTGAAGTCATATTGGCTGGATTAAAATAAGCATGTGAACTCTAATTAGAAAAGGGGAAAAAAAGAAATCATATTGGCTAAGAGTTGAACAGAGGTGATGTTTGTGTGGAGTTTGGAGATTCTGTTTCTGTCTGGGTTTAAGTTGGTAAGAAGCCAGCTCTCTTCTCATTCTGCTACCAGCTCATCCCTGTTAATACATCCAGATCACTTTTGCGGGTGAGGTGAGCATTCGTTTAGTGAACTGATATATATATATATAAATTATATGTATAATTAAAAACAAACACACGTCAGTGGTTCTAGTCATAGGAGCAAAACCCCTACAAGTATACTTTGGACCCTTAATAGTGAAAATTTTGTGTTCTTTTGCTACACTTTCACAGATCCTGGGAGCCCATTCCACTCACAGGGATTTTCTTGGGGCTGCGCCCCCCAGTTAATCTCTGAGGAAAGGAGATGGCTAGCCCCTCTCCGCCCTGGATTACGGGGTGACCCCGTGAAGGTAGGCTGCCTCACAATTTGGTCTCATCCTGGAGGACTTTGAAAAGCAATCAGGAATGCTGGGCAAAGATCCCTTTCTAAAATTCCAGTTGAGGTCGGAGGGTTGAATTTTCCCGGCAGAAATGCACTGGTCCCCAGCCCCGGACTACCGTGCTTTGGGGCAGGCTGGGGAAATCGAGGCTCCGCGGAGCCACTGAGTCAGAGGCATGATCCGAATGGAACGCTGCCGCCCAGGAGCCCAAGGCTGGTTCCAGCTGCTCTCAGCCACGGAGAGCCTGCAAACTCCCCTAATCCTGGCCCAGGCAGCCCTGCAGGCGGCGCGGCCCGCCCCTCCCTCCTGATTGGCGGGACGACCTGGGGGCCCGAGCCAGCCACCTACTACGTCTTGGAGCCCTGATTTGAAATAAGAGCCAGGCAGTCTCTGCTTCCCAGCGCTCGACTTTTCATAGGCTGGGGGAGAAAAGGTTGAGAAACTTGACATTGTCTTGGGCAGAGTGCGTGTAGCAACAGATCAAAGAAAAAGAGGCAGAAAACGTGCTCAGAGCTGCTGGCGGATCTCGCGGCGCAGAGTTGCTTTTGTCTGGCGGACTTCTGGGGGCTTGGGGTCTCTACTCTCCGGGCTGCGGTGTGGGCGCCCGTGCAGCTGGCTCCCTGTCGGATGGATCATGGGATTCTAAACATGAGGCAGGTAAGCTCCGGGGGCTGCCGGCGTGGGCTGCAGCGTGCGCCCCCGGAATCCTTTGCCCGTCTGGCTGGATACCTTTGCAGTTGGAAGACAGGGCTGCATTTTCCGAAGGGGGCCTGGGAAGCAGGTTCCCTGAGGTCCCCCTTCCCCGCGCCCTGGGACCCCCTTTGGCTTCTAGGAGTCATTGGGATGTTTGGTGGTCACACTGGATGGAGCATACTTACCAGCCCTTTGGGGGATCGGTAAATCTACTCGGGTCTGCGGTGGCTGCGCGGCTCCAGCTCCTAGCTGGCATCTCCCGGTAAAGACAAGGGAATGTCCTGCGGAGGAATGACCCCGCCCCGCCTATCTCATGCTGCCTTCCCCCTGCTGAGCGGTGACTCGGCTTGTGGCTGAGAAGGCGGAACCCGCCCCAAATGAGAACAGACAGGCTCCAAGAAAAAAAAATGCAGATTTGCTGCTGAATCCCAACAATTTGGAAATGGAGTTGCTTATGGAAGGGAGAAGACAGTCCTGAAAGTAACCAGCGTAGAAAGGGCTGGCGGGTTCCTTAATCCGGGTTTGGGAAGATTGCTAACCCTAGTTGCTTCTTCCCTGGCTCTGGGGCACCCGGATCCCATTCCATAGCAGCCCAGGCCAAGAATTCTAGCTTTACCATTAAGAAAAAAAAACAAAACAAAAAACAACAATAAGTGAGTGTGCGAAGCCAAGGAGAGGCTGTCATTCGCCATTCCATCCAAGTGATGGAAGACTTTGAGATCAGCATTTAAATACCAAGATTGAGACTCACATCTAAGCGGACACGCGGCTGAGAAAGCATGCTGGAGCCAGAGAAGGCATGGGATGCTATGGGGGATAATAGTGCCTTTTGCCTGGCTGGGTGGGCGAAGTTCACATGCGTCTTGCTACCACTTTCTCTTCCCTAAGTGGGTTCACACCCACACTGCCCTGCACACTTTGGGTGAAGCAATTTGCGTGGGAAGCAAAGCTGCCATTCGGTAAAGGGGCTGGAAGGCAAGGGGGTTTGGAACTTTTAGTCCCAGCCCTGGCGGAATGGATAAAGACCTGGCTCCAGGACCCCAGGCTTGCTCCCTAGGGAAGCCGGCATAGCCAGCCTTGGCTCATAAGGGGCGAGTGAGTGCTAGCAGTGAGTCCCCGCCATGCTGGGCCTGACTGGAGACAGTTGGGAGGGCAGTTGCTTTAAATTCCCCAAAGTCACCTTCCAGCCTCATTCTTCTGAGGCCAAGCAGTCAGCTGGGGTGCCGGAAAGCCCCAGGGGAAAGGATTAAAGAGGGAAAAAAAGAGACACCCAAAACAGGTCTGGAAAACGGTCCTAAACTGGAACAAAGAAGTCATTTGATCCGGTGCTCAGCCACCTGTCCTCTTTTTGGTGGCTGAGCTCCATATTCCAAATCCTTGCCTCCTCACCATTCCCCCGGGAATAGGGGCCTGCCTTCGCCTGATGCCCCAGGCTTGGTGTCCTGCGTGCCGGTGCTGGGCTCCATACCTTGATCGCTGTCACATCAACTTGAAGCTGGAAAGTGGTCCAAGGGTGCAGGGGTACCAGTTAGTTAATGGCCAGTGGGTCATCGCTTGTTGGGTCTTTTCAGTGCTTGAAAGAAGGGTGGGGTGAGGCAGGGGCCTGAAGAGAGGAGACGCAGGCACCCTGTTCCATGACAGCTAGTTAGTTCAGTAGGGGGAAGTGGGATGGCGGAGTCATTGGTCAGGTTTAATCTGAACTTTATGGGCATTCCTCTCGAGGTAACTGATTAGTGCGTCCAGGTGGGATGGATCGCCGGTTGTCAGCTGGGCCCAGAAATCACTGGCTGGATTTGCGGAGTTAATTACCAAATGGGACTGCAGGTCATCTGCTCCATGAGGAATTTCAACCTCAAACTGATGAGTGGTCTCCTGGGGTTGCAAGCTGCTGAACAATGGTAGGGCCACCGACCCCCACCCCCCACCCCTCCAGGCTGAGGGCTGCCAGCAGCTGACCATATAGCCTGGCCAGTGGAACTGAAAAACTGCCTGCCCGGAGATCAGATTCAGAGAGGTTCTGGTTTCTGCTGGGTTGGCCCAAAAAGAACCGTGTAGAAGGACAGTGTTTGTGGAAGGTCCTTAAGGCCAAGCTGAGACAGGCCCAATGAAAAGTGCAAGCCCAATTCACCTTCATCAGGAAGCGGTTTCAAAGTGTGTGCCAACTGGTTTCCCCACTCAGATCCTAATGGGAAACTACCCGAAACTGTTCAGAAGGAATGTACTATATGTTCCCAGAATAAAGCTGGGGGGAGGGGGGGGCGGGGAGGCACGGCCACCTGTTCTAGAAGCCTGGCCAAAAACAACAGGTTTGCTTGTGGCATTGCTGCAATGGCAAATATCCTCCCCCCACAGCCAGACACCCATTGTCCCCAAACTTGAGAAGAACAAATAATTCATTCTCCAGGGGGGGGGGGGGCAGGGCAGGCGGGGGAGGATCAGCTCTCCAGGCCAAATGACCTTTTTGGCTTTTGAGCATCCTGATCATTTTGGATCATCCTGGTCGTGTAGTGGCTTTCACATTGTGCAGCTACCCCTGAGGTTAGCAGTTTAAAACCACCAACCGTGCCGCAGGAGAAAGATGAGGCTTTCTACCCCTGTCAAGAATTACAGTTTCAGAAACTCACAGGGACACTTCTCCTCTGTCCTATGGGGTCACCATGAGTGGGAACTGACCCGATGGCAGTGAGCTGGTTTTTGTTTGGTTTTTAAATAACTCCGGGAAACTCACAACGGGAGCAGGGGGCACACACTTGGATCTCCTAAGGAGCAGCGCGTACTAGCTAGCCTTTTCAGTAGCTGTTAAATTCTTCCAAGGAAGCGAGGATGCCGCAGTTACCAGGAGCTGTGGTTCTGTTTGATGAGTCTGTTTTGCATTCTTTCGACTGGAATTAAAATGCCCAAGGACATCTGGTTTAATAATGAAAGTCTTTGTATTAATATTTCCTCTGAGGATTAGAAAGTCCTTTACAAACATGATCTATTTATTCTCTGCCACATTCCCTGGAGAGAAGGAGGTGGCAATTTGATCCTCATTGAACAAATGGGGAGGCAAAGGCAGAGAAAGGTTAAGTAGAATGATACATAGCAGGTTAGGGGCAAGTCCTGGAATGATGAGGGGTCCTCCCCACCCAGAAAGGTTACCTGCACAGGCTTGGGATGACAAATGCTATTCTAAGGATACAAACACCCGATTGCTAACCACTCTGAGAGTAGCATGCAGTGGGTCAGGTAGGTTTTCTGGTGGCTCTTCTTTGAAAAAGAGCCCCGGTGGCAGAGGTGCGATGCTTTGCAGTGCCCCCCCCCCACCATCGAAGAGTTCCCGTCGCCACAGAAACCCACAGGGGCAGTTGTACCCTGCCCCATAGCATCACCATGAGTCAGAATTGACTCGATGACAGTGAGTTTGGTTTGGTTTTTTCTTTTCTTCAAAACTAAGGCCTTTGAAAGTTTATAAGGCATTGATGTGCTCATTTGTTACTATTCTGAAATCAGGCCACCTTTATGACATCTGATAGGAAGATATTAACTAACGGGACTGGAATGTTAAATATGCGCCTGAGAAATGTGCCCTTTACAACAGATGTTTTCAGTGTTTGGGTGGTGAACCGCCACGTCTTCAACCTGCAGTGACATACTTGAACACATATTACAAATCTTCACATCGTCTCTTTTATTTCCCCGTTTTGGGACATGTTATCATTGTGAGACCTCCTTATCAGGGTATAGACCCAGATATTTTATGTCGAAATTGGGGGTGACGGGTGGGTCGTTGCTTTGGCTTTTCCTTGTCATTTGCTTTGGGGGATATTGGCATTTGCTTGGCTGTGATCTGAAAGTTTTAAGGGGTGTGTGTGGATGTGGATGGCTCCTGGCTTTGATCCCTTGGGTAGTAAATAGACATACAAGGTAGCTATAGCAACCGGGGCTGTTGGTGAAAGAGGGGGATTTGGTCACTAGACAAAGAGTAGTTTGTTTGATTAGAAAAAGGTGGGGCCAATCAGGACATGTTTCACACGCAGGCTCTGAGGACCAGAGTTCATCCAAGCTCTTTGGATTTTCCAAGATGGCCAGAAAAGAATTGATTGGTATCCATGACCAGAGGATTTGGCCTATGCCATTTAAATTATCTCAAAGCAAGTGATTGCTATTTTCAAAAAGAAATTTCTAAAATTCAAGGGAGTCCCATGTATCATCATCAGTATCCCTGTTGTATTCAGCAACACTGTCTTTTTTCTGAAAGTGGGATTTTAGAAAGCGCTCCGTGATTTGGGAAGCATGCACTTCATTTCTCTACCTGCAGAGGGCAGGCTTGAAGCTTCTATGGTGGAAGGCCAGGCCTGCCAGGGACATCACTTAAAGGAGCAGAACTCGGGAGACATTGCTCTTCCTATCTGGAGCAATTAGTTAGCCAAGCTTAAATCTTGTGACAAAAAAACTGTGAAAATGAGTACATCAAAGGAAGAGAATATCAAATATGCTGTGATTAAATAAAGGATTGTAATGTCAAGTCAAACCAGAATTGAATCTCCAAATAGATTTGGGGCAACTATTTCAGGATTGTTTCCCGGTCCTTCTCATCACCCTTTATTTTATGTGAAGAGTACTGTTTGGCCAGCTTCATCAACTAGCATGCTCTTGAAATCCCTTTAAGCAAAAAACCCACAAAAATATTAGGGACCAATCAGCAGCCCCTAGGTTTTTCTCTCGCTCCAAAGAGAAATATTCTATTGACACAAACTCAGAATGACTAATGGCTTACAGAAGGTTGGGTGGCATTAAGAAACTGAGAAGATGGTGGCACTGGGAAAACAAACCTCAGGGGACATTTTCTTGCTAGATACCTAAGACTGTATCTGCTTTGTACTTTCAAAGCAACATTCTGGGCCGCAGGGGCAAAACCTGTGCAAGAGGTGTCAGTTATTTTTCACACAAGTGGATGTGCTATTGGATGATGGAATATTCAACAACAATGCATGAGTGCTCCCAGAATTAGCATGTTCTGTCATTGATTCAGTTAATTTAAAAAGTTAAATTAATGCCTTGCCATTGAGTTGGTCCTGACTCACAGCAACCCTGTAGGACAGAGTAAGATTGTCCCATAGGGTTTCTGCTGCTGCTTCTCTACAGAAGCAGACCACCATTGACACATTTTCTCTCTTGGAGCGACTGGTGGGTTCAAATTGTTGACCTATTTTTTATTTTCACGAGGAAATGATATTAATTTTACAAGTAAAAAGGTGTTTGAGGACTGCCACTAATGTTCTACAGGATGGGAACATAGACTGAGAAAGAGTTGCCAGATTTAGAGTAACAGGCCAGTCTTGGGGATATTTTAAATAGGAAAAGTTTTGCACTGTTTGCTGCTGCTGCTGCTGCTGCTGCTAAGTACTGTCACTTCCTAGCGACCTTGAGTACAACAGAGTGAAGCACAATGTCTGGTCCTGCGACATCTTCACCATCCTAGTTATATTTGAGCTCATTATTGTAGCCACTGGGTCAGTCCATGTCCTTGACGAGCTTTCTCATTTCTCTGACTATGCTCTACCCAGCACGATGCCCTTCTCCAATGGATTGGTCTCTCCTAACATGATAAATTACATGTCCAAAGCACAGGAGACAAAGGCTTGCCATCCTGGCCTCTAAGGAGCCTGCTGGTTGTACACTTCTTCCCTGACGCATCTGCTTGCTCTTGTGGCAGTCCGTGCCACTTTCAGTGTTCTTCATCAGCACCAAAAATCAAGTTTTCCATGCGTTTCCATCTTTCTTTCTCCGTCCCTCGAATCCCTTCTAGGTCCTGCTGGGGTGCCCCCCACCCAGGCCTGTTGTAATATACAGGACATTGAGTGCCCATCGTTGCTCAGAGTCACTCCCTCTCTTGCCCCACCTCCACACTCCCACTTTCTCTGGACAACGGGGCTCAGCCTGGTCTTGGGAGAGAAGCGAAACAGATGAGCTGAATGAAGCACCCGGCTCTCAGCTCTTTAATTGGGGACGTTTCAGCCAGTGGAGCTCAGAGCTGCAAAATACACGATGACCTTTCCGGGACAATATTTGGGGGCAGGGCTTGCTTCTATGTCTGTCTGTGTCTGTTTGCAGGGCAGATCGCTTCCCTTGTTCTTTTCCTGCCACCCTTCTGGTCTCACTGGAGTCATAGTGAGTGACAGCCAGGGAACTCGGGAGTGGGACTGAGGTGGTGTCGGAGTGCAGGGTGATGAGGCATCTATGGATTTCAGTTGCCTGAATGTGGGCTCTTAATAGGCCAAGCACTGTCAATTTTCAAAGGCAGTAGCTGAAGGGAGCTATTTCTCACTTGGTGTTGAGCCGGTGTATGTTTCCAGTTTATCGCTTGCCTGCCTGTTTGGGGCTGAGTTCTTTGGAATCAACTCAATGGCAGTGAGTTGGGTTAGTCATGGTGCCATAGTGGTTATGCATTGGGCTGCTGATGGCAAGGTCAGCAGGTCGAAGCCACCAGCTGCTCCGAGGGAGAAAGGAGGAGGCTGCCTACTCCCACAAAGAACAGCCTCAGAAGCCCAAAAGGAGCAGCTTTACCCCGTCCTATGGGGTCACTATGAATTGGAATAGACCCAATGGCAGTGAGTTTGGTTCACATTGGAAACGCATGTTAATTACTCAAGCCCAAGCCCAAGCCCGATGCCTGGCCCTCTGTAACCAGATGGACTCGTGTGTCAAAGGCGAATGCTGCTGCACACGGTTTTCAGTGGCTGCTTTTTTCAGATAGCCAGGCCTTTCTTCCAAGGTACCTCTGGTTTCCAGCCTCTTTAATTAGCAGTGTGCATCACTCAGGCACATAGTCGAAATTATAAAATGCCCAGTGGAGTAAACAGGCTGGATGAATTAGAGAACAGACAGGTAAATGCTCTGGGATCACACGGGTGGGGGCGGGGGAGGGGGATAATAAGGAAGAGGAGGGCATTAGAATGAGGGACCAGTGAGGACCATAAGGCAAAGAGGCTGCATTTGCTTAGCCCCCTCCATGTTGTACTGGCTGAGGGCATAACTGGAGGGGAGAGGCAGTTTGGCATCTAGCGCTGCTTGATGGGGCCCTGGAACTTTGTTCAGAGATGGAACCCGCTCACCTAGAGCTCAAAGCTAGAGAGGAAAGGCCGACTTGGCTGCACGCTCCTCAATGGAGCCCACGTGGTTTGCGCCCACGTGCAGTGGGTTGATTCGGCTGGGTGAGTGGCCTGGCCAGGGTCACCCAGAGACTGAGAGATCATTCTGTGCATATGGCGGCCACATTTTGTACCAGGAAATTCCAGACACACGTCTGGACAAAGCCCGTTTGTGGCTTCTGTTGTGACAGACCAGCTGAGAAGTATGGTCAAAAGGATGAAACGGGAATCTCTGCAGCATGCAATGGCTTGTGGATCAAATCCATGGCGGTAGACTCGCCGATGACAAGTGTTGGAGTGCATTTCAGGTATCTGAATTTTTTAAGCAGTGTTCCCCAAAACAAGGGGGAAAGGAGCTGTTTGTGGCTGGCTGGAATTTGTGGACTGCCTGCAGAGTTGGCAGTACCGAAGTGGAAGAGCCTATGGAAGCTCAGACACGGGACCAACTCTGGCAGAAGTTACAAAAGAATTCAGAGCGAAGGACCAGCTCTGTGGGGTTAAGGGTAAGAAGGAACCCCACAAAACATCACAGGTTTGGTAGGCGCAATTGTACAGCGATAATAAGTAGAGATTATAGTAAAGTCATAGAGAGCATGAGAGTTAAAGGATAGAGTCAAGTAATGGAGTCAGACGCAATTCATGGTAGCATATCTCACCTCCGCCCGGCTTGATGGTCCTCGTGGAGGGGGCTTAGCCGGCAGAGAAGAAGCCGCTGCTTCGTCCTCCTTAGTCACCTTCTGGCCACCCTCTCGAGTACCAGGGAGCCTCGTTATTTATTGCTAACCACGTATCGTAATCATACATCACAGAAAGGGGCAATACAATTCATTCTAGAACAAGTTTGATCGCTCTAATGTCTCACATAATAAAGCAGACCATTACTATTCTGGGAAGCATGCAAGTTCCCTGATAGTGGACAATAGCCTGAGTCATCAGGAGGGATATTAGCATAGG
This sequence comes from Echinops telfairi, assembly GCF_000313985.2. Classification (NCBI taxonomy): domain Eukaryota; kingdom Metazoa; phylum Chordata; class Mammalia; order Afrosoricida; family Tenrecidae; genus Echinops; species Echinops telfairi. The sequence goes on from NW_022103951.1 coordinate 18,168,651, forward strand.
CAATACAATCAATAGGAGAGGAATCACCTAGGGGTGTGCCCACATTGGTTGTGGAATAGACAGTGGTATCTGCTTGATCTAAACAGCTGATAATGGCTAACTAACCTTGGTCACCCTTGGGCGGGTTTGCCCTCTCTGGTATCCCTGCAAGTGAATAGACCACCATTATCCTTATCAGAAGGGAGTGGGTCTTATTTAGGGTGAGTCAGACTAATGGTCTAGCCACTACAGATGGCCAATGTCAAGGAGAATAACCTCTGACCTACTTTCGCCGAGAGTCACTCTTAAGCAGCTAAGTTTGGTACATATTTTGGGGAGACAACTTAAGAGAATTCCTTCTGTTCCCCACACAGCTAGATGCGTTTAGCTTTGGGGGGGTTTGGCATTTTAGAGCAGAACCAGAGCCGTCTGATGTCCCCAGTACTTTCTCTGTTTGCTATACCGCCTGCTTCCATTAAGATACCTGCTATCATCCTGAGACAAATTGGAATGGGTTGATACAGAGACTCAAGAGTCTGGAAAAACTGTGTCATCATCTGTGGGAAAAATGTGGTTGTCGTAGTTGTGTGCCAAGGGTTGATTCTGATTCAGGGCGCCCCTTTAGGGGGAGTAGAATTGCCCCAAGGCTGCTCATTTGACCAAAGCTGCCGGCCTCCTCCTCCTCCTCTGGGGGCAGAGGCTGGTGGGTTGGCCACAGTTTTCACTCTGCCGCCAAACACTTAGCACCGCTCCCCAAATCCAAACCATCAAATGACCTGAGACTGGGACTTGGGGCTCCCTTTGCAGATAGATTCTTTGCTCTGATGTTAGTTAAGTGTGAAAATGGCAGTGCTGGGCTTGGAGGATCGTGTGACACGGAGGGAAGCCTGGGGCGTGAGAGGAGGCATTTTCTACAAGTGAATCTGATGTGCTTTGCAGAAATCGTGCCGGAAGGTGGAATGGAACAAATAAAAGGGAGAAGGGTCGAGTGTGGGTGCTGTAACTCGGCCTAAGACGGGAAAGCCGAAGAGAAAAATGGGCTGGGCAAGGGCTTTCTTTGCAGTGATGGATGCTGCCAGTGCCGAAGGGGATACTGATGTGACAGAGAAGCCCTGGGGCCCTTGGGGGGAAGCAGGCGGGAGAACAACTGTGGCGGGTCAGCCTTGGAAACCTTAGCAGGCAGTTCTCAGAAGCCTCTATGTGAAAGAAGGACCAACGTTGGAACTGCTGGACAGGGACTAGCAGATACGAACTCTAGATGCCCTCATGCGCCTCCGCCTCGGACGGCCCCCCCTTTCGAGCACTTCAGCATTGAAGAGTTCAGATATAAGCGGCATTGTTTGCGTTGACCTAACAAAGAGTGATAAGACATGAATTGTCGGTGACAGCCCCGCACAGTGATAACAAAAGACATTCATGCCCGCAGACACAGCGAAAGGGTCAAACTCGAGAAGCGAAACTGCTGATTATGTCCAGCCCGGGTGCTTTGACCTGGTTTCTCTTGTTCCGGCTCTGGAAATGATGTCGGGCAGGGGTTCCATTCCCCACACCGATGGGCCATTCCCATTCTTTTTCAGTTCCCAGTCATCCTGGTCTCGTTAGTTGCCTCCAGGGAGTTCAGACCCCCAAGAAACCAAACTAATCTCATTGACTTGCATTTTCCTTTGGGAATGAAGCTTCTGCCAGTGATGACTCGCTGCATTAACCAACCAATCCCAGATGCAGCCTGCAAAGGTATCCTTGAAGTTGGGGCTTGGACACCCTTGAGTTGGGGGATGGAAAGGGGTCTTCCTCTCTGGCTCTCATGCTGGCCCGGGCCTGCCCTGGAGCTGAATAACAAACTGAGACACTTCTCTCCTGAAAACAACCGTTGACCAGACATTTCCCAACCTGTCAGCCTGAAATGCGCCCATTTTCCTAAGGCTGCTTGACAGATTCACACAGCCCATGCTGCCTTTCACATATTTTTCTGATTTAACTTTTTTATTGAGGGGATTTTGAAAATGAATGATTTCCTCATGCAATCGACTTGATGGCAGAGAGAGGGTTTTTTTTTTTAGAGGATCAGGAGAGGAAAAGACCATTTAATTATTTTATACATTTATGAATTCTAATCTTCAAAGAGGCTGAGTTATTCCAATGATCAACTTACAAGAAATTTACAAGTCTAATTTGCTACCCAAAGGCCTTGAACAGGTTTGAGGCCTAGGCGTTAGCATTCCTTATTAACAAATGTAATCAGACAAAAACCCACAAGAATATGAGGCCAAGGCTCCTCTTCAAAGCCCTGCCATTTGCTCTTGTTTTCTAATTAAGGCTTTGAAGGTTAAAAATCCCTTTGTTGTTAGTGCCTCTGCTGCAAATCCCCAGGCTGGATGCTGAAAACAACAAGGGAGCTGAGAAGGCCACTAGTTCCCTTCAAAGCACCACCTAATTGACTGCAAGGTTTGCCAGGTAAAATGCTGGTTCGCTTGGGATCATTTGAAGAAACAGTTGGAAAATAAATGAAAGAGCATAAGTCCTCAATGTGGGAACCCAACAACCACAAGGACTCTGCCACGGAATCCATTCTGACTCATAGGGACCCTATAGGGCAGGGTTCAACTGCTGCCCCTGTGGGTTTCTGAGTTGGGCTGCTAACTACAAGGTCAGCAGTTTGAAGCTTTCAAACCACTCTGGTGGGGGGAAAAGGAGGCTTTCTACTCCCAGAAAGAGTTAACACTCAGGAATCCACAGGGGGCAGTTCTACCCTGCCCTAGGGTTTTGCTGTGAGTCGCAATTAACTCAGTGGCAATGAGTTTGGTTTGGATTTTTGAAAGAGCCATCTAGTTGAATGTACCATAATGAATTCTGTCCAACAGGGTTGCTTTGAGTGGCAATCTACTCAGTGGCTACTGATCAACTGGATTGGTCGATTTTCCTACTGGTTACTTTTTTTCCTTTTTCTTCAAAGGCTTTATTTTATTGGTCAGTGTGCTTTGGAAGGAGACAGGATATCAATCCTACTGCTTCCAACCCCAGAAGAAGAGCTGTACACAGGACAGACACAGTGCCAATGGGCCCACAGGGATGGGACTGCTTTGTCCGCCTCTGACTCGTAGATCCAGTCACAGTCACAAGACTTGTGGTCCACCAGTTCCTCCGGCTTAAACCAGAGGCTGATTTCTTTCTTGGTGCTCTTGACCGAATCACTGCCATGAATGATGCTCCTACCAACTTGAATACGGAAGTCCCCTGGATGGTGCCTGGCTTAGAATCCGCTGGGTTGGTCTCTCCCAGCATCACCCGGCCCGTCTTCACCACATTCAGCCCCTCCCAGACCATGGTCACAATGGGTCCCGAGTTCATGTGCTTCACCAGCCCTGGGAGGAAGGGGCGGTCTTTCAGGTCAACGTAGTGCTGCTTCAGGTGTTCCTCGGAGGCCGGAACGAGCTTCGTGGCCACCAGACGGAAGCCCTGCTGCCCAAAGCGCTTGATGATGTAGCCCACCAGGCCGCGCTGCACGCCGTCCAGCTTGATGGTGATGAAGGTGCGCTCATTGTTGCCATGGTGCGAGTCAGGTGGCGGGGGAGCGGGCAGCCGGGTCGTGGAGCTGGAGCCCCTACTGGTTACTTTTTGTATCTAATCTTTGCTATAATAACAGGCATTGAAAACCTCTCAAATACATCAATTTGCATGAAGGCAGGTGTGTCTATCATAAATCATAGAAGCGGGATTACGGGACCAAAGGACAATTGTATATTCTAGTTTTGATAAAAAATGAAAAGACCTAACCAGCATGTAGGAGAGTGGAAAGAGGTTGTACTCTCTTCCAGAGGAGGAGGTGTGGAATATCTGTTTGTATATATGTATGTATATCTATCTACATATTGGCGTACCCCCCCCCCCAATGTAAATTTGTAATACACATTTTCCCTGCTAGGCAAGCATTGAGCAACTCACTCTGAGTTAGGGTACCCAGTGGCATCGCCTGGGAAGGTTCTCTCTGGTCACAGTGAATTTTTTTGTAAAAGCAGTTTTGCTTGAACCTCATTTTTTGTGATGGCTGATTTAAGAGAAGAGCATGTGGCTGTGAAATTTTGTTTCCTGCTCAGGAAAAATGCCACAGAAACTGTTATGATGTTAAGCACAGCTGACAAGGACAGTGCTTTGGGAAAAACTCTGCTAATCAGGATTTTTATTTAGAGGTTCTGAAAAGATAGCATAGTAGTCTAAGACCCCCAAAAAAGGACTGATTTGTGGCAGACAGGACTGTTTTGGCCACCACAACAATATACCTGCTCACATAGCCATCTCAATGCGTACAGCATCTCTTTGGCAAAAAAACCAGCATGCCTCTCTTGCCCCACTCACCTGACCTCACTCTATACGACTTCTTATTGTTTCCTTGAATGCAGAGGGACATGAAAGGACAGTTATTTGATGATGTAGAAGAGGTGAAGGAAAACACGAGGGAGATGCTGTCAGCCATCCAAATGGATGAGTTTGAAAAATGTTTCCAAGATTGGAATCACAGATTTGACCAATGTATTCAGTGTAACAGAGAGTAATTTGAAGGTGATAAGGTTGTTTTGTAAAAAAAAAAAATTAAATACATAGTTTTGAAAAACAAATCCAGTTTTTATGGTATATATATTACCAATGTGAATTAGTTGAGTCACATTGAGCAGTATTATACAACGGCTACCACAATCAGGTTCAAAGCATTCTCTTTCTTCTTGAACTCCTTGATATCAGCTCCCTTTTGCCCCCTGCCCTACCTCACGGTATCCTCCAGGAACCCTGCATCCTGACAACAGCAATATTTAGACTCTTTAGAGAACCAGATTGCCACATCTTCCCATGGTGATGCAGCTGGAATGTTCAAACCACTGACCTTTTGTTTCACAATTTATAGATTTTCCACTGCACCACCAAGGCTCTAATTCCATAGGTAGGTCAGTAAATTTTATCCTGGATACTAGGGAAAATTGAGATCATCACCATTGTATGGATTTCAAAGACTAATTCACAGAGGTGTTTTTTGCAGGATTACCAAAACAATAAAGTAGTTGTTTTCCTTTTACTGACATTTTTATGAAAGAATGCTCATGTGCTTTTTTGAGAGTCATGGCAAACCAACCCAGTTTATAAGAAGATACGGTAGCTCTCAGAAGTCACCTCAGATTCGTCCATTCCTTGCACGTAATGGGCTAAAGGAAGGGCAAAGACGAGGGTGGTTGGGAACCAAGATGGCGCTAGTGGGTTTATTCACAACATTGGACGTTAAAATACAGAGAAATCAACCTTTTGCTCTGCTCATCAGAACCCCTAAGAAATGGAAGTGGGTGATATTACAATACCACAGATTCCCAAAGAAGTTACATGAAGGAAACATTGAAATCATAATGTTAAAACTTCACAGACAGTCTGGAGGAATATTATATTAATAAAAACTATGGCGTTTCCAACATGAAGGAATATTTGGGCCTATACTGGTTTTCTCTATATTTAGTTATTCTCATTTTAGAAGTGAAAATTCTTCTACAGAGTCTTATAACTAAAGGACGGTCTTTGGCTCATATGGATATAACCTCTCATCTCTCAATACAATTGACTCATCCCTTTGAGTATTTTTAAAAATGAATTCAAGTGTTTCCAAAACATTTTTTTTTGAATCTTATTTGTCCTGCTATGAAATGAATACATACACAAAAGATTCCTATTCTTTCCGAGGTAAATTTGTATTTCAGAGCTTTATTTTTTTCTTGGCCAATGCTGTTTGAGCTTACATCCTCCCAAGAGACTTTGCTATATCGAAATGCCACTCGGCTTTTGAACTTACATCCTCCTAAGAGGCATTGCTATATCGAAATGCCACTCGGCTTTACTAGATCTGGGATCACAAACCCATGGAAGGGAACAAGAACGTGGCATGGCAGGGACCTGGGATAGGGACCCTGCCTAGCAATAGTAATATCCTGAGGGGACTTGCTTCTTAACCTCAATCACTGAGCAAAGACGGCTTCCTTCTGATTGCTTTAGCGTTGCTGGGGGACTGAATCTAGCTCTCTCTCCCTGCCACAAGATAGCAGGGAGTCAGTAAAGCTAACTGGAGGGAAGTCAGCAGCACCATGGCCACTTAGATTCTGTAGCTAATCAGATCAGGAAAGATGAACCATTCAGGTGGAATTTAAATTCTATAACAAGTACAGAAACACAGTGTGTTTTATACGGGGTTGTAGCTTATTCTTGTCTCCAATCATTGGCTACACCACATAAATGATTTTGAACAACTTAAAAAACAACAGTTATATATCAAAGCCTAAAACTGGAAAATACAGTGTGTTGGCAAGAACATATGTAGGGCTGCTATATCCAGCCAGGCACTCTCAATGTTTGTTGAGTGAAGGCAGAGTGGCACGTGTGTAACTACAACCCATCTGTCAGTTTGTTGTAGTATAGTTGCATGTGTACTGCTGTGATGTTAGAAGCCATGCCACTAGTATTTCAATAACCAGCAGTGGCACCCATGGTGGACAGTTTTCTGTGGAGCGTCCAGTGTCTGGAAGTCAGGCCTGTCGATATACATCCAAAAATGTAGCCAATGAACACACTGTGGTTCACTAGAAACTATTGTCCCCTATGAGCTATTGCTGGAAGACTAACCCCGAGAAAGGACACGAGCAGGAGCCACGAGCATGTACTCCAGCATGCCAGTGATGGTTCAGGGGCAGCCAGCATTTGGGAAAGTTGTGCATCAGCCTGCTGTGAATTGGGGCCGACTCTATGGCAACCACCCACAGCAGAGTGTAAAAAGTTTATGAGCTGTTTCCAGTGTTTCAGCAACCTAAGGAAAAGTCTGCAGTCTTTGTTTTTGAAATTATTTACAGCAGGGCTTTTGAAACCTAAAGCTTTAGAAGGGAAATGATTAAAAAAACAAAAGCAAAAACAGGTTAAGTGAGAGAAGCCAGGCACAAAAGACCACATCTTGTATGATCTGTTGTTCTGACATACCCAGAACAAGCAAATCCATAGCGACAGGAAGTCGATCAATGGTGCAAGCCGGTAGGCACAAGACTGGTCGTTTGAGCCCCACAGAGGAGCCTTGGAAGACGGCGTGGCAATCCGCTTCTAAAAGATTGAAAATTCTATAGAGCACACTTCTGCTGTGCACTCCGGAAGGTGCCTTGACTAGAAGGCTGACACTCAGAAGTGACTCCCAGACAAGCAATAACAGGGTGACAAGAGAGAAAGAAACAGAGTGTGGCATCTAATGGGCATGAAGTTACTTTTAGAAGGTAGTGATATTAGCATAACTGTATATACAAAAAAAACATGGAATTGATTTATTGTTTTAACTTTTCTGTGTGAACTGGGTGAAGGTTTATAGCCCATACACGTCTCATTTCATCTCAATGTTAACACCGCCACTTCTCCCACCTTTTAGAACTGTGCTTATTGTTTCCCTAAAAATTGAACCATGGAGGTGAGTTTGGTTCCAAATGGTTTCCAAATTCAACCCCCCCACCCCTTAAATGGATGAGCTGATATGTGACTTACATCTCAACAGAGATGTTTTTTAAAGTGATGAGCAGACTGGTAGCATTTTTTAATTACAAGGAGTTTGTGTTGGTTAAAATGCCTAGAACTACTTGCTAATGATGTTCCCAGCTAAAAGGCTTCTCTAGTCTGCCTCAAGGAACCCTGGCCATGAAGGAGTTAAGCGCTTGGCTGCTAAGGGAAAGGTCAATGGTGTGAACCCATCAGCCAACCGGCTGGAGAAAGATGTGGCAGTCTGCTTCCCGAAAGATTACTGCCTGACATGCTCCGGACAGTGGCGCCACTAGGGAGGTATGAGGGACCACACACCAGGTGATGTTGGCAGAGGGGTGATATGAAAATGACTGTCTATCAATGTTTGATACAGCGTCTCAGCAGAAATGTCTAACCTTTTAAAGTAAAAAGTATCATGCTGTAGTTAGTAAGAGCAACAAAACCACTGTTTTTGGTATAGCAATATACCTAAAAGGCTGAAGCGCTCGTGTGTTAATTTGTTTACTTTTTCATCCTTGTAAAGCCTTCCTACCAGAGCTGTCATTATTACACAATTACAGCGGTGCTTCAAATCACGTGAATTTGTTTGTGCTTCCAATCGTAATTTAAATGTTTAGTGTCACTGTTACTCCTAAATCACAATTCCCAGCTAGCACTGAATATAACGGTAATAGTGATATAAACAGTACTAAAGATTCTATATGGAGTGGGTCCATGAGGGAGTGACACCCTGAGTCATCTCACTGGATACCACGAATCCTAGTGATGTGACTGCTGTCCTATCAGGTCACCATGAGGTGGGACTAATTTGAAGGCAACTGGTGTGCTTTGGTAGTCTGTCTCTCTTCAGGGAACAAAACGGTATTCCACAATGATAGGGATTATGGGATCAGCTCTTAGTTACTCTTCCCAAATTAGAAAATGCTCTCCTACCAAATGAAAAAGAGTGTGTTTGTGTAAGTGTGTATTTTTTAACAAGGGCAGTGTTCAGATCAAGGTCTTCAGGCATCTATTGAAAAACCAAAGTCTATGGGAAAATATTAGGGGGCAAAGCTTCAAGCTGTTTGGACCATTCTCCTACCCCATGAAGGAAGCTAGCAGTCAGCAAACTTTTTCTATAAAGGACCAGATAGTAAATATGTGGGGCTTTGTGGGCCATAGTGGTTCAGTGCTACCACCCTACTGTCAAAGCAGTCATAGGCGATATGTAAATAAATAGATTTACATTTGCGGTCTAATGTAAATTGCATATAATTTTCTTGTATCACCAAATAGTATTCAAAACAATTCCCCCCTTAAGCATTTAAAGATTGAAAAAGAGGGCAGGATTTGGCCCCGGGGCTATAGTTTGCACAGCCTAGCTCTAAGCTAATAGCTTAGAGAGAAGGTTTTCTCTGTGACTCATTCTCACTGGAGTGAGACATGTTAGATTCCACAGCAAAAACCACTGTACAAAGGCAAGCAAGGACGCTTCCTTTTGTTTAAAGGCGGCTTTCTGAACTGCAACAGTCAACTTTTTGCAAATTCTGAGAAATTTGCTAATAGGACCCTTTCTATAGCGTATTCAGAGTGTAATAATGCTACCTTGTGCTGGGTTTGAGATTTTTATTTTTAAGTCAGAGAAGATATGAATATCTTGAACTTTGTCCATTAAGAAGTCTGCCAAGATTATGAATTTTGAAGCCATGGGAATTTTTCCTTGCCCCCGGCTGCTGCATTTTAACAGCAAAGTTATTCATTTGCTCCATTCCCCCCCACCTAACGATCAACAATGCTTCTTTATTCTTTATTGGCATTTGATACACTTCCAGAAAGATGATCTTTAATTTGACTAATGAGTGTTACCCATTATAATTTTCATGACAAATAATCCTGAGAAAAAGAAAAATCTCTTTAGGGATCTTTTCTCTTAAATGTGCATGCAAAACGCCCTGATGTTCTGCTCCAGGAAGAATCCGTTTGTATGAGTCAGATGACTGAGACATGACTCAGCCACTAGGAAACTGGAAATGCTTCCTGTGTAATGAGCCCGATTAAATGCAAGTGGAAGGAAATGGTTTGAAATCTGTTGACTACTTTACAATATAATACTCCTTTAGTTTTATTTTTCAGATGGCAGTCACAGTCTGAATTTCTGTAGAACTTGGGAATTTGAGGAGTCTGGCCCATATTCTCTAATCTGTCCCCCCCCCAATTGTTCTGTCTTAGAAGTGTGGAAGTCTCTTAATTGGAAGACAGGTGAAACTGAGAACTATTCACTCACACTATAAAGAATAGAGTTTAGAAGCTCACAGCTCACACCTCACACCTCACACCTCACAGATCCCCAAGATGAATTAAACATGGGCCCTGCTTTCAAGAAAACCCAACAGCAATAGTCTAACAAATATGGCAGCTGCAGCGCTCACTTCCTGATCCTCAACCTCACTTTTTCTTGGTCAGTCAGATTAATAGAAATAAACAAACCAAACAAAAACCACACCCACTCCTGTGGAGTCAATTTCCACTCCTAACGGTCCCATAGAACAGAGGAGAAGCTGCCCCTTAGAGATTCCAAGACTGTGGATCTTTAAGCCAACGGCCCCATCTTTCTCGCACAAAAGGGCTGGTTGTGTGATTCGCAGTCCAGTGCTTAACCACTATGTCACCAAGGATCCCCAATAGATGCTGAATACCCACTGCCATGAAGTCAATTCTGACTCCTAGCCACCCTCTCGGACAAAGTAGCTTCCTCTTTATGGAAGGGCACCATCCCTCTTTCACCCGCAGAGCCACTAAACCTTTGTAGTGAATAACTATTTCCAAATCATACAATATTGTCGATCATCAAGGTCAAAGTCCACCTTAAAGGAGGTTAGGATTTTGTTCTAAGGGGAAAAAAGGGGTCGACTACTTACAAGGCTACACAACAATTGGACTTCTCCTCGTGATGAGTGTGTGTATATGGCAGGGAGGAACCCTGGTGGTGCTGCAGTTAAGGCTCTGTTGCTAACTGAAAGGTTGGTGATTTGCACGCCCCCAGCTGCTCTATGAGAGACCTGGCAATGCCCCCCCACCCCCCTTAAGGATGACCGCCTTTGAAACCCTGCTGTGGCACGTGGCACACTTGGAGTCAGAATGGACTTTTTGGCACCCAGCGATATGCCAGTTTATATGGCCCTTTAACTATACAGCCGAGTTATTCCTCATTTTAATCCTCTGAGTTAGGCATTACTATTATCATTTTGAGGCATCCCGGTGGCGTAGTGGGTACACATTGAGCTGCTGCCCACAAGGTTGGCAGTTCGAAACCACCAGGCATTCCTTGGGAAGAAGAAAGATGGGGCTCTCTACTCCTGTAAACAGTTACAGTCTTGGAAACTCACAGGGGCAGTTCTAGCCTGCCCTTGAGGATCAGCATCAGATTGATGGCAGTGAGATTGGTTTTGTTCTTCTCCTTTGACATGTGAGGGAATGGAGGCCTGGGCTGTTTTTTAATAACAGTTTTATTGGCCCCCCATTCACATTGATAGGATTTTTTGTTCTGGGCCTTAGATGCCTGATACCTGATCCCATGGACACCTCATGATCACACAGGCTGCTGTGCTTCTTCCACGTGGGCTTCCCTTTCTTGATCTGCAACCATACCCCATCCCCTTGTTCTGTTCACACAACTTCCCCTTGGTCCATGTACAGTTCCACATGAAGTGATCTGGAATTCCTTTTCTTCTCATGGCGACCCAATGTTTGCTATGGTCCACGCAGTCTCCGAAGATCACAGTCTCAGAAATTATATTGGAGCAGTTCAACTCTGTCCTATAGAGTTTCTATGAGTTGGGATCAACTCAGTGGAGCTTGGGTGATTAGGTCTGGTCTACTGGAAAAATCTCTTGACCATAAGACCAACTGTATTGTGGAGTACAACACAGTCAGTAGTGTGATAGTTCAGCAGGTACACAGATTCTGGGATTAGGGGATTTCTGCTTCTTGCACTCAGAGAGGGAGATTTACAGCTGCTGCTGTGTTCCTTGGTGAGCTTACTAGGCTTCCTGGCCTACTAGGACAGCAGTGTGGTAGACCATTGCCCCCTTCTCTCCTACGATGAAAGGGCAGAAGACAAACTCTGGCATTTTACCCATCTCTGACACTTGCTTTTTCTTGTAAGAAGGTCTGTATCTTGGACATTTTCATATCTCTGTGCCTTCCTCCTGAGTGTTGATGTCCAGAAGTGCTGGAGGGCAAGTGGCCCATCAGTTGGGACAATGGCAGGTTGTTGGAAAGAGACATTGTTGGAGACCCAGAGAGCACAAGAGGGCAGCACAGAGCAAGAGCTTCAGAAGCTGATTTGTGAGGCCTATCCATTCTGACAGGTTCTGCTCTTCTACCCCCAGAGCATTCTCTCCTTAACCAACATTGCGATGGAACCCAGGCACCAGTGAGTGAATAAACTAGAGTAGGAGCACAAACTCTTTGTCACTGAGTCAATTCTGATTCATAGTGACCCTATGGGACTAGGCAGAACTGCCCCTTTGGGTTTCGGAGGCAGTGGGTGACTCTTCATGGAAGGAGTCCAACGTGTAACCCTTCTGCCACTAGGACTTCTTGGAAGAACACGGTAGGTTAAGATCATGTTAAAATCATGAGCACGATCAAAAGTAAGCACTCTAATGATGTGCTTCTTAGGGACTTTGGTGTCTTCAACTCTGAAATCAACGAGAATTCATTCCAAGATGAGATACTTAAAGTGGAAAACTCATCTTTTGAATGTCAACAAACAGTGTAGAGGCCACTTGCTGTAAGTCTGAGGCTGTCACCCAGTTTCGCAACTTATTTTTTGTGATCTTCCCCTACCAAGGAGCCTTTTCTGACATTTACTTCCTACTCACTCTTCCATGAAGTTTGAATGTCACAAATGTAGATCTGTGTTTTGTACATTAAAAGGTAAGGTATTTTTACCTTTGAATAGTGAATTTTCACACCCGTGAGGGCAGTAGCTCCATGAACAATGTATGTTTAGTGACGGGGAAGCGGTGACTCACATTTTAAGTTATAATGGCTTCAGCTTACACGGTCTATTGGATTTCACAAATGGCAATTGTACTAAAAGGTACTTAAGACTAATCTTCAGAAGTCAGAAGAGTGTTTGAGAATGAAAAATCACCCTATGTATTATAGATATATCTATTATTAATTTAGAGTTAATGCATATATCATTTCATAGTTCAATCACGTCAAGCACTGTTGTATAATTGCTACCACAGTCAGTGTCCGTTTCCAAACATTCTTTTTCTTTCTGGGCTCCTTGACATCGTCTCCCTTTTACATCCCCTCACATGCCTCCCCCCCCCCCCAATATAGTATATTTAACAAATCCCTCAGGACACAAAATCTAAAGCCTGATACCATTTTGTAGAAAAGTTGCATAGGACAAAGACAAAAAATATCAGGCGACCAAATGTGTCTGAGTGACTGGGTTTTTTTCTGGGCATTTTGCTTTTTGAAGATGTTATAAATGAATACGTAGTACATTGGGATTGAAAAAATACTCTTTGAAAATTTAGCCATTTTCTTTCAATTTGCCTTCAACATTTAGTATTGATGGCAGTGTAACATCAAACGTGTAGCAAAAAAGAGAAAGACTTGGGTGACCCTCTCATGACTCCTTCAGCTCTCTGGAGGTCTCCACCCTCAAAGTGCATTGTTGCATGCATCCTAATTTGGGTCAAACAGATGTCCATTATTTTCTGCAATGAAACACCACTTGCTAGGGAATATTCCTCCTCTTAAAACAAGGTTCTGGTGTCCCCAGGGCCCCCTTAGTTCTGTTGACCTTGGATATTTCAGGAGTTACTGTAGGATTGAACTTGTGATGAGTCTGGAAGTCCTCTTTTTCAATTCATAAACTGCTTCTAATCTTAGAAAAACAGGCTCCGTTTTGGTGAGAGGTTTGGAAATTTGACATCTTGTAGCCAAGTTGGGGTGTAGGGTGCTGCCATTCTGACAACCTTGTCCCAATTGAGGTCAGGGGGGTTATACCCCGGTTATGATAGAGAGCAGGGTGTAATGAATGGAGTGAACAAGTGGCTTTCCAGTGTCTCCTAAAATAAAATGGAAACCTCATGTGCTTGAAATTTTTAAAATATCTACCTTGATTCTAGGAAACATGAATGATGATTAACAAGTTTCTCCTGTGAGCATGCTAATTGTTCATTGAGTAGAAAGGATGGGTGACAAGCTAGTTCTTTTCCAAAATAATCCTTGGGGGAGATCTGTGAGTGAATGGTTCACGCTCACGTTGAAAGCACCCACTTGCCAATGTGATCCAGATGTCAGCCTTTATAAGGGTGAATAGGGAGCGCTCAGACTGTGAAATCCCACAATGGATGACCAATGCTGAAACAGCCATCCTTTCAATTACAATGTAGTCATAAATCCATACTTCCCAGATCCTTGTGGATGTAGCAGCATGATGCCCAGGAAATCCAGCTTCTAAACGGAACTCATTTGCATGCCAGCTATGTGGTCCTGGGAAAATCATCTTAACTCTGAACTGTTGTTTTATCATCTGCAGAATGGGCCACAATGCCTTCTTCTGTTTAGACAGGACTGGGGTTTGCAGAAGATTTCTATAAAGTATCGGGCATGTATCGTTACTAAACAATAGATGATAAATGAAGAAACAATCCAAAGGAGATTCAAAAGAAGCCTGGCTTTTATAGCATCACATATCAACCATTGGTGTTGTGTGTTAAACATAGGAAAGTATAGTCCAACACTGCAAATGAAGATTATTTCCAATAAACCAACCGTTATTTTTGAAGGCCCCCTCATGTGTGTGTGTTTGTGTGTATTTGTTGCTTTGTGCCATTGAGTCAATTCTGACTCAGAGCAACCTTATAGGACAGAGTAGAACTACCCCCATAGGTTTTCCGAGGCTATAATCTTTAAGAGCAAATTGTCATTTATTTTCTCCTGAGGAACCAGTGGTAGATTTGAACTGTCAGCCTTTTAGTTTGCTGAAGGCTTGACTGTTAGGCCACCAGGCCTTCGTGAGATTGATAGATAGAGCATAAACTATTTGAAATTGTGAAGTTGAGCCTTTTCCCAATTTCTTACCCAATGAAGGAATCCCTTCTACAGCCATCTTCACCAAAAAGCAGGATTTCTGTGAGCAGCAATTTGATTGAGTATGATGATACCTTTGGTGTAGTTCAGGTAGCACCCTATAAAATTTTACAAGGAATCACAATGAGGAGTCCCAGATGGGGGCCGGACCTGAGAACAGGTGGGGCCAGCTTTCTCAAAGACCTGCAATACATACAGAAAAGTCACGGACAAGCTCACTATCTCCCACCTGTGCCAATCAAATCAGTGCGAAGTACTATATGCAAATGATTATTTTTCCTTTTTTACGCCCATTGAGCACCGGATAGAGATGGAGGGGATTTTATCCATTTCCTCTAACATTCAAATAATCCTAAAACCCCATCGGACTTAATTTTGCCAAAGTTCTTAACCTGTCTCGTAACCACAAGTTTTATACATTATATTTTCCCAGGAGATTTGTGATATACAAGAAAGACATCAATATGAGTATTGAAGATTACTGCAAAAATCCATTGTCATGGATACGGTAGACATTCAACTGTTCTCAATCTCCTAAATCTTTTCTATCTGTTATTAAATGAATCTAGGTCTTAACAATGATGGCCCTGAGGGCCAGCACGATTTTAGAACCTTTCCATTAGCGATCATGCTTCAAAGTGTAGGCCCACGCATTCTAGAAACATGCTCTCAAGGAGAATTTGAAAAAGAAAAAAAAAGAGTTTTCTAGTTAGAGTTCAGTTAACCAGAAAATCAAATTAGCCAGAACAACCCTCCCTGCGCTCCCCCTCCACCTACCACCCCTGCCCCCCACATACCCCAGATACAGAGAATGTGAATGAAATCAGGTTTCACTGTTCCTTGCTGTGGTCTTAGTTCCCATTCAGAAATGAATTGCATGGATGGAAGAATGTCTTCGGGAGTGCTTGCCGGAGCCTTCCCCTGGAATGAGTGGCACTTAGCAGTGGGGACTTTGAGCTTTGGCTCTTCCTGAGGATAATAGAGAGACTTGGAGCAGGCAGGCAGAGGCGTTTAAATAGATGAATGCAGGGAATGCTCTATGACTTGACTCCCATCTTCCCAAGAAGGTTCCCCCTTACAGACCCTCCAAGTCCCAAACCAAAACTCACTGCCATCCAGTTGATGCTGAATCATAACGCCCCCTCAGGACAGGGTCGGATTGCCTCTGTGAGTTTACGAGACTGTCCCTCTTTATGGGGGTCAAAAGGCCCACCTTTCTCCCATGGAGCAGCTGGTGGTTTCAAACTGCTGACCCTCCAGAAGGCAGCGCCATACATAGCCACGACGCGCCCCCAGGCCCCCTTTGACCTGCCAGGTGGAACTGAAAAATATTTCCTTTTTTTAAAGAAATCGTTTTATTGGAGGCTCATACAACTCTTATCACAATCCATACATACATCAATTGTATAAAACACATTTGTGCATTCGTTACCCTCATCATTCTCAAAACATTTGCTCTCCACGTGAAACATATTTTCATAGCATCTGAACAATACTTTTGACTATTTCTTAAAGTAGTACCGAGAAGGAAACGTACTGTGACAAAAATAATTTAGAAGTGAAAGGGGAATGCTTTGCTAAAGATAACCAGGAAATGAGGAGCAAGAAGTTCTCAAGTAGCAGAGGAGCCAGCTGGTATATTTTTGACACCATCATTAAGCAGGCAATTGTGCTTGATTACAAAGGCGCTGGCCTTGATTTTCATTCAGCAGTTTTGAGCGTTTTAAAATATTTTTTCATGGCTATATGTATATACACACACCCTACGAACTGTGTGCATTCAGCGAAATGATTAATTGTGCCATTGTGAGCAAGATTTCACTGATGGGAATGTGAAGTCTTAATAATGAAGCAGCAAATGAGCTCCCATGTCCCAGAGATGAATGGACTAGGAAGTTGCCCATCATCCTAAAAAACCTCCATCATTACCATATTCATCATTTTGTGGTTGGCCTGGTGTTTTGTTTTGTTTTCCTTTGATAACCCAGTGGGGAGAAAAGCTGTGTTCCCTGGGGATTCACTAAGGATTTGTTAGCTGCAGGGTGGACCTGTAGAGGGGGGAAAATAGAGGTTTTGGAGTTCCACACTGCAGGGGGCTAATGTGAATAAAAGAACTGCTGCAAAGAGCCTGAATCTAATCCTTGGAGCTGCCACTCAGGATCACGATGAGGCCTTATTGCTTCTGGAGGCAGCTAGGTCAGAGGCAGGGATGGGAGGAAGTGGGAAGGCCTCTTTTGGGTGGGGGTGGTTTGGCTTTGGCTGATCAGGGGAAATTTGAGCTGTCCATGGCTCATTTTAACAAAACTGCCCTTGGTTCAATCACTGGCATCCCCAATTCCATCGTACTTCTCTGCCCAGTGCCCAGGGAGTGAGTCACGATTTCATCATCTGTACTCTACAGAAGAAAACTGAAGCTATGACATGAAACAATTCCATCTATTTATAAGAGAGACACTTGAAAAGAATAGATCTTGATACCTGGCAGAACAGCTGGGTGATGTGCCCGGTTCAAGTATGTGTTTACATAAATAAAGACAAGCTAAAGAAGCTACATAGCCAGAAAGTACCAGCCTATCATTACCATAAAGATGGCAACTCAGGCACTAAATGCTTTGTTCAAAGAGCCCATGTCTTCTCATATAACAATGTGATACATTCTCCACGTATCATTCATTTTTACTTCCACAAGTATATATCCATTTTAAGAAAGCTTAGGCAATCTTTTAAAAAAGTACAGGCAGAATGCTCCTTAGAAGGAAGGATGGTGAGCCTTTGCCTCAACTGCTTTGGACGTGTCATCAGGAGAGACTAACCCCTGGAATAGGACATCATGCTTTGGAACGAAGAAGGCCGGTGGAAACGTGGAAGACTCGCAATGAGGTGAATTGTCATAGTGGCTGCAATGAGGAGGATGAAGGCACATAACTCGTTTTCGTCCTACGTACCCCTTTGACATTCAGCAAGGGAACCTATTTTGATAATGCACACACACATATCTCAGTGTTTAGTCTGCTTAAATAGTATTTTTTTAAAAATCATCAGAGGCTAGTAAATCCTCATAACATTTGTGGGACTTTTTTCTCACCCGGATTGAAATTAAAAAAAAAAAAAAAATATATATATATATAGATAGATAGATAGATAGATAGATAGATAGATAGATAGTTTACAGATTTAGAGCTCCCAAGGAAACAGTTTAAGTCTTAGTCTTTAGGTCAAAAAGTATTTGGGCAGGGACTAACTCACACTTAATAAATGATGTGCTTCCTAACCCCTTGCATACTCCCACCACCCTCTCCTCCAAGAAACCTGTTGTTGGTTTCACTGCTGTGTCTCTGGCACCCACCCCCAGAATTCCCAAGCCCTTCATTTGGCCTGTGTTGCAGCTGCCATATCAACCCTTTATTCTCCCACAGAAATTGCTTCTCCTATTGTTATCATCTTGGTAACCTGTTCTTAAAGCGATGGACTCTAAAGCATCACGAGCCAGCTATTACAGTTTTGTGAATAAGGCATTGTATTAGTTACCTGGGACTGCTGTAACAAAGCGTCACCAACAAGGCGGCTTAAAACAACAGAAACTTAACTGGTTCACAGCTGGTGGGGGTGTGTGTGTCTGTTCAGTGCATGTCTCCTGGAGGATCTGCCTGTGCCTGTCTCCCAGCTTTTGATGGTGGTTGGTGAGCCTTGACTTACAGCTGTATCACTCCAACATCTGTCTCCTTCTTTACCTGGCTGTCTTCCCAGGGCATCTCTTCTCTTTGATGAGGGCATTACTCCTACTGAATAAGGACCCACTGCATGTATGACTTCACATTAATTGATAATCTTTTCAAAGGCCCTGTTTCAGAACAAGACTGATAACACTGGTACTGGAGCTTAGGACTTCACCATATCCTTGTCGAGGGAACACACATCAATCGATAAGAGACACCAGTAGGAATTCTCAAGCAAGGGGATCTTCAGGTCTCAAGGCACCCTTGATCCTCTTCGATCATGAAGACCTGGCCACTCCTTATCATTTCTCTCTACGTTGTACCTCTTCTTCCCTCCGTTCCTTCTCGAAATGGCCTCTTCCTGAGAGACAAAGCAATTGAGCGCAACACAAAGACACCACAATGAACTATGACGTAAGCAGACATGTTTCTAAAGGAGGTAGACATTAGTCATTAGGGAAACGACAGTAAAAACTGCAATGAGAAGAAACTCCTTTCTTCCCACTAAGAGAAAAACAAGTGTTGACAAGGATGCAGAGAAGTTGGAACCCACATCCACTGCTGGTGGATGGCACGTCCACTGTAGCAACTGGGTTTGGCAGTTCCTCCAAAAGTTAAATAGAATCACTCTATGACCCAGCACTGTACCTAGGAGACTTAGAAGCAGGGACCCAAACACATATCGACAATAGCTGCGGTGCACATGCCATATGTGTGAACCTATGCCCAATTCCACAAAAGATGGAAACAACCCCAATGCCCATTAGCAGATGAATGAATAAACAAAATGTCATCTACCTATACGATGGACTATAACTGTCATAAAAAGAAATCAAGTCCTGATACAAGCTGCAAGATCGATGAACCGTAAAAACATGCTGAGTGAAATTGTGGTTCTCAGGTTGCCCTCATATTGGTTTCAACTCCTGACAACCAGATGTACAACCGAACAAAGACCGTGTAGTCCTGCACCATCCTCACAGTCGGCTTACATTTGAGCCCCTTGTTTCGACCACTGTGTCCGTCCATCCTGTTGAGGGCCTTCATCTTTAGCAAGCAGGATGTCCTTGTCAGGGGACTAGCCTCTCCTGATCCCATGTCCGAAGTATGTGAGATGAAGGAAGGCCCACCATCTTTTCCTTTCAGGAGCATCTGGTGGTACTTCTTCCATTGCAGATCGTCTGTTCTTCTGGCAGCCCGAGGGGCTTTCAATATTCTTTGCCAACACCGTTGTTCAAACGCATCGGTTTTGCTTTGGCCTTCCCTATTCGCTGTTCAACTTTTATATGCACCGGAGGTGATTGAGAAGACCATGGCCTGGGTCAGGCGCACCTTAATCAGAGGTAAAAGGACAAATCCTGCACGATCCCACTTAACTGGCATATCTAGGACAGGCAAATGCACAGAGGCCAGGGCCTGAGAGGAGAGGGAAATGGGAGACCGTTGCTTAACGAAGTGACTAAGACACTACGTTTCTGCTTAGACTAGTGGCATTCCAACACCCTGAGACCCCTTGTGTACCAGAGTCGACCTGCGCTTCATGGGTAGTATTTTGGAGGTAAATTGCCAAGTCTTTCTGATGAGGAGCTTCTGGATGGGCTCTCCTCCTGCCATTTATTCCACCCCAGTTTCTGTTTCCAAAACCAAACTCGCCATCATCGAGTCCATTCCCACTCGTAAAGACCCCATAGGGCAGGGTCGAACTGCCCTTGTGAGTTCCGGAGACCGTCACTCTCGACGGGAGTAGAAAGCTCCGTTTCTCTGTTTTTCTCCTGAGGCGTGTCTGGCGCTTTCAAACTTCTGACCTCGCAGTTAGCAGCTGAACTGGTAAGCACGACACCACGAGGGCTGCCAAGTTTCTCTTTAGGGAGATGAACAACCTTGGAAACTAACAGTGATGATGATACATATCATAGTGAATGCCATTGGCATCGGATTGTTCATGAACAATGACTACCCTGGCAAATGTTTCATTATTTATATTTTACCCCCAAAAGTGGTGGTGGAGAGGTATCAGGTGAGGAAATCCAGATAAAACCTGCAGATGGGTCTGATTTTAAAAACTGGGTTTTTTTGGTTTATAGCTCTTTATTAATTTCTTTCTGCACTTACAAGGTAACCTTCGCTACATAGCCACCGTTGCTTTTATCTTTGGGGTAACATCCCACGATCCCATGCTCAGGTCATTCTCGGGCCCACAGTTCTTGCTTTGAACCCCCTGTGTGCATGTTTGAGCCCCCCGCCCCCCCCCATCACCCCCCGCCCCCCGTGTTCATGGCTTTTGCATCACAAAAGTTCAGTGCTACAAAGATTCACGAGGCCACAGCTTTCCAACGCTTCATCATGTTGCCTTTTCATATAAGGAACGGTGCCAGGTGGATTTTCATGAACAGAAGTCTAGCAAAATCTAGGAAATGCATGATTGCCTATGTGAAGGCCATTATTTTAAAGTATAATGAATGCTAATCAGAATGCTAGCTCCTTTATTATTTATATAATGTTCCCTCATCCAAGACACTCAATAAGCATTAATCCTTTCCGCATTTAAAAATGATTAGAAGAGGTTTCCAATAAAGTCTCCCTATGATTATTGAAAGCGGAGTGAGAACACGTGATTCTTGAGAAGCCGGGAGAAGGGTATAAGAACTACAGTTGGCTAGGCACTTTGAAAAGATTGCCTCCCTTCCTCCTCAGAGGACAGGCTGAGATTGCTCTCATTGTCCACAGTGAACAGATAAGGAAACTGAGCTTGCGATTGTCGAGTATCAGGCTCCTCCGGGCTTTGCCAGGAAATGCCTGGGTTGGGGGGGTTGGATTCAAGTTTATCTGCTTCCAGTGTCCTTGTTTCTTGGCATGACACCATACTGATGCCTCAGCCTAAAACTAGATCAACACGCTTGGGCCTGTGGAGCTCAGGGTTTGACCCTGAGTCTTCTGACAGCACATCAGAGAGGAAGCAAGAAGAAATGTATCCCGAGTGGGGGGAAAAAAGCCATCAGTCTCTCCCTGAGCTGTCAATCATAGGAATATTGGGAAAGGGAGGAAACTACCAGACTCAAGAGAAAAAAAGGCTGGAATTTTCAAAGAAGTTCGAGTGTTCGGATATATTGTCTTGTCTGACTGCTAAAGGCTTTGAGTTTTGTGGTGGTGGTTAGGTGCCATGGAGTTGGTCAGGACTCATAGGAGCGCTGCATACAACAAGATGCAACCCTCCACGTCCGGGACAGCAGCACAATGGGTATGTTTGAACCCACTGTTGCACCCATTTCATTGAGGAGCTTTCTCTTTTTATGCTGACCCTCCATTATACTAAGCCTGGTGTCCTTCTGCAGGTACTGGAGACTCCTCATAACATGGCAAGAGCATGTGAAGTCTTGCCTCTAAGGTGATTCTGGTCTTTCAACACAGATTTGTTTGTTCTTCTGACCGGCCATGAGCTTCAAAAAGTAAAGGTTTTAGGATGCATTTATTTCTCTGAACCATTTTAGGCTACAACTTGCAACAATAAGAATAATTCATCACTGTACAACAGGCTAAGTCAACATTCTAGAAACTTAAGGGTATTACTGTACTAGGAGCATTAGCAGAAAAATAATAACGCTGTTGCTATCGTGACTGGACAAAAACCATAATCCATTATAACAATAGTTCTGGTGATTTCTTCCCAACCCAGATTTCTTTCTGGAACTTTCCTGGGAGTTCTAGATATCGTGGGGTTTACTGTAAAGTTTAAAATAGCGTATGCTTTCATAGGCAGTGATTGTTTGCTTTCTTTTTAATCAGTTTCCATAAAGCCATACTGTCAACAAAGTTATTATAATAAGAACAGCCTCTTATTTGAGATATGATCAAAATTGAGATCCAGAAATTTCCACAAGAAGATCCTGGGCTGAAAAGGGTGGGGATTCAATGCAATTTTAAAGTAATTATCACATCACCACATTTTAGTTAAATTGCCTGTGTGTGTGTTGTATTTTTGTGGTTGTATGTGTTTTATGAAACCTCCAAGCAGTGACTCAATTCTGACTCGTAGGGACCAGTGATAACCCAATTTTCCTGCCTCCCGTGGAAAAATCTGTGACATACAGTCTGGGAAACTGGAGCTCATCCATTAGCATTTAAATGTCTGTTAAAAGTATTTGTGCTCAAATTTCTCCCAAGAAGCCCGGCCTTTGTTCTGTGGCGGCTCAGCCCCAATGCAGCACTAATATCCTGTTTTTGTGTGTCAGCAACGCTGTCCTTCTATTCATTGCCCTGGTCCGATGTTCGGCTGCTTTCACGTGGGGCTTTACAATAACAATTCAGGACAAAAGAATCACTCCTCTTTCTGTTGCCTGTAAAAAAAGCAAGCAAGCAAGCAAAACACAACCAAAGACTTCATTCCCTGATTGTAGAGCTTCAGTGATCACGGGAAATGTTTAAAGCTTGTTCCTCATAATAGTTAACCAGAAGCTGCGAGGAAAAGGTTCGTTTCCTTTTTCTCTCTCTCTCTTTTAAGATCACACGTTGCTCCAGGCAATTGTGTGCAGGAGGTTTTCTGGGACTGGCTGCCTTTGAAGTTGCCAGAACTGGGTTTTCTGTCAGAAAAGGAGTGGTCACCTTGGAGCGAGGCCCACAATAGGAGTCAGTTACTCCAGGCGCATCCTTTCCCCCTCAGTGAGCCACACTGGACTCTGGCCTGTGTGTTCTTGTGGTTGAACTTCAGGTGGCCCAGGATCCTGAGAACAATTGTGAAATGCCACCTACCATGGGTTGATTTGTGGATGCGCTTCGCTGACCCCTCACCCTCTGAAGGATCATAAGGGGAGGGCAGGGCCCTTCCTCTTCCTTCGAGAGGAATTTTCTATCAAGGAAGTTACAAAAACGGTGCCCAAAGTAACATGTGTTTCCAAAAGGTCCGTTTTCAGCGGAGTGGCAGCTTTTTCAGAGTTTGGAATGGGAATTGCCTGCACAGAGGAAAGAAGGCTTCCCTGGTGGGGGAGGAATGATCCAACTGGCAGTCAGATCAGTGAATTCTATCTTGCGGGTCAGACCCAAAGGCACAGTGAAAAGGTGCTTCAGGGTGCGGCTGTGTGCACATATATCTGCATACATATTGCCTAGGGCTAGAAAAACCGATGGCACTGTAGACCAGTGGAGGATTTGATACACATGTAGACATAGTGCCATAAATGGATATAGAAATGTCTCACAAACCATTGCCACTGAGTCAATTCTGACTAAGTCTTTATGGGGAGCAGACGGCCATGACTTTCTCTCGTGGAGAGGCGGACCTTGTAGCTCAATGGGCAGCCCATTACACACCCCCCAACAACCAAACTCACTGGGGTTGAGTCCATACCAAACTCATAGTTACCCTATAACAGGGTAGAACTGTCCCCATGAGTTTTGTAGACTGTAACTGTTTACGAGTAGAAATGTCTGTCTTTCTCCCTCGGAGCAGCTGGTGGGTTTGAACTGCTCACTTTGCGATTAGCAGCCTAATAGGTAACTGCTATGCTACCAGGGCTCCTGAAATCTCTGCTCCAAACAAACAAACTCACAGCCATCAAGTCAGTTCTGACTCACAGCAACACTATAGGACAGAGTAGAATTGCCCCTGTGGGTTTCCGAAACTCCCAATGCCCTACTAGGCTTCCTTATTTATACTTCACATAGGATAACTAGTATAACTTTGAATTCTTGGTATTATTGCTGGCTCAAAGCTAAAGGGGATCAGATTTATAAAAAGCATAGTATGGACATTTCTTTTTTTAATCATTTCATTGGGGGCTCATACAGCTCTCCTCACAATCCATCCATCCATTGTGTCAAGCACATTTGTACATGTGTTGCCATCATCATTCTCAAAACATTTTCTTTCTACTTGAGTCCTCGGTATCAGCTCATTTCCCCCTTCCCCCACTCTCCCTCCCTCATGAAACTTTGATAATTTATAAATTATTATTTTTTCATGTCGTACACTGACCTTCACCCACTTTTCTGTTGTCTGTCCCCTAGAGAGGGGGTTATATGTAGATCCTTTTCTCTCCTTACCTTCCCCTTACCTTCCTGGTATTGCTACTCTCATAATTGATTTTTTTTTGATGCACATAGGTGTCTAATTTTTCAAAGGCCTCACATTTCTAAGGTACCCTCATGGTGCACTTGGCAGTTAACTGCAAAGTTGGTGGTTCAAAGCCACCAGCTCCGCTTGACATGAGAAATGTGTGGCACTTCCCTTCGGTAAAGATTTTCAGGCTGGGAAATCCCACATAGGGTCGCCAGAGTCCATTAACCTATAGGAACCCAGAGGCATATAGGTTCTGATTTGTATGTTGGAATCCATTCGATGGCAGTGGCTTGGTTTTTTGGCTTGGTGGTCCATACCATTATGTGTTTAGCTGCGGACTGAAAGGTGGATCATTGGAACATACCCAGTGGCTCAGTGGAAGAAAGGCCTGAGATCTGCTTCTCTAAAGATGTAAACCCCAAACCAAACCCTGGTCCTGGAGTTGAGTCTGACTCATAGCAAGCCTATAGGCCAGAACAGAGCAGAACTGCTCCTGAAGGTTTCTGAGACTGTAAGTCTTTAAGGGAACAGGCAGCTTCATCTTTTTTTGGAGTCATCAGTGGATTTAAACTGCCAACCTTGCTGTTATCAGACCAACACTTATCCTACCGTGCCACCAGCACTCCTTGTAGGGCCAAGAAAATGAGACTGGGCCGCGCTACTCGGTGAACACATTGGTTCACTGTGAGTCAAAATCAACTGGACAGCACCAGTGACATGGATGCGTAAATGACTATGGAAAAGCCTCCAGGAGACAGTGCAGATGTTTTCACAGCAGCTAATGTTGCACAGTGGTGCCAAACTATATGGACAAGTGAGGCACGACTAGTAGAAAAGTGGACAATTCTAATATTTTTCAAATATACAGTGGCTTCCATTTCTACCACCATGTGTGGATTCCCCTGGCTAGGGCTCCACTCTGACTTGTGCCAGGGACTAGGTGTGACAAGTTCTCACGTTTCTCCTTTCTATTCAAGTTCATTGCCTCCGCCTTTGAAAGGAAATTCATGGATGCCCCTAATTTTCAATAGGTTCAGAATCATTTGCATTTGAAACTGACTGCTTTATTTCTTTCGAAAAAACAAACAAAACAAAACAAAACACTTGTTGCTGCCCAGTTGATTCTGACCCGCAGTGAGCCCTTCCCATAGCACAGACACCAGGGCAGTGAGTTTTGAGTACGCTTTACACAAGCCGAGGGCCAAGTCTTTCTCTGAAGAACCGGGGGGAGGTTTGCACTACCCACTTTTCCGTTAGCAGCTGAATGAATGCTTAACGGATGAACCACCAGGGTTTCGTACTTGAAATATAAAAGACTGGCAATGCCCAAAGTCCCCTGAGAGTAGACATTTTGAACAGAGGTTGTCAGGTGATTCTCCTTAGAGATTGTAAACCAGAAGGACATTTTTGGTTGTTTTTCTTTGGGGGTAGTAGGAGGGGGAGGGAAGGGTGGAGTAAATGATTGTTTCCTGAGGTTTCAATTTGAGCGATTGAAGCTAATGTTCCACAATGGTGCCAAAATATATGGACAAGGGAGGCAGGTCTAGTAGAAAAGCTGACAATTCAAATTTATTTTTTTAAACACAATGCTTGAGAAATCTCTCCATGAAAGCTTCTTTACAATGGTGTTTGAAAAAAAAAATAAAACAGTGTTTGATGAGGTCTACACGTCACTTGAATGGACAACGAAGACTTCTTCAGGAAGCCATCCATGTGTGAAGCTGAATAATTTCTGAAAGACAAACGGAAGTATGATTTACAGCCATATGGCAGCATTTTGATGTCTTAACATCTGAGGTCCCTTCAGTTTATTGGGAAATTTGGAGAAGACCTCAAAAAGAGACAGTGTCACAACAAACAGGCTGTCCCAGGGAAGCAGCCGTGCTTCCCACTCACTGCCACATTTGATTAAGACTTATTTGACGAATTCCTTTGGGGAAGTCCACGGGCCTGGTGGGCAAATGGAATTGTACAGAGTTACCATCCGGTTGTTTTCCTCTTTTGACACTTGTCTGGTGATTACTTTAGTTGCATTTTCTTGTCTTGCATCCTGACAAACTACATCCTCAGAAGAACTGCAGTGCTAGGGATTGTGTGTGTGGCTTTTTCAGACATCTACTTCGCCTTCTTCCTTTAGACAAGCAAGTTTTAAAAGACTATTGTCCAGTCTCTACTCACCCTTTCTTTGTCATAGTAGAGGCTGATCTGTGGGATTCCCAGCATAGTTTTCTTATAGGAGGAGAATTTTTGAAAAATTGGTGAAATGGATGTGAGCGATCAGAAATTTTCCACCAAGTTTAAAAAAATAGTTTTGATATAAAATTCACACACCATACACTTCCATAGTTAAGAAGCTTTTTAAAAGCGTTGTCTATACATCATCCCAGTCAGTTCTACTGCTCCCTCTCCCTCCCGCATTCATTGTTTGCTCCCTAAGTCCCTTCATTCTCTCTGCCCTCATTCCCAATAAGCCATTACATCGGTTATTGTCTCTGTGCATCCACTCCTTCTGTCCAGTCATAAACTAGGATCCCTAAAAAAATAATAAAAAATCAAAAATCAAATGAAACAGAAAAAAGAAAAAAATATAGAGATAAAAGTAAAGAATAAGAAAGAAAAGACCACCAGCAATATTTAAAAAGCCAGAGAAGAAATTTCTGTCTCTGCCAATGTTTTGAAGCTCTCTCTTATGTATATGGAGTCTTCAGGTGGCACAAACAGTTGAGTCACTCAACTGTAAATGGAAAGGTGGACAGTTCAAACCCACTTGGCGGTCATCAAATGAAAAACCTGGAAATCGATATCTGATCAGCCTGGAAAAACTGTATAGAGTGCAATTCTACCCTAACACACATGGGCTCACCGTGAGTCAGGATAGACCCCATGGCTGCTAGTTTATACACACACATGTACATACATAGGTTGTAATTACTGTTAACGGCGAGCTGATCCCCATAGAGATTTTCAAGGTTGTCATTTTTTTTTAAGACTGACATCTTTTCAGGAGCAGATAGCCGAGTCCTTTCTCCCTCAGAGGTGCTACTGGATTTGAACCACCAACTTTTCGGTTAGCAACCGAGTGCCTAGCCACTTTATCACCTGGGACCCTTCTAGATGCACATGTATAAAGTTTATGCTTCCATAGACCAGAGAAGCCTATGACTTACATAGGATGCATATGAGAGATATAGTGCATAAGTGCATCTATGACATAGATTTACATGAATGTGTATACATGGAAAGTCTGTGTCTGCCTGTGTGTGTATACACATGCAAGCCTCATACTTAGATGTATTATAAATAGCTGATGGGCATTATAGACCTTACATCTCTCTTTCTGGAGCAGAAAAAGTGATTCTTCTTTATTGTGTCTATTGTAGGAGATTGTTTTTCCTGTTGGGACCGTAAAAGGCATTCCTTCCAGACATAATAACTTTATTCCAAAAGGCACAGCCACAATAATAAGATGTTCATACTAAGAATATTGATCACAAATTTTCAGGCAGCATGCCAAACTGAAAGGACTGCATGGCTGGCCCTGGCTGGGCAGCCCCCGCCCTGTGGGCGGCGTGGAAAGCTGGCATCCAGGATACCGACCCAGCCTTGCCCTGTAGCAGCAAAAGTGCAGAACCTGGTGCCCAATCGGTGGGCTATTCAGTGGATGTCGACCTGCCCCTAGCTGCCTTTTTCAGTTGGTTACAGTTGGTGTCGAGTGGGCGGGGGGACAGGGCAGTCCCAGTGTGGTCCGTGGAAAAGGCAGCGGGGGAAGCAGAGGGAGTCTGGAGGCTTCGACTCAGCAAGCCCAGCTGAGTGGACGAGGTGGAGCTGGCCTTCCTGGAATTGTCGGGTCGATTTTCCTGTTGTGTTTCGCTGTTGACGTGCTCACAGACACAGGACTGCTCCAGTCTGCCTGCCACTCATCATCTGGGCTCAGTGGCTTGACTGTCGTTTCTTGGGTCCTCTGCCTCTGCCTACGGCGATGTTTCTTCAAAAAGAACTAGGGTGCAGCCCATTGGTGGGTATTCACGCCGATCTCTTTCTAAGAATCTAGGCAGATGCTACGCTACGAGAGCAGTTAGGGATCCAAGTATTGAGTGCTTCCTGTTTTTCCGGGGTTTATCGGTCTTTCGATAGAACAGATTGCTCTGTGGAGGCTGCTGATATTGGTCTCCTCACTGCGAAGAGAGAGGGGGCTAGTGCCTGGTTCCTCCAGAAAGCAGGGCTGTGTGGTCGCGTTGCCATTGGCATCTTTTTGCTTGTCTGCTCACAGAAATGAACCCCCAGAAGGTATTATTTAAGCCTTCTGTTCAGTGAATTCGGAATACTGAGTTTCAATTAAAATAACTAACCCGGGTGGTCCTGCTCCCATTCCTCCCTCCCCCTTAGTTTTTATCAGGAAAGTGTTTCTATCCCTAAAGACGTCTGCCGGGCTTCCAAGTGAATTTTTGCCTGCATGTTCATTCATTGTTAATCAGGTTGCGTGGGCAGGTGAGCGTGTGATTATTTTAAAGATGGTGTTAGAGATCCAATAACTAAGAAATGAGTGGGTTCTAGACAGACGTGGAAATACCGAAAACCCTTTGTTAACCGTTTCATTCAACAGACTCAAATTCCACCAGGTTGATTGACGTTTGGTGAAATTCAAAAGTCTTACATGGTTCTCCAGTACTCGCTTGCATGGCACGTTGTTCCCTAATTTTTATTGTGCTAATGAACTATTTTCAAACTCAAGGCTGGTGCCACAGTGCTTATAAGCTGATCTCTTGTCCCGTTCTCCTTCCTAATCATTCCTTCTGGTTCCCGAATATTAGTTGCCAGGAACTGGCAGAAATTCTTAGTCATTTGTTCCCATAAGTGACAGCTGTTGAGTGGGCTGAGAGTCAGTGTTTGGCCTCACTGATATTTCAGAGGTGTTACCTGTAGAAGATTCTGGAGCACCTTTCTGGTCACTTGTTTCTGCTTAATGTATGATTACTACTGTTGCTATAGGAATCACTTAGGAGTCTTGGGTGGCACAGTGGCTAGGTGCTCAGCTGCTAACCAAAAGTTGGGCAGTACAGCCCACATCTCTGAGAGAGAGAGAGAGAGAGAGAGAGAGAGAGAGAGAGAGAGACGAGGCGATCTGCACCCTAAATATTATAATAGCCTTGGAAACCCACGGGGCCAGTTCTACTCTATCCTCGAGGGTCAATGTGTGTTGGAATTGACTGTGGGGAGTGGAGAGTGGGTTTGGTTTTGAGAATCTCTGAAGCATCTTTGCTACTTTCTTGGGGTGAGAAAGAGTGTACATTGTGGTGTGACCTTCTAGCCTTTCTGAATGCTGCTGATTGACGAGATTTGACTCTGTTTATTTAATTTCTTGGCCATGTTTGTTTCGGATATCCCTGGGTTAGGCTGCTAACCACATGGTCAAGGGTTCAGACCCACCAACTAACTGTTCTGTAAGCACAAAATAAGATTGTCCATTCCCGTAAAAATTTACAGTCTCACAAACCATTGGGAGCAGTTAGTTCATGCTGCCCTGGAGGGTCGCTGTGATTCGAAATTGACTCCGTGGCAGTGGATTTCGTTAGTTTATTTGTTTGTTTTGCCTGCTCCTCCAATCAGCGAGAGCACACTATTCAGTATTGTGAGTTTGGGGTGGTGTGTAGTGTGTTTCTTCCGTAGTCCTTATAAATCACACCTTAAAACCCGTGATTGACTGTGTAGATGCCGAGTGCCTGCATTATATTATTCGAAATAGTGGCGGTGACTTCAGCTTGGAAGAAAGTATCTCATTTTAGTTGTGTTTCTCTAGTATCATTTTCTCAACAAGTGGAGAGATTGTGTTTATTTGAGATGAGAGCACTTTCCTGCTGAGTTCAGTGAGCCTGTTGTGTCTGTCCCCCAAACCAAAGTTGACTGCCTGGGATTCCAGCTCAATAATGGAGTTTTCTGAAACTATTTCTGCTGATCCAAGATAGAAACATCATTTCCCAGGTCTTGGAAATGCTCCACCTATGGTGGAATAGGGAATCTTGGTGACGTAGTGAGTTACCGGTTGGGCTATGAATTGCAAGGTCAGCTGTTCTAAGCTACCATCCCCTCCACAGGAGAAAGAGGCATGATAGCCTCGGAAACTCAGGGATTCGCCCTCCTCTTTTCTAGAAGGTTGCCAGAATCCATGTGACAGTAGGTTTTTTGTTTTTGCTTTTGGTATCATAGATTAAGAGTTTGCGGTGTAGTTGGTTAAGCCTTTGGCCGCTAACAGCAAGTTGAGCAGTTCAAACTCACCGATACCTCTGAGGGAGAAAGATCAGTCTGTCTGCTCTTATAAAGATCTATAAAGTCTTGGGAACCCAAGGGAGCAGTTATGTCTTGCCCTAAAGGGTCTTTATGAGTTGGAATAGACTTGATGATGGTTATAGATATCGATAAAAGGGACAGTCTCATACCCAAAATACCAACAACGGTGTAAAACAGTCCCCTAAATCTTACCTGTATGAAAAGAAGGGTATAGGAAGTATGGCTGTTTAAGTCAGTGGACTTGACCATGTTTCTGAAATTGATGACGCTTGCAAGTAAATATATTTATAGCATTTCCAATGTGGTTTTCAAATTATGGTATTTTTAGGATTTTCCTTTTCCAAAGGCTTTCTTTTGGGATTTTGGCATATCGTTGTGTCATTTTGACAGTGCATTTGTCATCTCAGGTTAGATTTTGACCAATTTAACTTCAAACTTGATTTTCATACTGGAGGATATTGGGGTAGAAATGGGAGGACACGTCCTGAGACCCAACATGGCAATGACTCAGAGCCACCTGGAATTGATCCTTGGCTATTAATTTCTTTGCTAGTGAAGGCTTTCAGAGCCGTGCAAAAATGAGGGACAAAAAGTAAAAATTTTAGTGGGTAGAACACAGGCTCTGTGATTAAAAAAAAATCATTTTATTGGGGGCTCTTACAGCTCTCCTAACAATCCATATATATATTCATCGTGTCAAGCACATTTGTACATATGTTGCCATCATCCTTTTCAAAACATCTTTCTATTTGAGCCCTTGTTATCAGCTCTTCTTTTTTCCTCCCCCTTCTCCCACCCTTCCACCCTCATGAACCCTCGATAAATTATAAATTATTATTTTCATATCTTACACTGTCTGCTATTTGCCTTTACCCACGTTTCTGTTGTTCATCACCCTGGCGGGGGGAGGGTATATGTTGACCATTTCGATCGGTTCACCCTTTCAGCCCCCACCTTTCCCCTACCGTCATAGAATAGCTACTTCCATTATTGTTCCTGAGGGGTTTATCTATCTTGGATTCGTGTGTAGAGAGCTCTTATCTATAACAGTATATATGCTCTGGTCTAGCCAGATTTGAAAGGAAGAACTTGGGTCATGATAGTGGTGGGGGGCGGGGAGGAAGCATTAAAGAACTAGCGGAATATCGTATGTTTCGTCGGTGCTATACTGCACCCTTCCTTGTAACCCTTCTGTGAGGGGATGTCCAATTGTTCACAGATGGGCTTTGGGTTTCCACTCCCCCCACCCCCGCCCCTTTTTTGCAGAGATATGATTGTTTGTTTTGGGTCTTCTGATGCCGGAACCTGATCCTGTCGACAGCTCATGATCACACAGGCTAGTGTGCTTCTTCCATGTGGGCTTGTTGCTTCTCTGCTAGATGGTCTCTTGTTTATCTTCAAGCCTTTAAGACCCCAGATGTTATATCTTTTGATAGCCAGGCACCATCAGCATTCTTCACCACATTTGCTTATGTACCCATTTTGTCTTCAGTGATAGTGTCAGGAAGGTGAGCATCACAGAATGCTGGGTTATTAGAACAAAGTGTTCTTGCGTTGAGGGAGTACTTGAGTAAAGGCCCAATATCCATCCATCTGCTACCTCAATATTTAACATATATGTACATAGATCTATGTCCCTATTGTTATGTATAAATATATTTACATGTGTACGTGCCTGTATTTAGACCTCTATAAATCTCCTTTGCTTCCTAGTTCTTTCCTCTATTTCCTTTTACTTTCCTCTTGTCCCACTGTCATGTTCGACCTTCATTCGGCTTTCACTAATTCCTTTAGGCTACATTGCACTTGATCAAGCCCCACTAGCCATTGTATGCCCTCCTTGCCATTGATTTTAGATCACTTGTTCCCTTGTCCCTGGGTTTGTTGGCTCCTCACTTCCCCACTTCCCCCTCTCCCATGTCCCCCCGGAATCATTAGTTCTGTTGTTTTCTTTTTTACATACACCATATTAGAAGAAGAATTACTTTTCACAGAATATGTAGACATAATGTAGAATACACTTAGGGGAACATCAAGAGTTGGGTTACGTTGTTATAATGTCAATGCTGAAACCAGAAACTTGGAATCAGAAAATCAAGGATGACATGATGACAATTGCATGTCACCTTATTCTAAAGTAGTGGTTCTCAACCTTCCTAATGTCATGACCTTTTAATACAGTTCCTCATGTTGTGACCCCCCCCCACCATAAAATTATTTCGTTGCTACTTCATAACTCCAAATTGTTACTGTTATGAATTACACGACCCTGTAAAAGGGTCGTTCGACCCCCAAAAGGGTTGTGGCGACCCACAGGTTGAGAACCACTGTTCTAAAGGGTATTTGAACCCATGGAAGCCATTTGGTTTAGAGACTCCTAATTCTTTAGTTTATTATTTAACAGTTTTCTTGGTATATAATTCATATATTGTACAACTCACTAGTTCAGTCACATCACGAAGAGTTGTACAATCATCACCACAATCAATTTGGGAACATTTTCACTCTTGAACTCAACCTCCCCTGCTATACACCCAATGGACTAGTAATCCAGTTAATTTCTCTCTAGATTTACCTGACAGTAACATTTCCCCCCCCTCCAATAGTTTTCTTGATATAAAATTCACATATTATACCCTTCCACAGTTAAATCACTTTAATAAAGCGTGTGTATACATCATCACAATCAGTTCTAGGGCACCCTCTCCCATGATGCTTTCATTATTTGCTCCCCAATTCCCTCTGCTTCCTCCCCCCACACCCTGCCCCTGATAGAACATTGCATCAGTTATTGTCTCTGTGCATCATTATTTCTGTGTTTCACAAACTGGGAAACATAACAAAACAATAAAATAAAAGCAGAAACAAGTAAATAAAAAATAAATAGGAAGGAAGGAATGGCCACCAACAATATTAAAATAAGCCAGAGAGAATTTTTCTGTTGTGGAACAAGGGAGATATTTAAAACCTAGAGCACGTTCACGATGGGTCAAGATGGAGGTCAACTGACCAGGTATCATATTATACTGTAGTTCCATCCACCATAATCAAGTTCACAACAATCTCTGTCGGATAGCAAGGCTGTTCATGTCTCTTGACCGTGGCCAGAGGTGATCTGCCAGAGGTTTAATCCAACTAGGTACTCTACAGATGTGTTTGGGCCCCCACTGTCCTCCATAGCCTTCCACAAATGGAGGGTTCACCATTTCAGCTCTGATACCTTTCCCTTCATGTTATTCACATTTTGCCATTTGTCATCTTTGGATCACACCAGCTGGTGCACTTCTTCCATGTGGACTTAGTTGAAGTCCCAACGTTGTCTGGCATCAAGTAGACGGTCTTGTCCCCTTTCCCTCTTCTTGAGGGAGTGACCCCAGCCAATGTGAGGTCTCAATTTTAGAGGTGGTTCTTATGAAGTGCGTACAAGTGGGGTGATGTATGGTTCATGGCAGGCTTTCGACCCCTTTGGGAATTAGCCTCTAAGATTTGTTTAATTGGTGTTTCTCCTTGTGGCAGTGGGCTTCTGCCGTTTCTGTCCTTTTGTCAGTCACTCGGCATAATGGTTTCCGGGTCCATCCATGCCAGGCGGTGTTTCATGCTTTCATCACTGTTTTTTTAGGGACGCATAGTATTCCATGGTGTGTATGCACCCTAGTTTCTTTACCCATTCTTCTACTGTTGGGTGTTTGGGCTGCTTCCAGTTTCTTGTTATTGTGAACTGTGCTGCAGTAAACAGGGGAGAGCATACATCCACTTGTGTTTTGTAGATACTCCTACTTCTTGGTCAACTGTTAGATTATCTGTATCCTTGGGCAGCTGAACTAGAAAGCCTATCCACTGCCTTAGGCCAAGGGTTGGATCTTCCACTCCTGTCTCACAGGGCATCTAGGTGTTTTATTCAGGACGTTAGGGGTGACTGCTAACAATCTTGACTATCTCGATTGTGCCCTAGTGGCATCCTGTGCCATAGTCAGGAGTGACTATGAAGCATGACGTTGTGAGATTCCATAAGGAGCTACTGAGCGGGATGGCAGCAAGGGTGACTGCCTAGGCTTGAGGTTGAATGTGGCATCTGCTTGGATTTCTTGGGCCAATTATTTTGCTTCTTACTTCAAGGGAGGGTGTCTTGATTGCTTAGGGTTGCTGCAACGAAATGCCACAAGTTGGGCGGCTTATAGGAACAGAAATTTATTGGCTTACAGTTCTGGAGGCTAGAAGTCCAAATGAGGGCACAGGCTGTGTTTATTCTTTCCAAGGGGCCTTGACAGAGCATCTGTTCCAGGCCTCTCTCTTAGCTTCTGGTGGCTTCTGGCAATCCAAGGCATCCCTTGTTTTATGGCTGCATCTTCACATGCCCTTTGTTCCCCTCTGCGTCTCTGTGTCTGCTCTCCTTTTTGGTAAAAATATCACTCATGGGACTAGGACTCACTCTGCTCCATCATGAACTCGTGTTAAATCTGCAAAGACTTATTTTCAGATGAGATCCCACTCACAGGTTAGGACTTCAACATACATTTTGGAGGGGACACAATTGAATCCATAACATGGGGGAAACAAGGACAAAGATGAATTTAATAAAACATACACCCAACCCCCCACCCCCATAGCTTCCATGTCTTTGGTCTTAACCCTTTCTGCATTCTACCTCTTCCTTCTCAAGCCCAAGTCCTACGGCGGGCTCTTTATGTCCCCATAGCCTTCCTCCGCCACCAGGAGCCTTTGCCTTCAATGTCCTTGCTCTGGTCTTTCGTATGTGATAACAACAGCAGCAACAACAAAAGTTCCTCCCAGACTCTGGGAAAGCCCTCCACGTGGGATGCGTATCCAGCTTCAAGATAAAGGTGCTTGGAACCCAGAAGAAAGGGCCACCTGCTCAGGCTCTCCAATCGGCCAGATCCTCCTTAATGGTCACCCAAGTGTCAAGGCATGATCCTATCCTAGCCCTCATCCTTAGCTCTCTGTCTCTCTTAGGCTTACTTCTTCATTATGTCCAGAAGTCTTGAACCTCGTATGCCCCAGTGTTATCACAGGTGCAGGGTGGAGCGATGGGATGTGGTCCTTTGGCTCAGGCCATTCATTCACAATCAGCCACAAGTTTAGACAGAGTGTTCTCTCTGCAGGAGGTCTGTGAGTGTGCCCAGTTAGTCTCGCTCTTATCCCTGAGCTGACCCAACTGTGTTAAAGGCATGAGATACCTTTGAAAACTTGAAACCCAAGTCCTGTTACGGACCATTCTGTCATGACCTCACTCACTCACTGCCTTCTCTGCACACCTCACTCTGTGGTACAATCTTGACATGAATTCCATGTAGACACTAAAGCTCTTGTTTCCAGTAAGCTACGCCTACCTGATGTCCTGGAAACTCCAAAAGTCACTACCACCGGGTCAATTCTGATTCACAGTAACAGGCTAGAACTGCCTCCGTTGCGTTTCCGAGACGGGAACTCTTTACAGGAGTAGAAAGTCTGGCCTTTCTCCCTCAGAGCAGCACTTTGCTAGTCTCCCTCCCACTTTCCTTGTCCTCAATCTGGTCTTCCACATTCCTTGTTTCCAACCATGGTGTGGCTGCCTACCTTTCCTCTCCCAAGGCGGCGTCCACTCTGACTCCTGGCGCTCCCCTTGCTAGCATTGGCTAATTTTTCGGAAGCAGATCACCAAGTCCTCCATCTGAGGCACCCTCTGAGCAGGCTCAACTCTCCAACCTTTTGCTTAGCAGCTGAGTAAACCATTGGAAACACTCGGCTGTGACAAGGTGCAAGACGAAGTCGGTGGTGGTGATGGGGAGCATCAGAACAGCAAAGGTCAGTGATTCTTGAGCAGGCAAAGGAAGCAGGGACATTATTCTCCCCAAACAGCCATTTGTTAATTTCCCATTTTAAAGAGGTGCTTTCTACCGAAGTTTTGAATCTGTGAGGAAGTTTCTTGCAAAGATGTCTTCCTTATGTTGTGTCCCTGCCACAGCGGAATCTCTTGCATTTGGACACAACTGGAGAGCGTGTTTGAAAGAACTGGGGAGCAGCTCTCCCTCTCTGGTCTTCAACCTGTTCTAGATGCGCCAGCAATGGACAAGCAGAACTGTGACCTGCAGATCACTGCCATTGGGCTTGCTCCAAGGGATTCCTGTGACTCGGACCCACATCCTCCTCTGAGTGATGAGCAAGCCCTCCCTTCAGATCATTGACAAAGAGGCGGAGCTATAGACTTTGCTCCCCATGCTGTGCATGTGCGATTTCCTTCCATCTTAGCAAATGCTAAGAAGCTCGTTCGCTCTCTTTTATTAGGTATAGAAATTAAATCACTAGCGTTAAGGGGGTGGGGGGAGAATGCTGCATAAAACCTCAGCCCCACCCACCTCTGTTGGCTTGATCTTTTAAAACCACCTCATCCAATGCCTCCTTCAAGAAGCCTGCCCTGCCCCCTTCTGCACCATTATAGAATCCACCAGCCATTCTTTAGGGAAAAAATGAGGCTATAAAGGTTTACAGCCTGGGAATCCCACAAGTTCACTTCTACTTTGTCTTTAGAAACCCTGCTGGTGTAGCTTGTGACATGTTGCGCTGAGACTGCAAGGTCAGCTGTTCAAAACCACCAGACACTTCTCTGAAGAAAGATGAGGATTTCTCCTTCTGTAAAGCTCTCCAGTCTTAGAAATTAAGAACAGTAATTCTACTCTGTCCTTTAGGGTTGCAATGAGTCAGAATTGTTGCGTTGTGTTTTTATGAATCAAAAGCAACTGGGTGTGATGAGTTTGGTTTTTTGGTTTCTAATGGAGGTTTTCATGGTGATTGAATGGTAGATGTGTCTGCCTTCCATGTGGCATCTCGAGGTTTGGGGGTTGCTAGAATGCTGCACTGGTCTTAGTGGAGCGTTCAGAGTAAGGTGAACTAGGAAAAGGGGCCTGGCAGTGGTTTGATCCACAACTGAGCGTGGGAACGGTGCAAGATCACACTGTTCTTTCATTACGCACTGGGTGGCCAGGAACAGCTTCTGATTCGATGGCAGCGAAGAACACAAGGGGCCATTTGATTGGAGAGTCAGAGCCAGATCTTGGCTCCTAAGACCAAGTACAGAGAGAGGCTCAAAGATTTGGCTAAAGGGCAGTTTGTTTAATGTCTACACACACACTTTAAAGACGGCTAATTTAGAGGGAGGAGCAGCAGGAAGTGGCACACGAATAACACATCGGTAAGCAGTTTAACCAACAATCTCTATACTGTGGGAGAGTTGGGAGAAGAGCGGGAAGAAATGGGATCCAATAGAGCTATTAAGCCGGACACCTTCTTTTTGACAGGATACAGGCATGCAAAATTGGCTAAGCTTCACTTGGCATCTCCGTGTTAGGTTCTCAGTAGAGGTTTCCAGTCCTTACAGTCCAGCCACTTGTGGATTGTGTCAAGGGCTGTTGCCATCAAAGGAAACCCTTCCGTTCAGAGCAGCTGCTAGTAAATCATTCTTACAGGAGTTGCACTGAAGCACTTGAGTCCCGTCATTGCCATTGATGTCAGAGTGAAATCACATCACCTATCTGGACTTGCAGGCTCCGCCGATGGGACTGTGTTGGCCCACACACCATTTCACACATACCTCTCTAAGACGATTGTCCTTTCTCGGCTGGTGGGCTGTGCCTGTCTCTGTCTTCTAATAGCTAGGCCGGCAAAGTGAGATGTGCCGGCCATAGCCAATCCACTACCAGGTGTTGTGAACTGGGCATACAACCACACACATCTATGTATAGATTGTTTACTGTGGTTGCTGCGTAACCATGGCGGTGTGGGGACTGGTCAGCAAAGCCTACTGCGGTCCTGTGACACCTTTGACAGCAGTGGTTCTCAACCTGTGGGTTGCGACCCTTTTAGGGGTCAAATGACCCTTTCACAGGGATTGCCTAAGACCATCAGAAAACACAGAAATAATTCACACTATATAATTACATCTTGTTTTGTGATGAATCACTATGCTTTAATTATGTTTAATTATGTTCAATTTGTAACAATGAAAATACATTCTGTATATCAGATATTTATATGACGATATCACAGTAGCAAAATGACAGTTATGAAGTAGCAACGAAAATAATTTTATGGTTGGGGGGGTCACCACTACATGAGGGTTGCAGCTTTAGGAAGGTTGAGAACCACTGCTTTACAGAAACTGTTGACTGATCCCTGGTCTAATACACTCAGAGGCTGTTGAAGACAAGGGCTACGTTGTGTTTGTTTTGGTTTCAGCTCACACCTCAGTACATGCAGTAATTCTGTCAACACGTGCTTGAGTCCCACTCTGTGCTAAGCACACTTCCAAGGGCTGGGGGTGCAGCTCTTAAAGGGAAGAGCTGAGCCTGCTCTCACTGAGTTTATAACCTCGTGCACACATCCAGTAAACAAACTAATTTGTCAGCAATGAATGCCCTGGAGAGAAGGAATTTGGCTCTGGGGAGTGCGGGGTGGGGTGGCGGTGGCAGGTGGAAGTCAGGGCCATGGTTATGATGGGAGCAGGAGTCTGGGCTCTGGGTGGGTTTGCAGATGACCAGTCAGGTGGGTTTGGGGAGTGGAGAATCCTTGGAGTGCTTGAGGAATCACGAGGAGACTATGCACAGAGCAGATAAACAAGAGGTGATGTGGGAGGAGATAAAGTCCCTGACTGAGATGGTGTTTTCTGGATCTGTTGTTTTGGGGTGAGTTTTCTCTGGGTGAGATGGGAAGACCCTGAAGGGCAGAGTTGGGAGGCAGCAGGCTCTGCCATCTTTTAGAGCAGTGGTTCTCAACCTTCCTAATGCCTCGACCCTTTAATACAGTTCTTCATGTTGTGGTGACTCCCCCAACCATAAAGTTATTTTTGTTGCTAATTCATAACTGTCATTTTGCTAATGTTATGAATTGGGCGACCCCTGTGATAGGGCCGTTCGACCCCCAAAGGGTTGTGACCCGCAGTTGAGAACTGCTGTGTTAGACTTATCTCATTTCTAATGATGGTGGTGTTTGTAGGTGCAAATGTAAGGCGATAATATGAAAACATTATGGTAAAGTCACGGAGAATAGGAGAGATTGGAGAGAGAGTAAAATAAAGGAGTCAGACATTGTATGGTAGCCTGCCCACCTCTGACACAGCCATGATCTCAGCAGCCAGGTCCACGCAGAGAGAACAGGAGGAGGAGAGGGGAGAGAGTCCTGTATTTCTGACCAAGGCCAGTATATACTTAGGGGTGTGCAAGACCCCCTAGTTTACAGGTAACCACATACATCACAGGAAGGGGCTGTACAATATGCGTCACAGGAAGGGGATGAGCTAGAGGTGGACACGGAATAGGAGTGTGACAAGAGGGGCCGATCCTAGACTCAAGATGGCAGCCTCACCTTGGTCCTCCTTGATTTGGCTGGACCTATTCTGAGCTCTCCTTCAGGAAAGCAATCCACTATCCTTATCAGCAGGGTGTGAGCCCCACCTATGGTGGGACAGACCATAGTCTGATTGCTCTATAAGGCTGAATGCCTTCAGGGAGACTATTTCTCAACATCTGACTGCCTACCATGTGCTAGCAAGCAGCAGACAACTTGGGGAAAAACCTTTCTGTATCTCACAGTCATCTTTTCTCGGAATTTTTGCCTGAAGGGCTGAAAGACCATGGGCTTGGGGTGGTGAGCGTGGGCAGAAGCCAGAAAGCCAGTTAGCAAAGGCTTGTGATACAATAATCCAGGTGAGAGATGTTCTGTCTTGGCCAAGGTACATGGAGGAGGGGCAGTGAGTTTCCTCAAAGTCAGCCTTCTCAAACCAGCTCAGTGCCTGACATGGAGCAGCCATCCCTTGATTGAGCTCCCAGGGGCATGCACCGCTGACTTCCCACTAGGGATTCTGATTCTGGGATGCTGGCTCCTGGTTTTACCAGAAAACAAACCGACAAAAAGTCAATGGTGTTTCCTTTAATCTACATCCATGCTTCTGATGGGCAGTGAGAAGATATTTCCATTTAGCACCCATTCCCTTTTAATGTAATTAGCCAAAGCACTGCTTATAAATTGCCATTGTTAGCTGTGTTCCAGTCCATACACAATAGAAGGAAAGTCTGCCTGGTTCCGCACCAACCAGCCACTAGTTTGGAATTGGTTGATGTGAATCGTAGGGTTTCTGTAAGCTGATTGTTGGAAGTAGATGGTCAGGCCTTTCTTCCTCGTTTATTTTAGTCTGAAAGTTCTGCTGAATGTTGTTCCGCATCCTAGCAACACGTAAACCTTCACTAATTGACAGTGAATGGCTACATATATGAGGTGTATTGGCTGGGACTTGAACTACCAGTCTCCCTGATGATCAAGTAACACCTTTCCATTGCTTCTCCGCCATCTATAGGAAAAATCGGAAGGGACCAAGTATGGGGTGTTCAGTTTCTTATAGCAGCAGTCTTGGGGTTTGCAAGGCAGGTTGTAGAAAGATGAATGAGCTCTCATATTTCAAATTGCAGCTAGTGAATGGTTGAAGGGTTGTTTTTAATGTCAGGCTTCTGCGAAATCAGAAGCTCTTTAATTTTTAACAGGCCCGGAGCATGCTTTCGACTTAACGACCAGCGACCCTTCAGTGGGTAGCCAGATAAGCATCACTTTAATGAAAGCACCACATGGTCATTGGGTAGGAAGCTGTTTCAAAGAGGGTCAGGGTATTATCGAAATCACTAATTTTGCAGATAACTGGGAAGTGTGAATACAAAAAGGCAGGTTGTCAGGATCACTCAACACAGCTTTGGACATGAGGTGGGCTCATAAATCCAGCTGAGCAAAACCCCTGGGGCATGATGCGAGTTTGTGTCCATTTTTGGAATGGCCCCATTCGCCCCCAGCCTGCCCATCCCCAGCCTGTTAGCGCAGGTCTTGGCTAATGGGCTTGAAAGAACGACAGTTGAAAGGGGCTTGGTTCCCAGTCCTGCTAATAAGCAGGAGACCTCTTCACCCCGGTTTCCACAGAACTGGGATTCTGTGGATGCTTGCGCCTGCCCATTTGCAAGGGCCAGTAGGTTCACAAAACCCACCAGGGGGCCAGTCTGGAGGGAAGCAACAAAGCTGGTGGAGGTCATGCGCTCTGGTGTGAGGCTGGACCGCCTGCTGCCCTGGCCTGTTGGCTAGCAACAGTGACCAGCCTTTGACCGGATTTCAGGCCCCTTGTAAGCCTCCTTAGGATGATGCAGGCTACTTAAACCTGCTTTCACAACGGTCATTGTTCACCATGAAAATCCTGGTTCTGATGACTTTTGGTCATTAGATTTCATCATTCTAATAAACACAGTCACTGGTACCAAAGTGAGCCAGATACTTTCTGCGCTTCCTCCTGCCGACCCCAATCCCAACCCCGGATTAAACAGAAGAATGACAAACACATATCAGAAAGATTACTAACACTCCTTGTGAACATTGGTGTTTTTCTTTCCCCTTGATGCTCACTGTATTTTAGAAACTGACAACAACAAAGTGTTACCGCCCTGCATTGCGTCGCATGTGCACATCATGCCCGTTTACACATTGTGTTGCTCTAACGGGGGTGGGGTTGCACCCACCGATGGATGAACCTACCCCATATCGTTGAATCGTACGTGTGAAAATGCCTGGTGCGTCAATAGCTTGGTTGCAGAGAGGTTTACCACAATCAGGAATCTATAGTTCAGCAGTGAGTGTTTTTCCATTTTTATTTTCAAATTCAAGTCAAATCTGGAGGTCGCACAGTAAGATTATTGTGGCTGGGTACAAATGCTGGAAATGGCAGGTTTGAGATCATGCCACTTTGGAGTGAGCCCTCTTAAAAAATACAATGGCAACAACAACAACATGAAGGCTTTCAGTTCCTTAACCTTGGAGAAAATATGAGTTGGCCGGTGTGAGTGGTTCTCCCCCCTCCCCACCTTATGTTCTTGATGAGTAGAAAGAGAATGACCTGGAATGTACACCAGGCCCCCCCTCCGGGACTGGCGGTGGGAGGGATTCATAGAGGCAGGCCAAGCTGACACACCTCCACGCCCCCACCCCACCCCACCCCACCGCGGCTGACCCCCGAGTGCCTAATCAGACCTTCTGTTCTGTTTCCAGATAGCTGACCAGCTTCCGGGGATCTTGCTGATGACACAGGAGAGTTTCGCCTGAAGATGGAAACACTGGAGTCGGAACTGACCTGCCCTATCT
This sequence comes from Echinops telfairi, assembly GCF_000313985.2. Classification (NCBI taxonomy): domain Eukaryota; kingdom Metazoa; phylum Chordata; class Mammalia; order Afrosoricida; family Tenrecidae; genus Echinops; species Echinops telfairi. Next base: position 18,211,479 of record NW_022103951.1, read on the forward strand.
GCCTGGAGCTCTTTGAGGACCCTCTCCTGCTGCCCTGCGCACACAGCCTCTGCTTCAACTGTGCCCACCGCATCCTGGTGTCACACTGTGCCACCAACGAGCCTGTGGAGTCCATCACCGCCTTCCAGTGCCCCACCTGCCGGCATGTCATCACCCTCAGCCAGCGAGGTCTAGACGGGCTCAAGCGCAACGTCACTCTGCAGAACATCATCGACAGATTCCAGAAGGCATCTGTGAGCGGCCCCAACTCCCCCAGTGAGACCCGCCGCGAGCGGGCTTTTGACGGCAACACCATGACCTCCGCGGAGAAGGTTCTCTGCCAGTTCTGTGACCAGGAGCCTGCCCAGGACGCTGTGAAGACCTGTGTCACTTGCGAAGTGTCCTACTGTGACGAGTGCCTGAAAGCCACTCACCCCAACAAGAAGCCCTTTACCGGCCATCGCCTGATTGAGCCCATTCCCGACTCCCACCTGCGGGGGCTGATGTGCCTGGAGCACGAGGAGGAGAAGGTGAACATGTACTGTGTGACCGATGACCAGCTGATCTGTGCCTTGTGTAAACTGGTCGGGCGGCACCGGGATCATCAGGTGGCAGCTTTGAGTGAGCGCTATGACAAATTGAAGGTTAGTCCGACCCGCCTGAAGCCAAAACCCTTTTCTGCCAACAGATGTCAGGGGAAGCCAAAGTGATAGCTACGTGGCAGGTGAAGCTTTGCGCTTCACCTCTTTTATCTGATTCGTTGTAGCATGTTCCTGGCAGCCTCCAAACGTTACACAATAAGGCGATCTTGTAAAAGCGCACTGCTGCTTGTAATTTTAGCGTGGTTCAAAGGGGAGGGCCAAATCTGAAAATCTGTATTCATTTCAAGCCTGGCTCTGCTTTTCTTGAGGGGGGTGGCCACGGTGGGAGGTGGGGTGGGAGTGGGGGGAGGAGAGAAAGAGAATGAGAATGAACAGAAAGGATGGTGGATAAAATCTACTTTGAGCATTTGTTTTCCTCTCTCTGCAGGGAAAACGAATTCTCCTCACCTTGTACCTGTCTCTAGTTACCACACAAATAAAAGAACAGAAGGGGGCCTCTCTGTAGCTAAAGCGGGGCTTTAGAAGACTGGGGACGTTTTCTGCCTTGTGTAAATGATACTCACTCTTGGGGAGCGAAGACCTTTGGACGGCTCAGGTTTCATGAAAGAATTTCTTTCCGTGTAGTCTCTTTATCCAGGAATGTAACAAGCAGGGCCACTTGAACTTCACTGTTCACAGGACATTGTTAACCCAACTCCAACCTGAGGTATAATAATTAATATGATTTGATGTCAAATTAACAAAACCACTGTCTAAATAGGGAGTGAATGCATCAGGGAAGAACTAATAAGTCCCGTCGCCACCTGGCTGAGCAACCTCAGGTGACTGTGGGTGTAATTAGTGGAGACTCAGCTGAGAGAGCCTGCCTCCGAGAGCAAGAGACCTTGTTCACTAGCTAATTTTAGATCATGGAACACCAATTAAACGGAAAGGAAGTATAAATTAAGAGCTTTAAGTAAATATACACCGGGGCCCTTCCTCGCAGGAAAAATACACACCAGGGTCTTGAGCAAACAATGAATCACATGGACAAAAGAGTGTTACCGCTCAGAGACAATTGTCACCTTGTACAAATGGTTCCTGTCCTTCCTCCTGCACACTAATGGGGGCTGTGTTTGCCGGGACCATGCCATTTATTTTTGGAAGTGGGCTCAACTGAGCCCATCTGTGACTGAGCTCAGAGATTTTGCATTGTGCTGAGGGACGCTGACGTGCTGAAAGTGCATCCCTGCTTCTAAATGTCCCTTGTGGAGAACAAAAGCAACACCTGCACAGCACAGCTCACTGAAAGAAAGTGTCCAGAGCGTGACAGGGGCAGGTCCCTCTACAAAGGAGGCAGAGGAGGTTAATCCTAAGGCTTAACTGATACACACAGACGCTGACCACTTTGTGGAGTAATGTACGGTAGTTGTTCCAGAACGTACCACTAAAGTTCATAATAGCAAGGGCGATGCCTGGATGAGTCGTGTCTCTAAAACGCACTCTTCAGAAATGGAAATGGCTTGGTGGTTTGTTTAGAAATCAAAGTGAATCCTTGTTGTTTTGGTCCTTTATCTTTCTTTGGAGTTGGCGTATTCAGGCTGCTTAACAGGGAGATGTTTGATTTCTGTTTCCCCCCAAAAAACAAAAACCCATGCCAAATCTCCCCGTTCCCTTCTTTATAAAAAAACCGTCCCTTTGATTGGGTTTCCACTGCCTTCTATAGCCTGTTCACATAATGATACTTGGGGACTCAAAACTCCCAGGCTGGAGAGTCCCGACTGGGAGTCAAGTTCTATTCATTACTTGTGTAATGTCACGGGGGAGTTATTAATTACTTAAAGAACATCCCCAAATTTATAAGGAGATACTGTCTTGGTCTTGCCCAATGTTGTGATGATAGCGCAGCCTCTTCAATTAAGCCCCACTTTCTTGTCGAAGCAAGCCCAGGGAGTTAGCCATCCCTGCTTCTGACAGATAACGCTATAGCATATTGTATTTTCTAATTACAGAAATCATCCTTGCTTCTGACAAATAACGCTATAGCATATTGTATTTTCTAATTACAGAAATTGAAGCATATAAATAGCATCCAATACATGCACACACTTTTGCAGCCATTCGAAAAAAATGTGCTGATGAACATTCAAACAAGCGACATACTGGCAGAAAATGTTTGCTTCAAAGCATGTGATTTATGACAGAGTTGTTGTTTTTTATAGAAAAAACCTAAAAAATCTATGATGCTTGGGCTTCTCTTACTATTTCAGTGATCACATATTTGTGAACATATGGACGTCCTCGCTATGTGATTGTGATTTCTTGTTATTGTAACCTAAGTACCATGCAAACATTGAGTTCTGAAGGAAGCACGAGCATGCCAAGGAAGTCTATTTTTTTAATGATTACTTGGATCAAAAAATTGCATTCTGTATGAATGTTTCTGAGGCTCTGCCATCTTGTGTAGATACGGATTTGAGACGATGTAGGACACAAATAGAGCATGAAGAAACGAGGATGTTTTCATCAGTAAGACGACAGATGTGTCTTAATTTATTTGCATGTGTAAGGACCCAGGTGTCTCCCATTCCAAACCTTTTTTGTCCTTTAGTTAGGAAAAGTACATTATATGAAGAGGGGAATTATGTAATGCTTTTGGCACATAATTATGTCTTGCAGTAAGACGAAGCTTTGGGAGACATTTTTGATTCATATAGATTTCAGCAAAAATTGCTTATTTCTTAATTGTTTAGACATCACAGCCCCAAGTATAAGAGAAAAATAAAGCACATTAAAAAATGACACCATGTAGACTTCATGCTGATCAAATCACCCACCTGATCTGAAATGGTGTCTTGTTAGAAATATAATGCTTTTGCAGCCTCTGCAAAGGGAAGCATTTATAAAATACTGAAGCAAAGTGAAAAGTGAACTAGCATTTCCTGGAAAATATTTTAACCCCAAATCGAAAAGTTTTCCTACCAAATGCTAACATCTCACAATACGAGCCTTGTTTTACATAATTTTAAAGAGTTTCCAGAAGCTTCTCTCAGTCCGCCAAACATGGATTAAAAGTTTGCTGAGCCACGTACCATATTCTTGTTGTGAGGTGCTGCCAATGCTTCATGGCAACCTGCACCCTCTCACAGTTGTTGCTGGATTTGAGGTTCTGTTGCAGCCACTGTGTCAATCCAGGTGGTTCAGGACTCATTCTTTCATTGGCTCTCTACCAAGCATGATGCCCTTCTCTGGGAATTTGCCCAAATTCCCGGATGTGAGATGAAGGCTCCCCATCCTTCTTTCTGAGGATCTTCTGGCTGTCCTTTTTGTAAGACAAATGCGATCATTCTCAGTTAATGGTCTATTCAATCTTCTTTGGCCTTCCTTATTCATCGTCCAGCTTGTGTGTGCAGGTGAAGTCAGAGAAAAGACCCCGGCTTAGGTCAGGAGCACCCTAGTCGAGACTTCGCTGTAACATCTTTGCTTTTGAGAATCTTAACGACGTCTTCTGGTTGTTGCATATTGTATGTTTTTACTTTTGTGATATTTTTTCAAAAAGACCAAATGGTACTGATGAAGGGTGACACAAGGGAGTTTTATGGAAAATAAACTATTCTATATCCTGATTACCATGGTTATTTTGCAAATCCACCCATGCAGTCAAATTCGTAGATCTGTGCACAAAATAAGTCCCAATTTTATTACATGATAATTTTAATACAATTACTATGTGCATTAAAAAGTATTAGGATCAAAAAATCGAGTCACTATAAATGAATTGCCTTTAGGGTCTCTTTGCAAAGATAATGTTAAGTAAAAGTTAATTCCTGTAATATTTACTTCAATTTATCTTTTCACTTCTTGAATTTACATTTTTCTGTATGTTAGCATAAAATAAAGAAGTCTTTTGTAGCAGATTTTCCAAGTACACTAAATCGTTTGATTTCTTCGTTGCAACTTCCATGGGTGTTGGTTATGGATCTGAGAGAAAATTAACCCTTGACAGTTTCAGTGTTTTCTCCATTTATCATGATGGTACTTATCGGTCCAGTTGAGGATTTTTCTTTTCTTGATGTTGAGATATAATCCATACTGGAGACTATAGTTCCTGATCTTCATTAATTACTGTTTTAATCCCTCTTCACTTTCAACAAGCAAGGTTGTGTCACTTGTATATCTCAAATCGTTAGTAAGCCTTCCTCCCATCCTGATACTACATTCTTTCTCATATACTCCAGCTTCTTGGATAATTTGCTGAGCAAACAGATTGAATAAGCGTGGTGAAAGGATGCAACCCAAGCACACACTTTTCCTGATTTTCAACCGTGCAGTTTCCCCTTGTTCTGTTCAAAACGACTGCCTCTTGGTCTATATATAGTTTCCTTAGGAGCACAATGAAGTATTCTAGAATTCCCATTCTTTACAAGGCTATCCCTAATTCTTAATCCTCACACACTTGAATGCCTGTCAGCCAAGATCTATCTGATATTAGCAATGATGTCCCTCATTCCACATCCATTTCTGAACCCAGCTTGAATCTCTGGAAGTTCCCTGTTCATGTAGTGCTGTAACCCTTTTTGAGTACTCTTCAGCAAAATTTTACTTATGTGTGGTATTAATGACATTCTTCCACAATTTCTGCATTCCATTAGATCACTCTTCTTTGGAGGGGGCACAAATATGGATCACTTCCGGTTGGTTTACTTGGTAGTTGTCTTCCAAGTTTCTCGTCACAGACTGTTTTCTTCTAGAGAAATGACAAGGGTTTTCTCCCCGTTTTGTTATGCAAAATAAGACTTCATGTTGTCTTTTGGAGCCATATTTTGAAATCTCTGTTTAACTCTTCATTATGTAAGAGTCTCTTCTGACATCCTTTTTTCCCTTTTCTTTCTAACTTTTCAATGACCCTTTGTTTTCTTCTGGTGCGATTGCCTTGAGGTCATCGCACAACTCATCTGGTTTTCAGTCAGGAGGGTTCAGGGCATCAGATCTAGTCTTGAAATGACCTCTACATTCATGTGGAGTGCGCTCAAGGGCCTTGTCCTTTTCTTCCCCTCCAGCTTCAATTTGCATCTGAGCAGGTGATGGCCTATTCCATACGCAGCCCCAGGTCTGGTTCGGACTGATATTGAGCTTCTCCATTGTGTCTATTCTCCTTTCTCTTTCTATCCATTGTTTCTTTGCACAGATGTAGTCAATTTGGTTTCTGTGTATTCCATCTGGAGAAGTCCCTGTATATGAGTATAGTTACTGTTTAAATTGTTGAAAAAGGTATTTCCAATGACTAAGTTGTTTGCCTTACAGCATTCTTTTACATGATCATCCCCAATGTAATTTCCATGACCAAGGCCACATTTTCCAACGACTGATCTTTCTTCCAAGCACCAGCAATTATAAATGCATCTTGATTTCATGTTTAACCAATGTCAGACTGTTAAAGTTGGTAAAAATATTCAATTTCTTCATCTTTGGCACGAGTGGTTGCTGTATAAATTTGAGCAATAATCGTATTATTAACTGGTCTTCCTTATAGTTGCATGGCTATTTATCCTATTACTGACAACACTGGGCTGCAAGATGGATTTTAAAATGTTCTTTTTTATGATGAATCTATTATCATTCCTCTTTAATTTAGTTTTCCTAGCAGGGTAGATCAATTTCTGATTCAAAATGCCCATTTCACTAATGCTGAAGACATGGATCTTCAAGCGTTCCATTTGATTTTGGACAACTTGCAATTTTATTAGACTCATACTTTGTGTAGTCCATGTTCTGGTTATTCATCGTCATGTGTAGCTTCTCCTTTTGAGTCCTGCCACACCAGCAAATGAAGGTCTCAAAAGCTCCATCATTAAGCTTGACTCTACTTTGAGGAGCCAACTCTTCGCCAGACAGATTGTGAGTGCCTTCCAGCCAGAGGGGCTCATCTTCTTTTGGACTGTATCAGAGAGCAGATGCTGCTCTGCTATCCATAGATTTTAAGGGGCCTCCCCCCCACCACCCACCCAACCAAACCAATGAAATAGCTAACTCCTTCCTACTGGTCTGTTTTGGTATAGAAAATCCAGTGAAATCTGCCCATGCTGGGTGAACCCTACTGGTATTTCAAGTAACAGTAACATAGCTTCAAGCATTTTACACCAACAACACCCAAGCCCCACTACCTTGTAACAAACTGACAGACTCGGAATATACATGACACGGGACTGAATTTAATAAAACACAGTCTCCAGGTATAATGGAATCACAATATCTTAATTCCTTTTCCATACTATGTTAGAGCTCTTTTTTTTCTCTTGCTACACCTATAAAAATACACAATCCAAGACAAATGACCTTTCCTTGCCCTTTGATTTTAACACAGTCTCCTTCCAATTTGCTCAAGCTGAAGGGCTAAACCACTGTTTTGCTCTTCTGACTCAAAAGCTGGGCCAAAGCAACTTTATTTCTCTAATGAGTGTTTTAATGGATCCTCCTGTGGTAATTTGTAAAATAATTTGATAAAGCATCCAGTTAAAACTCAACCTTCTTATATAATCCTTATCATCTGAAAGTAAAGACATGGAATATAACCCTTGGTTTTTAATTTATAGAATGGTGGGTTTTATAATTGTGAGTCTCATGCTATATTTTTATTTGCAACCACAAGTTGGAAAGAGAACTAGATGCCTTTTATTCTTCTTTTTTTTTAAATCATGGGTTTCTTCTTGGAAAATATTCACAGTCACAATGCAAGTTCCAGTGAGAGGGTACTGTGTGTATGCCTATACATACAAACACACACCCATGCCTATGCATACATACATACATACATATACACATGTGTGGCATACATCTATTTAATATTGCGTACTTGCTGAATCTGATTATATGGAAGCAATTTCAAGAGACTGGCATTTTCATCAGGGATAGTTCATTTTTCCCCCCCAACACAGCAGCCTTACATTATTTATTGTTAAACTCTTGATGTGGAAGCATAAAAACCAAGGAAGAAACCCAGGATGGCGGGGAAACTGAGCAGGGATATTTCATTCTGTAGGCAAAAGATGTCAAAAAAGATACAGCAAAAATAGATTCCCATTCCCCCCCAAATATTTTTTTCTATTCCCTGAATGTTTGGTAGAAGTCACTCTTGGATTTAGCTTAACTTCTGTGGGACCATTTTAAACTATTGATTTGACTTACTTAATGGTTATAAAACTTGTAGATTTCCTATTTCTTCTAAGTCATTTTCAGTTTTTCAGGAATTTTTCTATCTTATCTGATTTTTTTTCAATCTATGTCATAGCTAATGAATTATTTTTCATATTCTCCCACAACTTTGTAGTTTGTTTCTCTGTTTAATGATGCCCTTTCATTCCCATAAAGAGTTACAGTCTCAGAAACCCACAGGGACAGTTCTACCCTGTCCTACAGGGTCACTGTGAGTCAGAATTGACTCAATGGCTGTGAATTTGGTTGGTTTTAGGTTAGGGTTTCATCCCCAGTGTCTCTCTCTCAAATAAATTTTGTAATTCTATTTTTTATTGGCACGACCAAGATCAGACTTTTCACTAGGTTGTTCTCATGATCGAAACTTAATTGTGCGTCTGCTCTGTGCCTTATTTCTTTCTTTTAGCTATCTCTGGGTTAATTCTGTTGTTCTTTCCTAAGTTTTTAAGATGGTTCCTTCATTCGTTCATTTTAAATTCTTTTCTTTTCTTTTTTATATAGTATAAAATTCACTACAAAGTTCTTTTTCTTAGCCACCTCTTCCAAGTTTGTTATTAGTCTTTTAAAAATATTATCATCAGTTATAAGTGTTTTCTAATTGTCATTACTGTTTTTTCTTGACCCATGAATTATCTAGAAGTGTCTTTTTAAAGTTCTAAACTTATTTCTGCTATTCATTTCTAGATTTGAGGACCCAGTCCATACTAGGCCTTTTGCATACTTAATTCTTGTCAATGTTCCATATGGGCTTGAGACAAATGGACCTTTTTATTTCTGAATGTAGCATCTATATTACCCATTAGCATAAGCTTGTTTGCTGCATGTTCAAATCTTCCATAAATTTTCTGATTTTTCACTTTGTCTGATCAACCAGCTACTAGAGGATACACATCATTTCTGTCCAAATTTTCATAGTCCTGTCATTCCTCTTGCATTATGACTTTCAGAACTATGTACATTCATGTTCACAACCTTATCTCTTTTTGGTGGTTCAACTTTTTAATCAATATTAGTGATATTTTCTTATCTATAAAAAACAAAAGACTAACCTCACTGCCAAATTGTTGATCCTGATTCATAGTGACCTTATAGGACAGGGTAGAACTGCTCCTATGAGTTTCTGAGACTCTAAGTGTTACCGTAGTTGAAAACCCCTTTTCCTCCTGAGGAACAGATAGTGGTTTCAAACTGCTGGCCTTGTGGTTAACAGCCCAGTGTGTAAACACTGCACTACCAAGGCTTTTGTTATCTATAGTGATGCTGGGTTCCCATAAGTCTATTTTGGCAGATCTTATCATTGCTATCTAGTTCCAGGACAGGGTTGAGGACTATTAGTATTTACCAAGTATATGAGCCTGTTCTTTGAGTCTGTGCCCTTTTGTTTTTAGGTATGTCTCTAGATATCAAATAGTTCTTTTGGGGGGGGTTTTGTTTGTTTTTAATCTATTCTAACAAATTTCCTTTTTTTAACTGGATCATAGAATCCTTTTATATTGCTTGTGAACATAGATACATCTGGGGGTTTTAAGTCATTATTTTTTTGCCAGCCTATCTATCGATCTATCTATCTATCTATCTATCTATCTATCTATCTATCTATCTATCTATCTCTCTATCCACCCACCTCTTCCTTACCTTCTCCAACTCATGGTGAACCCATGTGTGTCATCATAAAACTTTGCTCCACATGGTTTTCAGTGGCTGATGTTTCTCATAAATGCTTTGCCAGACCTTTCATCAGACGTGCCTCGGTGTGGACTCAAGCTTCCAATCTGTTGCTTAGCAGCTGAGCTTAGTGTTAACCCTTTGTACCCCCAGCCCCCCCCCTTCTCAAACTAGCTCACAATAATTTCAAATCCAAGTCTGATCTACAATGTCAGTCTATCATAGGACTTTCCCCCATGTCCTTGCGATACATGAATCTATCCGACGGATGTCTTCGAAAGGGCTTTGAAATTGCCTTGGTGATGCAGCGCTTCACCCACACCCACACTGCAATCCTGCCTGTGCCGATTTCACAGGAACTGATCTTTAGTCTGCAATATCGATTGCCAACTCTTTGTAAATTATATTAAAGCTCTATTTTCGGTTTGCCGGTTTGGTGAGAAAGTATTATAAAGATAGTTAAAAGAAAGCATCGCCAGAAAGAGAGCGTTTTCACAATAAGTTCAAGGCCATACCTGCCCCCACTCCTCCTCAGCCTGCAGAGAGGAATGTACTGTTTCTTAGAGATTTATGATTAGTGGGGTCGTTTTCTTGGTAGACTCAGAGAGTTCCGGAAAATGCACCGACAAGTACACAAGGCACCTCTTAGTCATGTGGTAAACAAATGTAATTCTTGGGCCCGTAGCTTAACCTTCCTGTGCTATGTGACTTGTCTGCAGAATAGGACTCACAATGTACTTACTTGCGCAGAAAGTTGGAAGAACGGAATAAAGTGTCACTTGAAAACACTTAGCAGCTTGCCAGGCACAGAGGATGGCTGCAATCTGTGTTAAGACAGCTGCTATGAACTTGGGGTGGAGGGTGTAGAATAGCGTCATGCTTAAGTGTGTGGACTCGGCAAATTCTTTTGTAATGACTGATAGTATTGTGTGTGTGTGTGTGTGTGTGTGTGTGTGAGTGAGAGAGAGAGAGAGAGAGAGAGAGAGAGAGAGAGAGAGAGAGAGAGAGAGAGAAGGGTGCATGTGGTTGTTTCTGTGGATGTTGTCTGGGTTTTCTGAAGCACCTGGCCAGGGACAGAGGCACAGTAGTGAATGAATACTTGTTGATGGACTTGCGCCGAATTGATGGTTTGGGTGACGGTTTCGGAATTCAGAGAAGGAATGGATGACTGGTCTTGAATGTTGCTTCAGGGAGGTGGGACTTAAGCTGCCTTAACAGATCGGTGGCTTATGCATCAAAGAAGAGCGAGGCCTCCGTGAGAGGGAGGCCAGCACAGACCTGTCGGCAGGAATAGGCAAGATGGCTTCACGAGGCAAAACAATGCTGGCTTGAACTCAGGCTGCTGATTGAGGGGCCAGAAAAGATAATGTTGGAGAAGTCACCTTGGGGGAAGATTCTGGAAGTCTTTGAATGCCAGTTAAGGATCTGGGGCACATTTATTCTTTGTACAGTGTCAACGGATTACTCTTTGAGAGAAGAAATGATGTCCTGTCTCATATGTGAAGGAAATGTCACATGAGGGTGTCAGAACAAGTAGTGTGTCAGTGTCCATGGAAGAAATAGAAGGGGGAAGAAGTCTCCGTGTTAGGTTGGGTTTCTGTGGTCTCTTTTAATTGACAAAGTGACTTGTTGCATAGGTCAAAAAACATCATCCTGTCAGCAGAAATGCATAGAACTGTGCGATTCAAACTCCTGACTTGAAGCCTAAGTAGAACCTGGAAGTGTGGCTTCTGACTTGCTCTCTGTTCCAAATGTGAGCCTTTTCCAGCCTTCTGAGTGTATGGTTTGCAGGTGACAAGACCCATTGGTCATGAGGTGACTTAAGTTTCCTGGCTTTTTGATTCACTTTCAAGAGGATACCATTTAAAAATCTCTGCCAACTGCAAGCCTCCAGACGAGCCTCTTCTATAGATGAGGACCTTGAGGTGGAGAGGGCCCTGAAGTTGGCTCTGGTGACCTAGTCAGATAGTGACATTGAACAAGAACTAGGCCACGGCTCCCTCTTCTGGGACTTCCTGCTTTGAGTGTCCAGTCATTTCCGAGGCCTCTTTTCAGTCTTTGGGGACAAATCTATAGTGATCTCAAAAACTCCTCACCTGGCTGCAGACCCCACAAATGGGTGTTGGATGATGCCTTATCAATTTTTTTGTAAATTACTGCTGAAGCATGGCATTGGGATGATGCATCCGGAGCCACCACTCAAATAAACTACTGTGAAGTAATCCCATCTGGGCATCTTCTATAGCTGAGCAAGGTTTAGACTTCATGCTGGAGTTACTTTTCCATAGATAGACCCAGAAGACCTGGGCATTGCAGAGGAAAGATGTTTGGACAGAGATGTCCATGTGGAAACAAATTGAAATTGCTGCTTGAATAGTCTCATCATTTCCCTCTTAGGATTATTTAGGAAAATGGTTTTATTTAATTGAAATGAGTAAATATAGGCACGGGTACTTGTTTATACATGATACTTGCATTGATAAATTACTGGTGTTTGGGAACGAAGATGAAGGGCCAGTAGTTCAAAACTATGGCCTTGTTGATAGAAAGACCAGCAAAAGAGTACATGATAGAATTCTGTAAGACCAACAATTAATTCATTAGGGTCACTTTTTCCCCAACAACATAACTGGTTATCATACATGTAGAACTTGATAGGTGGATTACACAGGAATCAAAGTGACTGTCTTTGGTAAGAGGCAATGGAGAAGCTCAATATCAGTCAAGACAATGCCAGAGGTTGATTTCAGAACAGATCATGTACTCATGTACAAGTTCAAGATGAAGCTGATGGAAATCAAAGCAAGTTCACAAGTGCCCAATGCCTTGAATACATTCTCCTTGCACTTGGAGATCATCTCAAGAATAGATTTGACACACTGATCACAAACGACCAAAGAGCAGAAGAGTTGTATGAAGTCATTCAGGGCTTCATCCAGAAAGAAAGTTAAACGTTATTTTAAAAGACAGAAAGAAGGAAAAGGCCAAATGGATGTCAGAAATGACTCTGAAGAGTACTCTTAAGCACAGAATAGCTGAAACGAATAGAAGCAATGATGAAGAACAGACAGCTTCAAATGCAGCTCGAGAAGCTCAGCCTGTCAGTGTGGTCTTCGGTGTTGTAGGGCTGCCTTTGGAGTTTGAGGACAAGATTTAGGAAGTCAGCCCCGGCCTATGTGGCAGCCACTGTATTCACAGGAAAGAGTGGAAGAGCGGGTGGAGGGGGTATTCCAATATTGGTTAAGGAGGCCTTGGCTTTCAGCTATACCATTCTCTGCATGGTGCTCGTCTGCGCCTGTCCCAGCTGCACACATGCATCGAATAGCTGGTTTATTATTTGCCACCTCCCTTATATCTCCTGCTGCACACATGGGGGGAGGGGGCGACTGGAAAACAATGGATTTTCTTTGCATTGGGATTGTCGAAGTTCTGAAAAGCTTCTATCCTGTCTGTGCCTTTATAAACACTTTATCCCTTTCTACTTTTTCCATTCCTGTATTCTTATTCAAAACTAAACCACTATTTACTTACCCAAGGAATGCATGTTGTATAGCTACTATGAGATAAACTTGGGACAAATTCTGAGAATGCAGAAATGAGTCACATGGATAACCTGCTTCTAGGGGAATTAGAAAAAGTGATTTATGTGTGTGATCATTAAGGTTTATTGTGCCAACCTGGCCAATGAACACATGTGGGATTCATTGATGGGGAGAGAGAGAAATGGCTCAGCCAGCTTCCCCTTTGGCTCTAGTTGGACCAGGGTGCAGCTGCCTTAGGGTACAGTTCCCTGCTTCAGCTGGCAAGGCTTATTTCCTGCAAGACATCCCTGAGGAGAAGCCACATGGACCTACCCCGACGCAGCCTTGGGTGCTGGAGAAGCTGCGTGGAGACCCCTGCCAGCGCTGAGATGCTTACATGCTCACTGATTTGGTTTTCCTCCTGCCGTTGGTGTCATTGTGTGTATTTTATGAATTTGAGGAGGACTTTGTAGATCGGTGTTGGACGTATGGGCTAATGTCGGACTGGACTGGGTTGGGATGCTTTCTTTTTATTAATCACTTTATTGGGGACTCGTACAACTCTCATCCATCCATCCATCCATTGTGTCAAGCACATTTGTACATTTTTTGCCATCATCATTCTAAAAACATTTTCTTTCTACTTGAGCCCTTGGTATCAGCTCCTCACTATTTTCCCTCCCTCCCTCATGAAACCTTGATAATTTGTAAATTGTTATTATTTTTTCATGTCTGACACCGTCTGATGTCTCCCTTCACACACTTTTCTGTTGTCCACCCCATCCATCCCCCAGGGAGGGGTTATATGCAGATCATTGTGATGGGATGCTTTCTTAATGTACACTTACCCTTTATATAAAATTTTCCCTTGTGAAATATGAGTGTCTATGAATTTTGTTTCTCTAGTCTACCCGGACTAACACAGTGTTCTTCAAAAGGGCAATGGAAACAGTTTCAGGGAATCCAATCTATGAGCTCAATACTAAAAAGAAGAATCGTGAAAAATACTGACTTGCATGTTGATTTGGGGAAAAGGCTTATGGTAATTCCAAAAGTTCAAGTGCAAACACACTTCAGTGACAAGCAGTGGTCAGAGAGGACAGACTGTGACATTCACACTGCCTGTTCCTTTTGAGCAGCAGGGGTGGCAAGACAGGAGGGCTCTCGTCTATGATAAAATCCGCTCAGCCGTGCTCCTGTTAATGACCAGCCGGCCACTACTTACATGATTGTTGACTGTTCCCATGGCCTTTCCTCTGGGCTCTGTTTCCTTCCTGCGCAGGGCAAAGAGGTCAGGTAAATAGCCAGGCACAGAAGCAGTTTATGTCATTTCCACTCCGACAGGAGTCCTCTCTAGGAAGCAATTCTGGGAGGCCAACTCGAGGAAACACGGTTGTTTTATCAAGCTGGGCGGACAGGTTTCATCTGTGACAGGATTTTTCCTAATTTCGGCATTGGGAGGGGAATATCCTGGCCCAGTAGAAAGTGTTTATTTCCGCTCCTTTGACCTATGACCTGGCCAACTAGCCTGCATTCACTCTTGGTCAGATTCAAGGCCCAGAGACATGAAATGAGCAGGTGTTCAGACACACTGTGAACACGCCTACCTGCTGCTTCACGGAAGATGTGGGTGAGGGGGAACCCGTACAGCCCCCCAGCCGAGGGTCCAGGAAGAGATGCTTCTTTTCTTCCCTCCCAGGCTTTTAGGATTCTCTAGAGCACTGGTTCTCCACCTTCCTAATGCCAAGACCCTTTCATACAGTTCCTCATGTGGTGGTGACCCCCCCCCAACCATAACATTATTTTCATTGCTACTTCATCACTGTCGTTTTGCTACTGTGATGAATCGGGCGACCCCTGTAAAAGGGTCATTCGACCTCCAAAGGGGTTGAGAACTACTGGTCTAGAGAAACAGGTCCAGTCAGATTGATGTAGAAGGAGAGCGATTGAATGCTTGTTGAGGAATTGGCTCATGGGAGTGTATGTGTGGCCAGGGTGAGAGTCGGGCTATGTGTGTGGCGAGCCCAAATCTGTCAGCCAAGTTTACAGGCTGGGAATTCTCGCAGCCTTGTGTCTCAAAATCCACAGGCCAGGAAGTTTGGGGGCCGGGAGAGTTCTGGCAAGGTGCCTATTGAGAGTCTGAGGTCAGGAAACTTCCCTTTGTGACCATTGACTGGTTCGATCTGGCCCACCCAATTTAGGTTTTATTTAAAGGCAAATGATTGAGTCCCAGGAGCTCTTGTGGTTAAGCGCTTGAGTGCGAACCAAAAGGTCAGTGGGTTGAAGCCACCAGCTGCTCCACTGGAGAAAGATATGGCAGCCCGCTTCCATAATGACGGAGAGCTTGGCACCCTTGTGGGGCAGCTCTCATTTGGCCTAGCGTGTTACTGAGAATCAGAATGGACTTGCTTGATGGCATCTGACTGGGTTTAGTTTTGCGTTTAATTTAATCACACGTGAATATGTCAGAACAATATCTAGACGTTTGACCAAACAAGTAGGCACCAAGTCGACACACACAAAATTAACTATCCTCCCAATGGCTGAGTTAACCTCCAGTGAGTTCCAATAAGCAAGAGGCAAGTGAAGGGGTTCCAATTTCTCTTTGAGTCTGAAAATCCATCTGAAGTCATGCTAACCTCGAACCTGCTGCTGTCTCCAGACTTCTAGAAAAAGCGAGGACCGGGTGGTAATAGAAGGAGGGGTTGTCTTTCAAGATGCTGTTTTAAGTTGTTCTGAGATGTGGTTCAAGAGTATTTGTTGATTCAACACCGAGAACCAGCTATTACCAAGAATAATAACTAGCATTTGTAAATCTCCAGATTGACAGTTTGCAAAGCACTTTCAAGTATGATTTGATCCTTGGAACAACCATGTATCTCCTGTAAAACTTTGGGGATGATAACACCTGCTCATTAAGGATCTTGGGAGGATTAAATGAGATAATATAGGTCCAAGTGTCTAGCCCAGCGTCTGGTGAGTAAGAGATGTTCCCGAAATAGGAACCTCCTTAACGATGTGGACAAGACCATGAGAAACTCAGTAGTGCATCTGTGGTCAGAGGGGTCCAACCTGGAGATCCCAATAGTCCCCTTGACTGACAGCTCCCTGTGATTAAAGTGGCGGAAACTTTGGGGCAAACATGTCACATTTCCAATAAATAAGTAAGAAAATGAGAACTTGGATGCTGGCAAGACAAAGTGCGCTTGCCTTCCACCCTGGACTGAGCAAAGACGTTTTCTGCAAAGTGCTATGATTTTCATTCGAGTATGAACAGAATAAAGACAAAAAAGTGCGTCAAAATACAGACAGCTCTGGGGAACATTTCTTAGTTTCTTAAAATCATGTTAAATTATTCAAGGCTCCCTGGCAGCCCAGTGGATTATGTGTTGGGCTGCTAATTGCAGGGTCCTAGGGTTAAACTCACCAGCCATTCTGTGGGAGAAAGGTGAGGCTGTCTGTTCCCATCGAGAGTTACATTCTCAGAAACCCAAAGGAGTAGTTCAACTGTTATTGTTGTTTCTCTTCTGATCTATACCTGTGGGAAGGAAGCTTGCTGGGTTGAGTTTTAGGTTACCAACTGTCAGGTTAGCAGTTTAAACCCATCTGCTGCTAAGAAGGAGAAAGATGAGCCTCTCTGCTCCTGTGAAAATTGACAGTCTCAGTGTGTTAGTCTGGGTAGACTAGAGAAACAAATCCAGGTACACTCATGTGTATAAGAAAGAGCTTTATCCCACTATCATGACACGAATTCTACCTTGCAGGTCTGGCTAGACCAGAGGATGTACACTGGTACAAATAGGAACTGGAAATACAGGGAATCCAGGGCGGATGAGCCCTACAGGACCAGTGGTGTGA